>NC_045787.1:148566989-148902949 GCF_009873245.2 Balaenoptera musculus | reverse complement strand
GAGACTCTTGTGTTGACTGAGTTCAACTTCCAAAGTCATCATGTTTACAGCTGGAAGTGCCTGAGAGCCCCTGACCTGGAAAATGTACGTTTTTCCACCATCTGTGAAGTGGTGGCCTGTGGGCGTCCAGAGCAGAATGAAGCAAAGAATCTTACACCTGAGCGGACTCAGCGCTCTGCCCTAAGCTTCCGTCCCAGGCCAAGCATTAACGCCCTTGGTCCCTTTCCCAGCCCTGGGAGGGAGGGGCTAGGATGATCAGTCCTACTTTTCAGATGGGGGCAAAGTTTTAGAAAAGGAAGTACCTGCCCATCAGTCGCCTTCCCATCATCTGTGAATCCCCGGTAGCTCCGTCCCCTCCCCGTCCCTCCTTTCCTCCCCCACTTCCAGCCTCCTCTGCCTAGGATGGCACCTCTAACCTCTGCCCTTCAGCTTAGAAAACTCCCGCTTGTCCCTCAGGAGTCAGCTGAGCCATCACCCCTTCCAGGAGGCTTTGCCCGATTCCCGGGCCACCCCGGGGCCCCCTGGGTCCCCACACCTGCCAGGTCCCAGCACTTATCCCACAGCTCATCTCACAGATCCATTAGTCGCCCCCTTTACCCCCCATCCCCCACCCCCTACGGGGAAGGGGCACTAAAGGGCGACTGAGTGAATGAATCAGTAAGACTCAGCAGCCTCTAAAGCAGAGACCCGCTTAGGATCTCCACATGTGGATCCTCTTGTCGCCATGATATTAGGACCACATCTCTCATGAGTGACAGAAAGGGAGTACGGAGCGTGACTTCAGGGCTAGTGTGAGATGGCAACAGGAATGGGGTTTCTCTTTGACTTTCAATTTTAACGTTCCATTTCAATGATGATGAAGTATTCGTAAATATTCTGTGTTTCCCAAGTCAGCGTGGAAAGGGGAAGTTCCTCCAAATCCTCTGGGTGCTGGGGAATGCCCTGCTGCCCGCCCACCCAGAGCGTCCGTCCCTGGGTGACATTGGCATGTGCTCAGTCCTGGAATGAGGAAGCCCTGAGTCTCGTCCACCCGCCCGTGGGTCCCAAAGCCTGTGGCCCTCCCTGCAAGCTGCAGCCTTCTGCATGGTCAGATGTGGACAAGCAGAGCCACGTGCCACTTTGGGGAGCTGGGACAAACTCCCCTGCCCCCCACCTCCCTGCCCAGAGGTGGGCAGCGCGGGAATGGTCCTCACTTCTCAGGGGATCCTCAGGGGCTGTGGACGCCCTAAAATACCCACTGGGTCTCAGGCACACCCCGTCCCTGTCCCCTGACACGACCACAAACAGCTGCTGTAGGTTTAATGAACACAGCATCACCCGAAAACAGAGAGCCCTGTGGCTCACTGCTGTTGCTTTAAGAGCAGTGACATCTGCTAGAAGCCTTAGCTCTCCTTGACAGATGAGGAAACTGGGGCTCAGAGAGGGATGTGATCTTCTAAAGGCCATACAGCCTGTCAGTGGCGGAGGCAGTGAGAAACCCCGGTCCCCTGTCTGCCAGGCTGTGTCTCTCTAGGAGCTCTGTCCTGCACCCAATCTGCATCCCTACCTGCCTGTGACCCCTGCACTCAAGGCTCAGGTTGCGACAAGGACATGTTTTACTGCATTTGCCTCCATACTCAGGGTGACTCATTAGTATGAAAAACAGGTTCCTCCTCGCCCTCGCCAGAAGATTTTTGACACAAACACAGTTGGGGGTTTGGCATAATTTCTCTCTCTTGTTAAGCATTTATATATAATTAGTGTTGGAATGGTCCCCTGAGATGGATCCAAGCCCCCCATTTTCAGAGGAGGGACATGAGCCTCAGGGTCAGGGTTCAAACTGAGCGATTCAGTGGCCACAGCTGAGACACAAGTCCACAGAGCCTGCCATGGACTTTTCAGCTGCTCCTTTACAGAGGGGCCACAGGAGGGAAGGAGTGAAGGAAGGAAGGAAGGAAGGAAGGAAGGAAGAGAGGGAGGGAGGGAGGGAAGGAAGGAGGGGGGAAGGAAGAAATAAAGGGAAAAGAAAGGAAGAAATAAAAATTACCCCTTCCAAGCATCTACCCTGTGTCGGGAGCTTTGCACACATCGGTGCTAAGCCTCATCACAATCCTCACAGGAAGGTATTTTTATCCCCATTTTGCAGATGGGCAAGCTGAGGCTCAGAGAGGGCAAGCCACCTGCCTACAGTCCAGGAGCCAGCAAGTGCTGGGGCTGGAATTGGCACCCTTTTCTTTCCCCTACACCAGCGGTTGGCAGAGGATAGCCTGTGGGCCAAATTCAGCCCACCGCCTATTTTGTTGAAATGGTTGAAAAAAAAAGTGAATAGAAGAATAACATTTTGTGACTGGTGAAAATGATATGGAACTCCAATTTTGGTGCCCATAAATAAAGTTTTATTGGAAGACAGCCACCCCCATTCATTTAAGGATCGTCGGGGGCTGCTTTTGTGCCATACCACCAGGGTTGAGTAGTGGTGACGGAGAACATAGGCGCCGCAAAGCTAACTTATTTACTATCTGGCCCTTTGCAGAAGAGGCTGGCAGAGCCCTGCCCTCCACCCTGCCGTCTCCCAGGGGTCTGGAAGGTCTGCAGGGCCTCCCTGTAGTTGCGCAGGCTGTTCTCTGCACAAGAGCATCGGGGCTGAAATCCAGACCTCTTTCTGCTTGCCAGGCTGTGTGGCCTGGGGCTGGGTCCCCTGGAGAAAGGGCTTTCTCTTAATTTGTTCACCTAGAGTGTTCACCTTTTTCTCATGGGTACGAAGCTACTAGCAGCGGCCCCGAAGGCATGCTTCCCCTTCCCTCCCCTTCGCAGCCCCTGGGAAGGCAGCTCCATAGCAGTCCTGTCAGATCTGCGGCACAAGGAGCCAGAAGGGAAGGTGGGGAGAGCGCAGGGGTCTGTGCAAAGCCAGGGAGGGAGGGCGGATGGCGGGGCACAGACGGGGCCTCCAGCTCGCTTCAAAGGCACAATCACCAGGGAGGTAAAGGAGGGGTTCTCTACCTTTCAAGTGACTCCTGGCGGGGGCCACCATTTATTCTCCTTGACTTTTGAGGTTGTAAAAGGCTTCCCACCTCCTCTCCCTCTGCTCTTCCCCTGACTTCCTCTCCAGGGCTGGGAAGGGGGTCTCACTCCCCAAACTCTCTGAAGAGACAGAAGATGAAAAGGGTTAATACCTTGCTGCAGTCCGCTGCTCTGCCCGCAGCTGTGTAGAAGTGCGGGCCCCGCAGGCCTGAGAACGGCCTTTCCGAGCCCACCCAGGCGGGAGGTAGGGACGGGGGCCACCTGCGGGTCCAGGATGCAGTCTCCCGCCCCCCTCCCCAAGGGCCTACCAACCGCCGAGAGCTGCCATAAAGCCCGAGCGCCTGGTGAAGGAAAAACGGGACCATGGACACAGAAGGGAATGGGGGAAGGGAGGGAAAGAAAACACAAAACAGAACGGAAAAAGGAAAGGAAGGAAGAACAGACAGAAAATAACGAAAGAACCTCAACAGCATTATGCTAAGTGACACAGCCAGGCACAAAAGCACACAGATTATCTGAAATGTCCAGAATAGGCACATCTATAGAGATAGAAAGTAGATTTGTGGTTGTCTGGGGAATGCAGGGATCGGGAGGTTGATAGTTGAAGGCTTCTTTGGGGTGATGAAAATGTTCTAAAATTGATTGTGGTGGTGGCTGCACAGTTCTGTGAACAGACCAAAAACCGGTGAACTGTACACTTCAGTGAATCATACAGCATGTGAAGTATATCTCGATAAAACTGTTATTAAAAAGAAAGATAGAAAACGACAGAAAAGAGACAAAATGAAAAGAAAGAAAAAGAGAAAGAGATGGATGGCAAAGAAGGAAAATTCATGTCTGTTAAGTCTGTTAAAGCACCTGCCACCTGCCAGGAACTGTGCTAAGTGCCTGTATCCTTGACTCCATTATATTCTCACAATTCTGCGAAGTAGGTCTGATAATTATCATAGTTTTACAGGTAAGGAAACTTCAGCTCAGACTGTCAACGTCTTGTCTAACATCACCCAACCCCTAACTAGTGGGGGACCAAGGCTCATACCGGGCTCCCTAACTTCCACACGGAGGCAGGAAGACACCCCAGTAGCCTTGTGGTGTGACCGCCAGGCACAGAGGGCAGAGGTGACAAAGCAGCAGCCAGCAGGATACCAGTGTGCAGGGGGCGGCCAGGCCCCTTAGCTGGGGGTAGGGCGGGGGCTGGGAGGTTGGCGGGGAGAAGGGAGGGGGACCAGCTGCTCTGGGCGCCTCTACAAAGAGTGCTCAGAAAGGCCCCTTAAGAGATGCTGGAATCAATGTGCCAAAAAGTTAGACTATTTCAGGACCCAAATGATACAAATAAACAAGTCTGGGCTCTTGAAGCGGTAAATTATGCAAAACTTCCTTTCTGAGCAAAGTACCTTCTTAAGAAGTGTGTGTACATCAGTCATGTAAACTTTTTACTGCTAAGGGAATTGCAGCCTCCTCTGCCAGACCAGACTGGACTTTGAGCAGAAGATAAAGCCACCTCCGCCCTCCCCCAGCCCCCAAACTCTGGCCAAATGGGGACATGGCGTGGAGACGCAATGGACCGCATCCAGCTTGTCCGAGCTCTGGATTCCCATCCCTACTCCGGGATCCCTTCACCTCTCCTGGGAGGCAGGGTGAGGGGTGTGACTCTTTCCACCCGCAGACTCTATGATTTAGAGCAGCTGGTGGATTCCTCTGTGAGGCCCGCTGCTGACACCACTACTTGGAGGGAGGCCCACGGTGATGTCAAAGTTAGAAAAGGGAACCAGGAATTTCTGAGTTCCCACTGTGTTCCTGGAACTTAGCATTTCGAGACTTGGTTCCCTGATCTCTAAAGTGACTGGTGGTATTAGTCACTTCTCAGGGCTCTTGGGGATCTAGAATGAGATATTCATGCATTCATTCATTCACTTATTCATTCAACAAATATTACTGGGCATCCTGTGCCAGGCACCGTGCTAGGTGTTAGACAGGAACCAACAGAGACGTGAGCCTGCCCTCAGGGAGCTTGTGGTCTTGGGGAGCAGACACAGAACAGATAGGATGTCCCAAGAGGGGTAAGAAGACTGTCTTGGGCTGAGAGGAGGGTGCGTGGGATGGGAATAGGCATGGCCTGGGGACAGGACCGAGGGGCCCAGAGGAGGAGTTAGGGCAGCGGAAAGAGTCGGGCAGGGCAGGGCCTTGTTGGTCAGGATAAGAACTCTGTATCAGAGTCCAAGAGCACCAGAAGGGCAGAGCAGAGGCCCATTCCCAGCTGGAGGAAATGCTCTCTCACTGGCAGCAGAAGGAGGGCGGGCCCTGTGGAGGCCTGTGAGGCCTGTGAGGGGAGAGAGCTGGCAGCAGGGGGGCACCTGTGGCTCCTGGCCTCCCTTTGCGCCTCTTCTTCCTGAGCTCTGACTCCAAACTCCAGCCCCCTGGGAGGGTGACAGCCGCAAGCACAGGGCCTCTGCAGAGAGGAGGAAGTGCCCGCCCGCCCCGGAGAGAGACGGCTGGCGCTCAGGAGTCTTATCTCCCTGCCTGGGGAGATTATGCAGGGCAAGGGAGTGTATGGGGAAAGACCCAAGGGCCCTGGGCAGGGGTCCAGAGATACAGGGTCTACTCCCTGCCCCTCCCCAGCTTGCTCTGGGCCTCAGGTCACTTGCCTCCCTGGGCCTTAGTTGCCCCATCTGCTGTCTATGGGAGTAGCACTCAGAGACTGGGCTAAATTCAAGTCCATTCAGCACTTCCTCATGGAAAGAGCCTGGCTTTGGGGTCAGACGGGCTTGGGCTGGAATCCTAGCTCTGCCATGGATGGATGAGGCTGTGTGGCCCGACGTCAGCTACTTTGCTCCCAGAAGTCTGCTGCTGGCTGGGGGCCCACATTTTGAGAACCACTGCCCTAGAATAACATCCCTCTGGGAGGAGGGTCTCTGCTTGGCTCACTGCTACACCCCCAACAGTGCTGGCGTGTAGCAAATTCTTGGTGAGTGCTTGTGAATGAATGAACTCTGAGTGGTTTGTTTCGGTGGGGGCAGAAGGGGGCTGGAGGGTGGGTGTGGGCCTGGGGATGGTGTCAGGAGGCGGTCAGGGACCAAAGCATGAAGGGTCTCTAATGCTAAGCCAGGGAGCTGGGACTTGTGGTAGCTGAACATGGACCCCAGACGTCTACATCCTCATTGCTGGAACCTGAGAAAGTTATCTTATATGGCAAAAAGGACTTTGCAGATGTGATTAAGTTAAGGACTTTGGGATGGGGAGGTTATCCGGGATTATCCCAGTGGGCCCTAAATGTAATCACAAGTGCCCTTATTAAAAGAAGGAGGCAGAGGGAGATTTGGCTACCGAAGAGGGGAAGGAGATGTGACCACGGAGGCGAGAGGTCAGAGTGATGTGAGGAAGGGGCCACAAGCCAAGGAGAGCGGGTGGCCCCCAGAAGCTGGAAAAGGCAAGGAAACGGATTCTCCTCTGAAGCCTCCAGAAGGAACCAGCCCTACCAACATCTTGCTCTCAGTCTCTTGATCTCCCAAACTGTAAGAAAAGAAATCCGTCTCGTTTCCAGTCACCGAGTTCACCGTCATTTGTTACAGCAGCCCTACCTTGGAAACGAAAGCAGGCCTGTATTCAGTAGAAGCAGTGGAGCAGAAGGGGTGAGGTTGGGGACCCGGGACCAGAGAAGGGCAGAGGTGATGAGGGGTGGGGTAAGGGTGGACAATGGGATCAGGAAGGGACAGACAGAGCATCCTGCTGGGGAGGTGGCTGCTGGTTGGCCTTGGGGCAGGGAGGACCAGCCAGCTCAGTCACTGTCTCCTGGAGTCTCCCCTTGGGTGACTGTGCCACACACACCCCCCCCGACCCCCCCTGCAACCTCCGCCATCACCAACCAAGGGCAGACACCTGGCCCCTCGGCAGGGATAAGGGCTCTCTGTCAGGTCAATGCTGGGTTTTGTTCCCAGATGGGGAGCAGGAAGGACACACTATCGGTCATCAGGGAAGCTGGGCGCCAACCTTATGGAGGGCCACACAAGTCCCCAGTCGCCCTGGCAGCCTCTACTGGAAAATCAAACTCTGGCTGTTCCTGGCTTCCTGGATCCCCATCCCCCCAACCATAGGATGAGGCCCTCCAACTGGTTCCCCATCCTCCTCTGCTGGACCCCTCTGCTCCGCGACTGCTGTGTGTGACCCAGGCAGGCACGGCCTCTCAGCTGGCCTTGGTGGCCAGGGTGGCTGTGATGGTCAGAAGAGGAGGTGGACGCTCCCTGCCCCAGCGTGCCCGGCACCCAGAAGACAGGTGGTAATGGGGCTGCCGTTTCCGTTTTTGCTCAGCTCTTGGCTTTGGCTGCATCACTAGCTTGTGTCCCTTGAACAATTTACTTAAGTTCTCTGAGCCTCAGTTTCCCCATCTGTAAAGTGGAAACTAAACAAGCATCAACTGCACAGGGTTGTGTGGAGAATGAAATGAGGCCCCGGGTCTAAAGGGTCCAGCACCACCCTGGAGGAACGGGTCTTTCCCCTCCGCATTTGAGGCTCAGCTCAGAGGTCTGCTCCCGGGGACGGGCTCTTTGGGCCAGGCGCTGCCTCCTTTGGCTGCCCTGTGCACTGTGTTTCAAGCCTGGGCACGTGCTGCTCTGAACCGCGGCCAGTCTGTTCCTCAACCAGACAGGTGGTGAAGGTGGTGGCATGAGATGGGGGGCTGGCTTTATTTCCCTTTGCACCCTAGCACCTGGTACAAGGGTGGGGATAAGATGCCGTCACAGAAAGATTAATACCTAGAAATAGTGGCAAACCTAAAACTGGTACCTAGTGGGTGTTCAGTGAGGGCTGGCCATTGCTGGTGAGTGCCTGCTGAGTGTCTCCCTAAGGACTGGGGGTAGAGGCAGCCTATTAACCCGGGTCCCACAGGTAAGAGCAGTAGGAAGTGGGATGGCAACGAGAATGAACAGTGCCAACGGCCTTCTCTAGAGTCCACACCCTGTGCTTTGTCCTTTGTTTGTTTTGTGAACTAAATCTGCTTTGTATCAGAGGCTGCTTCCTGAATGAGGCAGTGTGGAAGGACAGGGTCATCTTATCTATCAAGGCCAGACGTGGAAGCCTCCCCATCTGCATTTGGGAGAGATGCCTTTGGGTGGCTTGGAGGATGGATTTGAGAGGGAGAGTCTGGAGGCAGGGAGGCCTGGAGGAGGCTGGTTGCAGGAGCAATGAAGCTTATTCCAGAAGGATAGCAGTGGACAGGTGGAGGGCCCAGGACCCAAGTCTATGGGGGGACACTCCACACCTGGCTCCTGCAAGGACCAGAGGGACACAAGGCCGAGGGGTCCAGTTGGGCAGTTTCACCCCCACAATGCTCCACAGGGACCAGCACCCAGAGCGGGTGAGTGTGCAGAGTCCATCCAAGCTTTTCTCAAGTCTGACGCTCAAAGGTCGAGAGACGACAAGTATCCTACCGGGGGTCCTAGAGCCTGTTGGCGCCCCTTAGCACATGTGTGCTTCAGGTGGCTCTGGGAGGTGACCAGGGCAGGCTGCTTGAAGACAGACCCCACATTCTATGAGATGAGGAAACTGAGGCGCAAGAGGGGCAGAGGCTCGCTCAAGCCACAGAGCTGAGACCGAGGCTGTACAGTTGACTTGCCATACCCGTCCATCAAAACAGATGCCAAAATGTCACTTCTACATCCCTGGCGCTCAGCACTCTTCCTGGCATGTGATAGGAAGTTGACAAATGTTTGTGAATGAATGAATAAATGAATGAATGAATGAATGGATGGATGGATGAGTCAGTCACACAGACCAGCATTCTGGGGGGCAAAGGCATGGTCTGTGGGAAGACAAAGGAAAGTGACATTTATTGAGCATTTGTATGTGTCAGATGTTCTACCAGCATCCTTTCATTTATTCCTTTCAACAGCTAGCTAGAGCTTGCTCAGACCTATAAACCTTCTCTCCATGTGTGAGCTTCCTCAGGCCACTCAAGTCTTTGGTGAGGTACCCCTTAATACCTTGCATGGGCTTTGTCAACAGTGAGTTGATCTCAATGTCATTCTGATCCTGTTTATCTTTTCAGCCTGGGTACCTCTCGGGGGTGGAGTCCTGGGGCATCCTCTCTCTTGCATCTCCTGCATCCCAGACATCCAATGGTCTACAAGACTATTTTTTAATAGCCTCCTAGATTTTGCTCTGTTCTCTTCTCTCTCATGGACCAGTACCACATCCCCCTTCACTGCTGTTCCCATCTCATTCTTCTGGTCCATGTCTTAGGGGACAACCAGAGCCCTCTTTCCAAAGTACAGAGATGCTTGGGTTATACCCATCCTTGCTTCTAATCCTTCCATCTTCCCCTAAGACCTACAGTACAATGTCCAAGCCTGGCTTTCAAGGCTTTGCCTTCCCAACTTGGCCAGTCCTCTTTCTCCTCCCACTTGCGCACCCCGAAAGTAAGAGCTGATGCATAAAAGGTGCTCAGTGATGGTGGGCTGAGTGGGGTCTCTGATTTAACCCCCAGGCAGCAGCATTATTACATGGCCATTTGAGGGCTGTCCTGGCAGATTTAGGTGAACACTTATGACCATTAACTAAGTGGCCGAGTTGGACCTCAAACTTAGGACTCCTGATTGTAAGGACAGGGTAGCTAGAAAAAAGGTCCACCAGTTCTGAGTCAGGGGAGCTCTATCCAGATCCCAGCTGTGTGGCCCTGGCCAAGTTCTCTGAGATTTGACTTGCTCCTTTTAAAAATGGAGGTAAAAAGTTCTCCCTCAGGGGGTGTTTGGGAGGATGGAATAACACGAGGTTTGCAAGGTGCTCATGAAGAATTCCCAGCACATAACATCCAAAGCAGCACCTCGTGAACAGCTGTTACCACGAGTGGGACCCCGTCCCTGTGCCCCGTCCCACACACAAACTGCCAGGGCAGTTACCTGTCTGTGGCTCCCTGGGGGGCCGTGACCTCTGTCCCACTCCACACCTGGAGCCTCAGGGGCCTCTCTTCCTGCCACCTGGGTCCTTGGCTTGGAATCCTCATCAGCTGAGAGCTGTTGGACTTCAGAGAAGCTCTTTGGGTGTCGTGGTCGGTGGGGCTGCAGCAGAAGAGCTGCTGGTATGCCGTGCGGAAGTCTCTATTCAGTGCAGCGTACAGGATGGGGTTCAGGGCTGAGTTGGCATAGCCCAGCCACAGAACCACGGCTTCGAAGGTCTCGTTGATGGCATTATCCCCTTTTAGCCCACGGTAAACAAACACGGTGAAGTAGGGGAACCAGCAGATGATGAAGGCCCCCATCACGGCTGCCAGGGTCACTGTGGCTTTGTGTTCCCTGATGGTGGCAGTCCTCCAGGAGCCGACGTTATGGATCCTCTTGGCCTGGTCCCACGCGATCTTGAAGATGCGGTAGTAGGTGATGCACATGACCAGCAGAGGCAGGTAGAAGGTGACCAGCCCGTCCACCAGGCCATACACCAAGTTGACCTGGACTTTGCACTTTGGGATGGTGTGATTGGCACTGCTGGTCTCAGTCCTGCTGTTCCATCCCAGGTGGATACACAGGAAGGATAGGGTGACGGAGATGACCCAAATTAAGACCAGGGAGATGGTGACACGGACAGGGGTGACCAGCATGGGGTAGCGCAGGGGATCTGTGACGGCGCAGTACCGGTCGAGGCTGATCATGAAGAGGTTGAGGATGGAGGCCGTGCAGAGCATGACATCTAGGCTGGTATAGATATTGCAGAAGACCTTGCCAAAGTTCCACCTGCAGGACAGCTGGTGGAAGGCCGAAAAGGGCAGCACCAGGAGGCCGAGGAGCAGGTCAGTGATAGCCAAGGACACGATGAAGCAGTTGGTCAGACTGCGGAGCCGGCGGTTCAAGCCCACCACCAGGCAGACGACTACATTGCCGGCGATGGTGATGAGGATGAGGAGGGTGAGGACCACGCTGACGGTGATCTTCAATGCAGCAGGGTCCAGACAAAAGGAAGAGGTCGTGCCATTGGACGCCATCCTGGGACCCTACGGCTCCTTCCCCTGCCTCCGGCCCCTGGTTGCTTCTCTTCCAGCTCCCCAAAGGGTCAATTATGTCAACCACTGGACTCCAAGCTGCCCAACAGAGCCAAGAGAAGTGTCCAAATGTGGAGAGGCTGCAATGACCGATCCAGTGTTGTTTTTCTAGAAATAAATAAAGCTGTCTCTTAGGAGGTGTTGGGCATGAGTATGAAGGAAGATGAGGGAAAGCTAGTCCTTGAAGCGAGGTTCCTGGTTCAAACCCCAGTCCTCAAATGACCCCTTGGCAGAGCCGGCTTCCTCCTGGGACTGAACAGATCTCCACTCTCCAGGTTTTGCATAGAGACGGACGCACCGGGGCATGAATCTGGAGGTGGCTTTGGTTTTATTTGGGAGGCATCATGTGGAGACATGGCTGAAGCCTTCTCCATAGCGGGCGGCTGCTCCCATCCACGTGACGGGGGTCTAGCACTGTTGCCTCTCCCTCTGGGGTCCACTGGAGAGCGTGAGCTAGAAATGCAAAGATTGAGTGTTGAGCATGTTGAAACCAGACTGAGAGTGTGACCTGATTCAAGACCTTGACCTCCCTTCGAGACACCAGGACGCATGGGACCAGTCTGGCACCACTCCTTAGAAGGGACAGAACCAAAAACATACATAGCGGGAGGAGGATGGGAGACAGGAAGCAAGGGGCTGGACCACCAAGTCATCATGTGAGATACACTTGGAGGGGCTAGGGTTGTTTATACTAAACAAAGAAAGGTCTAGACACAGACTCTAAGCTCCATGAAAACAGGGGCTGCATCTGCTTGTTCACTGCTAGTTCCCAGTGCCTGGCGCCACCGGTAGGCATTAAGCCTATGATGAATAAATGATAAAATGAATGAAAAAATAAGCAAATGTAATACATTTACTCTGATAAAGCGCCGAACACAGTGTTCCACACTCTCGTTTTACAAAATGTCACCATACTCTAAATGCGGAGCCAAAAAACTTTTTCAGGAAAGGGCCAGGTAGCGAATATTTTCTGTTTGCATTCTTCAAGGTCTCTGCTGCAATTACTCAACTCCTGTTTAGTGTGAAAGCACCTCCACAGACAATGTGCAGATGAGTGATCATGGCTGTGCTCCAAGAAGACTTTACTACGGACACTGAAATTTGAATTTTACATCATTTTCTCGTGTTGCAAAATACTCTTCTTCTTTTGATTTCTTTTCTCAAACTCTTTAAAACAATTTCCAAGCTAAAAATGTAAGTGCTATTCTTAGATCATGGGCTGCACAAAACCAGGAAGAGGACCAGATCTAGCTCGCTGTTGTAGTCTGCCAACTGCAGTCCCTCTCCACACCCGCTCTTAACATCTCTCTAAACCTCACTTTCCAGGTCAGCTGGTACAGAACTCACTCAGTCTTTCTAATGGCTGCATAACAGTCCCCAGGTTGGCTGGCTGTGGTTTATTTATCATCACTCTATTACAAGTATCTCAGTTGTTTCTAGTTCCTTCCTTCCTCCTTCCTTCTTACCTCCTGTCTCACGGCAAACATCACTTCAACAGAATGGCTGCATGTGCAATGCTTCTTGGTTAAATCTCAGGTTAAATTCCTTCCTACTGGTGATATTCTATGATTCCAATCGATGCAAAACAAGCAAAGGCCCCGTTTGATTCCTGGACCCTTTACCTCAAGCTGATCCTGGTTTTCCAGAGAGCAGACAGCAGGCAATCTCCTGGGATCCGGGAGTGTGCAGAAAATCAAGCTGACAGCGGAACCCCTCTCAGAAACAAGCTCATTACCATCTCACATAAATTAAGCCTCTCCTAGGCTCTTGCCTGGAGCGGTTTTGCAACCTGAATACGAGAGACATCATTTAGTCATAACCACTGTGTTGGTGCAGGGATCACGGCTCCTGGTCACCTTCTGCCGCTCTAGCAGGCTGGGCTAGAGTGGTGGTTCCTTTTTTCTTGGAGTTTCAGATACGAACCACCCCTGTCATGTTTCTATCTTACAGCCTAAGTCCCAGAAGTTTCCAGTGACCTTTGTGAAGGCAGGAGCTTTTGCCAATCCGTGGGTAGAATGATGGCCCTAGAGGGTCAAGGCACCCTAAGATCACCGTCATCATGATCACCGTCATTGTCACTATCACAGTTAATATAAAAAACGCTTTCTTGAACTTTCCTTTCAAATGTTAAAAGCAATGACATGCTTATTGAAGTAAACCAAGGGTCCTGAGGTATACAGGAAGGGCCAACTATTTGGGCCATCACATACCCAAGCCCTCACGCCAGGGAGGTGACCGTTGCTCACCATTTGGTGTGATGGAGACCATACATTCTTCCTCTGAAGCTCTGCATGTACCAGACACATGTAGGACACTGTTTTATACACACTGTACACATTACACTGCTACTTCTTTTCCTCGTTTCTTTTAAAATGCCTATTATATAACGGACACCCCTCTGGATCACTTAGATCTAACTCATTCTTTTGGGAACCTAGGCTGTGGCAATACAACCACCACCATGAGAAGAGCCATGAAGAAGGACGTCTGCATCAGCAGGTGTGCAAGTGGCAAACAATGGGAGGCAACCTGAGTGTCCATCAGCAGGGGAATGGTTCAACCAAGGATGGCACATCTGTACTGTAGAGGAGTCCTGGGCAAGGTGATATCATACATATTAAATGAAATATCATCTCATCCTCACAATGACCCCCAAGTGAGGGGAATCACTGTCTCTATTTAACAGTTGAGGAGAGCAAGGCTTGGAGAGGCCAAGTGACATCTCACCCTTAGTAAGTGTCCAGAGAGCCTGGATTCAAACTCGGCTCACACCCTTCCAGCCTGCCTTCATGCCCGTTCTTGCACCAGACTTCAACTTGTCCTTCTAAGTGGATCTCACCAAACAGCCCTGTAATTGTCTCCCTGACTCTGCCGTTCAGGCAACCAGGACTTTGCCCAAATGCAGCACGTCTCTTCCCTCCTGCCTTTGCCTTTGCTGTCTCCTTCACCTGGAGTCCCGCTCTTCCCTGTCTTCAGTGAGCTACTCCCTTTTCAAGGCCTGGCTCAAACACGTTTCCCCCCCCCCCCCCACCCCATCTGAAAGTACAGCATTCTTTCGAAACCTTTAGAAAGCTGAAATGGCGTAAAGCAAAGAAGTTATCTTAGGACACATCTCGTCAATGGATGCACAAAATAAATCGAGATAGAGCACAGATGCTCAGACACAGTTCACAGCTACGGTGACTTGTTGCTGAGATGCTGAATGTGGTTCCTGGGGAAGGAGCTCTGGGGGGGCCACCCTATGCTCGGGGTGCAGACTGCCTCTATAATGGCTTACCGTAAGACAAACCTGAACCCTATTTTTGCTTTTCACATTTTTTCGTAAAAGCAAAAATCCTCCTTGGGTTTCTTTCAGTTAGCAAAAACAGGTACTAATGTAGGTCTTTGGTAAAAGAGAAGTGGGGTAAAGTGAACTTTCAAAAAGCAGGGGCAGGGGCTCCCCTGGTGGCGCAGTGGTTGAGAGTCTACCCGCCAATGCGAGGGACACGGGTTCGAGCCCTGGTCTGGGAGGATCCCACATGCCGCGGAGCAACTGGGCCCGTGAGCCACAATTACTGAGCCTGCGCGTCTGGAGCCTGTGCTCCGCAACAAGAGAGGCCGCGATAATGAGAGGCCCGCGCACCGCGATGAAGAGGGGCCCCCACTTGCCGCAACTAGAGAAAGCCCTCGCACAGAAACGAAGACCCAACACAGCCATAAATAAATAAATAAATTAAAAAAAAGAAAAAAAGCAGGGGCACCCTGAACCCATCCTGAACGCCTGCAGGCAGGGGCACCCTCTCCTGCACTTTGTACTGAGTTATACTGCTGGCACCTTGCATTGTTAATATGGCTCTGCGTCTGTCCGCAAGCAGGTCCTGGATCTGGACCACCTCTCTCCACCTTCCATCCACCTATCCATCTGTCCTGTCCATCCATCCCTCCAGCAAACATTTCTTGTTGTCTAAGGGAGAGGTCGGTCCAGGGTACACAGAGTGTGTGTGTATGTATATATGTGTGTGTGTGAAAACGATATGGGATTCATTAAAACCGGCTTCAGCCACTTCCTCTCCCCATCTCGCAGGTTGACCACAGATGCTGCAGTTGAATGTGTCACACTGCTTCCTCTCACATCATCTCATCTTTGTCTTAAGGGCCTCTGAAAAGGCACTTTCTGGAGAATTTGCTCGTGGGTTGCTGTGCCCCTCACTGCTCCCTGGGGAGGCTTCTGACCTTCACCTACAGTCATCACCTAGCAAATGTGGCCGTAACAAAAGGCAGGGCCCCGCTCAGTCTGATTCATCTCATCAAGTGCCTCTGGGAGGCCACGGTGGCCAATTAGCCCTGAAGAGCAGCCACAGCTGAGTATGTTAAATGCACTCAATGTGCTCATAGGTGTGTATTAAACCCACCGTGCTGGGCTCTGCCTGGGGAAGTCTGCTTTGATCACTTCCCATTACCAGCCTTGGTTGTCTCTAAGTATAGGTAGATCTTTGATGTGACATTTAAGGTTCTTCGTGACCTGGTTCTGCCTTCTCTCTTTAGCCTTAGCTCCTGCTGCCGAGTGCCCTTTAGTTGGACAACACTTTGAGAAACAGCTCTGGTGGCATTTAATTCCTCCTGGTTTTGAAAGTCCTAGGCCCATTCTGACTCTGTGCCTTTGCATATGCTATTCCCACTGCCTGGAGTGCCCTTCCTCCCTTCCATGCCTGGGGAACTCTCACTCTTCCTTCAAGACTTGGCTTCCGCGTCACCTCCTCCAGGATGTCTTCCAGAGGTACCTGCTCCATCCCGTCTCACTTTTACCTCCCACTTATACCCACCTCTGGCAGAGGCTTGTGATTTCTGGGGTGCACAGGAAGGAGGGGTTCTTTAACGCCAGTGGGTAGAATTCTGAGTTTCCAGGGCCCTAGGAAAATTCTCCTCTGAGTGTGGTCCTTGGCGATTCCCCATCAGAATGTGTCTTCCTAGGAATGAGTTGTGGTGGGTGGAATCCAGAACATCATTACCCTCCTCAATCCTCCCCTGTGGCAGCAAAGAAAATGGGGGCTTGAAGGGTTGACGGTCACCCCACCAGCAGAGGTATAGCCCAGAGGCCAACCGGGTCTGCCTGATGCCCCAACTCCCCTCTCACTGCTCCTCACCCACAAAATCCCAGAAGAGATGCCACTGGTGGTATGTTCTGTTTGCCAACAGAGGGGCGAGGTCATCTAGAAGATTAACTAGTCTGGGGGCTGGAGTCTCCTCCCATCAGATTTTATCAAACCGAGTCCAACACTTTTCTCTTTTCATTAGGAAGTAAAATGAAGCTCCCCTTTTCTGTTACTCCAGACACAGCCACTGGGGAAGTAGCCAGCAATTTGGGGGAATCAGTTAAGGCTCCTTTGGGTTTCTCACTTGACCTTGAAGATGAATCTGATTTTCCAGGCAATCATTTACAACTGTTTTCTTTAAACGATATTCAGCAGGCAAACACTGTGTGCCAGGCACCTTCTGGGGGAGCGGGTGGGCAAGTCTGCGGAGTAGGTCGTTTGATCCTTATTCTGCAAAAACTGACACTCAGAGAAGTGAAGGGAGCCCCAGGGGCTGAAAGGCAAGGACTTTGACATTGGACAGATCTGGGTTTTAATCCCAGTGGTGTCATTTAATAACTTTGTGACCTCAGGCACAAGACTGCAACTTCTCCGAGCCTTAGTTTTCTCATTTGTAAAATGGGGATAATAATATGTCCTTCTTCACTTGGTGAATGTGAAAATGCAGAGAGTAAAGGTCTGTAAAACACTTAGTACCTGGCGTATGGCAGGTTACATTATACATAATAATAGCATAAGATTATTATTTCATAATAATAAATATTTTTTATTATTGTCTTAAAGCGGCACAACCAGGAAATAGCATTCACGTATGCTCCACATATTTATGGAGTGCTTTGCAGGGGCAGACACTGTGCTGGGTGCTGGGGTACAGCGGTGAGCACAGCAGACACATCTTGGAGCTTCTACGACAGCTTGGCGTGGGGCAAACGTGAAGTAACTCACGGCAGAGCTGCTGATTTAACTGCAGTGTGTTGACAGTTATATAAAGGGGCAGCATAGGGAGACACAGGAATATGTAGTGTGGAGACCTGACTTGGTCTGGGGGATATGTGAGTTGAGATCTGTACAGACAGGAAAAAGGTTAACTCAGTGAAAATGGGGAACAAGCAGATTCCACAGAGAACAGCCCCTATAAAAACTTGGAGGCAGAGAGATGGTGGATTTTAACCACAGAACCATGGGAAGCCTCGGGGGTTGGGGGGGGAGTGTGAGCGGAGGGTGACGTGACTGGAAGGCAGAAGACGGCTCCGCGTCCGGCTGTCCTGCGGGGACATCAGGCGCTGGGGGAGCGGCACCGGGGGCAGGCGCAGCTGGGCCCTGCTGGCCGCTCCCAGTTACCACCACAGGTAATGAGCTGCTGGTGTCGCTGGGCCCCTGGCAGGCAGTTCCTCAGCTTTATGAGCCGTAATGTCTCAGAACGCTCCCCCTGTCATTGGCCGTCTTGAACGTCCTGGGTACCCGGTGCCGAGGGCATCAGCGAGTGGCGGCAGCATCAGACCCTCGGGAGCTCTGCCCCTGGCAGGAGTCCCAAAGGGGCCTGAGCGGCGGGAGTTACGTCAGCGGGGTGACTTTCATTCTTTAAGGAGGGAAGACGAGCCTTCCAAGCCCCACAGTGGCCGCCGCACATGGGGTGCTGACCCACGTGACTGAGGCCCAGCCACTGGCTGCAGCTCCACTTCCGAAAGGCTGACAGCGCTTTGGGGCTGCCTCTTACCTTCACACAGGAGCCCGAGGCAAGATGCGGGCCCAGGGCCGGGAGACTAACCTAAAGGACGAGGGGGGTCCCAGCCCCCGGCGGTGCAGACACAGCCTAGCGGTGAGTAGCAGGGGCCGTGATGGGGGCAACAAGAGGCTGTGCGAACTGGGAGGAATGAGGATTGACGCTGTGGGTGGTGGCCGGTGACAGCCGTGTGCATGTGTGTGTGTGTGTGTGCACACATATGTGTGCAGAAAGCAACGTTTTATCGGGCCTGGAAAACCCCATGAATATTAAAAACAGACTACTGGGGCTTCCCTGGTGGCGCAGTGGTTGAGAATCTGCCTGCCAATGCAGGGGACGCGGGTTCGAGCCCTGGTCTGGGAGGATCCCACATGCCGCGGAGCAACTGGGCCCGTGAGCCACAACTACTGAGCCTGAGCGTCTGGAGCCTGTGCTCCGCAACAAGAGAGGCCGCGATAGTGAGAGGCCCGCGCACCGCGATGAAGAGTGGCCCCCGCTCGCCGCAACCAGAGAAAGCCCTCGCACAGAAACGAAGACCCAACACAGCCAAAAATAAATAAATAAATAAATTTAAAAAAAAACAAAAAAACAAAAACAGACTACTGACCCAGCAGTTGCACTTCTAGGAATTTGTCATGTGACCTGGAAATGGTGTAAAAGTGCCTGTGGTGACAGTATGCAGTGCAGTCATCAAAAGGACTGTTGCACTGGTTTGTTGTATTTTTTAGATTCCACGTATAAGTGATATCATACAGTATTTGTCTTTCTCTGTCTGACTTATTTCAAATAGCATAATACCCTCCAAGTCCATCCATGTTGCTGCAAATGGCAATATTTTGTTCTTTGCTATGGCTGAGTACTATTCCATTGTATACATATACCACATATTCTTTATCCATTCACCTGTTGATGGACACAGGTTGCTTCCATACCTTGGCTATTGTAAATAGAGCTGCTATGAACATTGGGGTGCATGTGTCTTTTCAAATTAGTGTTTTTGTTGTTTTCAGATATATACCCAAGAGTGAAATTGCTGGGTCATATGGTAGTTCTTTTTACAGTTTTTTGAGAAACCTCCATACTGTTTTCCACAAAAAGAAGCAGACTCAGATATAGAGAACAAACTAGTGGTTACCAGTAGGGAGAGGGAAGGGGAGAGGGGGTGATATAGGGGTAGGGGATTAAGAGGTACAAACTATTATGTACAAAATAAGCTACAAGGATATATTGTACAACACAGGGAATATAGCCAATATTTTATAATAACTATAAATGGAGTTTAATCAAAAAATTGTGAATTACTATATTGTATACCTGTAACTTACATCATATTGTACATCAACGATACGTCAATAAAAAATAAATAAAAATTAAAATTAAAAAACAGGACTGTCGCAGGCTTTCGGGCTGACGTGGGATGGGTTCCACATGTGTGGAGTGTGACATGCGAAAGGGGGAACGTGTGTGTGCGACTCATGCATTGACACACAGACTGGCCCAGGAAAGGCACATGTGAAAAGGGACTGACTGCTTCCAGGGAGGGATATGGGGGCTGGGCAAAGAGTGGGGGGAAGACTTCTTTCACCATATGTCCTTTGGGACCTTTTGAATCTTCTTACCTGGGGTAGATGTCACCGATTGCCAAACTAACATCCAGGCCACATGGTTTGGCGGGTGGAGAAGGGAAGAGGGAGGGCACACGGGGTAGAGGGAACAACAGCAAAGGAAAGGCAGCTGTGTGCTCAGGTGATGCTTAGGAACGGGACCTGGTTGATCAGGGCTCCAGGCCAGGGCTGGCGCTCGGTCTGCTCAGTCAGGAGCCCCTTAACAGTAAGTCCACCGCTCCAAGCTCATCACCCTCAGGGACCTCTCGCCCCGCAGTCACCGCGCAGGCCTTGGGCTGGTCAGGCCAGGCCCCTCCAATGCTTCCCCTGTTGTTTGCATAAAGATGCCAGTGCCTGCCAAGCCCTGGCCCTGCATGGTCTGGCCTCTGCCAACCTCTCCAGCTGATTCTCAGGGTGGGGGTGGAAATGTAGCTGTGGATGGCGTGCTAAGGAGTTTGGATTCAGTTTTGAAGGCAATAGGCAGCCCTGAAGGTTCAATCAACAGGCCCGAGGTTGCCCAAGGAACTGGTAGCATCTGGGACCCCAGATCTCTGGATCCCAGTCAGCCATCAGTCAATGAGGCCTCTCTCACTCATTAGCATCTGTAGGATGCTTACTTCACAACACTCCTGGGGCTCTCTGGTCTCTGAACACCCTCTCACTTATGCTTTATTGCAACATCCTGTGGCAAGAGATCTTTTCCTCTTTTTACAAATGCAGAAACCCAGGCTCAGAAAAGTTAAGTTGCCCAAAGTCTCAACATCACCAAGTGGAAAAGTCAGGATTTGAACCCCAGTCTGTCTGACTCCAGAATCCCTGTTCTCAGTTGTTACTATTTCACTTTTCCTATAGAGAAAGAAACTACCCTTAGGGCTTTTCAAAGAGACAGCACGAGTCCCCTGGCATATGCAGCAGAAAATACTTCCACCTTTGCAATACCATTCCAGGGTGTCTTTGATCTTTGTGGTTGCAGATTTCTAACTCTTTCCCCACAGTGGGCTGGACGTTTGGTAAAAGCCTCTTAAGGCAGTAACAGATTTCTGGTTGAGGCTGCTCTTTAGAGAGAAAGGCTCTGGGCTCCTGGTGGTCTGAGTTTTGGTCCCACTCTTTCATTTCTTCTGAGCCACGAGGGGCCAGAAGCCAGGATTGTTTTCACTTCTGTTCTCAAGCTCATCTTGTCCCAAGCACTGCAGCCCCCCGGGGGGTCCCCTCTGCACAGCCTGAGAGATGAACGGACCCAAATATTGTCTGGAATTTGGGGCAGGTTCTGTAACCATGGCTGAAGAGCCCCACCCACCCCTTCGAGGTGTGTACCAGCCCAGAAAGGGATGATGGCATCAAAGTGGACATTTTCTTATGATGAATGTTATCACTCGAGCATCACGGTGAGGGGGAAGGTGACCTGGACCAGAGGCCAGGACACTGACCTTTTCCATTTACTGAGCACCCACAGATAATTTCATATCTTTGTGAGGCAGAGATTATTATTATTCCCATTTGACAGATGGTGAAACTCAGGTTCAGAGAGGTTAAGTCACTTGTCCAAGGGCACACAGCTGGTAAAGAGGCAGGCAGGGCTTTGACTGACTCCATAGTCTCTGAGTGTCCAAGCCAAACACCCCTCCAAGACATGCATCTAATCCAGTTCATTCACTGACTATTTGTGTGACCAGTTCTTTTTGTGGTGTTTTCTTTTCAGTGAAAGACCCCAGGCCATTTACCTGGCTTCTGCCAATGGCTGATGTGGGAACCTGAAGCCACATCTGGTGACAACAAATTCCCTTGGTCACTGCTTGTTTAAGAGAGTCTTTATTTCTCCTTCATATTTTTTTTTCAATTTAGGTGAAAGGCACATAATGTAAAATCAAAGTGTACAATTCAGTAGCATTCAGTCCATTCACAATGTTGTGTAACTACCGTCTCTATTTGGTTTTAAAACATTTTCATCACCCCAAAAGGAAATGTCATGGCCATTAAGCAATCACTCCCTCTCCCTGGTCCCTGGCAACCACCAACCTGCTTTCTGGCTCCATAGATTTGACTATTCTGGACATTGTGGGCACAAAGTGCATGTAACTTGGGACTGAGGGAGGATCCCTGAGTCTCTTATCTAGCCTCTGCCTCCCCTTCATCCACCTAGGGGATCAGGCTACATATTCAAGCATCATCCTGGACTCCTGTCTTTCCTTCATCCCCAGCATCCAACCCATCAGCAAGCCCAGTGGATCCTGCCTCTGAAATACCTACATCTTGGATACAGCTACTTTCCTTGGTTGCTGCCATCCTGGTCCTAGTCCAAGCCAGCACCATCTCTTGCCTGGACTTTTGCTCCCGACAAACATCCTGCAACTCCCTTCAGCCCCCAGCACCACCCTCTTGCTTCTGTCACACCCACACTGTCCCTTTACACACTCCCATTGGCTCACAAGGCCCCATGGGATCTGTGCCCCACCTCTCTGACCTCCTACCTTACCCTCAGGGCTCAGTGGCTACCTGGCCACAGTGCCCCTGCCCCAGTGCCTTGGACATGCTGCACTCTCCTCCTTGGGGCTCTGCCTGTGATCTGCTGCCGATGTGGACGTTGGCACCTTGGAGAAAATATCAGTTCTGTGGAGGGGGTCCTCCTCGACCCGCAAAGCAGCTCCCTTGACCTTCCATCACATCCCTGCCATTTGGCTTTCTGCAGAGCACAATTTTTCTTGGCTTTTTTTCTTGCTTCCCTATTTGTTCACTATATCTCTCTCCCAAGTGGAATGTAGGCATCGTGAGGACCAGGATCAATTTTTTGTTCCTGGACAGGCACTTAATGGGGGCTCTTAATTTATTAAATAAATTAATATTTATTGGATTGACTGATGCATACTGAAAACAACCATCATAATATAATATCCTATTTATGGGGCGCTTGGAAAGTGTAGGCAATGTTCCAAGTATTTTATATTATCCAGTTTAATCTCTCTGCAACAACCCTCTTACATGGACACCATTACTTATCTCCATTTTATAGACGAGGAAATTGAGGTTTATGGTGTTTTGTAACTTGGCCAAAGCCCACGGTCAGCAGTGGGCTGGCAGGTGTGGGAAAGACCTGGGGTGGACTTTTCAGGGCAGGGGTTGGACAGGGTCAAATGAAAATCCTACCTTGGTTCTTCTGGGGGAGGTGAGACCCTGGATCGCCAATGTTTGCAGGGGGGGTCTGAATCTCTGCCACCCAGGGGCAAAACTCCCCAGGGGGGAGGGGAGGGGTGGAGAGGGCACTGGGCTGGGAATTTGGACCCTGAGTTTGAGTCCCTGTTATGACTCTGACTTGCCATGTTACCTCCCACTAGTTTAGTGCCCCCAGTTTCCTCAGCAAAAATGTGGGGAGATGGGCTTAGAATGTTTCAAAGGTTTCCTCCAGCAACTTGATGTGTGTGTGTGTCTGGAGGGGGTGGGAGGGAAGGAATCAGGAGCCCCCAAAATAATAAAATAGGAGGGCTCTGGGTAGAAACAAAACTCAGTGGTCATATGGTGTTCAGGAACCCCTTCTATAGCATCCCAGAGAGGCAGTCATCCCTGATTGCCTTGCATACTTCCAACGATGGGGGACTTACTATCTCACAAGTTATTTGCCAATCAGTCATGGCCATTTAAAAACCTTATAGAGCCCTATGTATTCTTTTTCCTGGAGGCATACCCCATACTGCATAATAAATGCATTGTAACATCCATAGAACACATTCCATAGAAAATAGGATTCATATTTAGCTGTTTAGTATAATGAGCTGCCACTGACTAGCTGTCATAAGTTTCCAATTAAACAATTACTCCTTGAAATTTTGTGGGGTCTTTTTTGTATTTTAGATCTGGTATTTGTGTGTGTGTGTGTGTGTGAGTTTGCAGACATTTTTGTAGGCTCCTGAAAAGCTCTGAAGCCCCAGAGAACAAATCTAAGTCCCTTCCTCCGGGCAGCCCCGCAGAGCTCCTGAGTTGCCGCTTCTCTATGGATACAAAAGCCCTCAGGCCCTCCAACTGGACACATCACTGCCATTGTCACTGCCAGTATTGCCTTCACCAAAATCACTACCATTATCACCACCACCACCTTCATCACCACCAGCGGCGGCAGCAGAGCTGGGCACCAGAACCGCCCCTGCCAACATCATAGCTTCCTTTCTCTCTGTTCTTCTTTCCCCCAAACTCACTCCAGAAAGGTGTTGCCCTTCCAGCAGGGTACAGCTTGCTCTTACAAGGCGAAAGTCCTGAAGCTGGCTGGGTCACCTTAAAGATATCCACAGCAAACAGCTAACGCTTGCCAGGAACATTCACACACACTGGTTATCTTATGTAATCTTCTTTGCCCTCCCCCACTTTCCATGGTCCCTCCACATGCTCATTACCTCATCCTGAGTCCTGCCGGAGAGCTCTGTGGAGCCGCCAGGGCAGAGTCACTATTACTCCACTTGGCAAAGATGCCACAGAGAGGCCGAATGCCTGGGCCGAGGCCACACAGCTGGTCAGAGGTGGGAAGAGCCCTCTCGGTTTCCAATTGCCAACAGCGTACCCTGTCCTAAGCCTCCTGTGTTTCCCAAACCTCATGCGTTCAGGTACCAACTCCATGATTTTTGCCAAACCCACAAAATACCAGTTCTATTTTGTACTTAACATTTTTCTTTAAAGTGACAGAATTAATTGCAAAAGGAACTGTTTTATCATTACAGTAACCACCAGGATCACTTTCCCTCAAATAGATTACCCTGAAAATAAAGGCAGTGGAAACACAGACGATGCTGTTAAATTCCGTGTAGCTACTGCTGCCTGAAAAGCCAGCCTAACCGTCTCCTAATTAGAAAGGCTGTGCTATAAGGTATTAAAGACAGATTAGCACCTAACTGATAACTTTCTTTGACACAAAGAGGAAAGCCTAAAGGAGAATCAAAAGCAAAACCCACTCACTGTATGATTGGATGGTTGTGGTTATCTGTGCCACTGACCACCCAAGTCCACTTCAGGACCCCCAGGACTGCCTGCCCCACATTTAAGGGAGTATTTTGCTCATGCCAGGAAGCTAACACCATGTAGTGGAAAGGAACCCGGAACCAGTCGGAGGCTCAGTTTTCCCACCTGTAAATGGGCATAAAACCACAGCACATGATGCTGGGAAGATGAAATGTGAAGGTAAGGGGATGGTGCTAGAGGCGTGATGCCTCCTCGGTAAACGTCCCTCCCCTCCCCATGGCCATTCTCTCGTCTTCTTGTCCTCCTCTCCCGTGACAGAAGGCACCCAAGTAAACACGTCTTCATCTGGAAGAGTCTGAGTACAAGGGCGGCTCCTGGAGTCTGAGTTTGGGGCAGAAGGCTTCTCCTCCCAGCGCACCCCTCACCCCACCCCCATCTCAGCCTCCAGGACCCTGATGAAAATCAGGTCTTTTCCAGCAGCTGCTGTGGGTTCAAATCCCAGCTCTGCTGCTTGCCAGGGAGGCACTGTTAGCTGGGTGGCTCTGATTTGAGCCTCAGTTTTTCTTCCTGAGAAGTGGGGATAATAATCCCAACTACACAAGGGTGCCGAGAGGCTTGTGGGGGTTAAGAGCAAGGTGCTCCTAGGACCAGCTACCTGGGTCCAATTCTGGCCGCACTGCTTCTCTCTGTGACCGTAGGGAACAACGGCTTGCATTCTTCCCACCTCAGGTTCCTCACCTGGCAGAATGGAAATAACAATAATCCTCACATTATCTGACTGTTGTGAGGAGTAACTGGGCAAATGTGTGTGAAGCCCCAGCGCTTACCAAGCCCTCAGCAGGTGTGAACGCTCTACGGATGCACAAGCACTCAGCACAATGCTGGGCCCAGAGCCCGCCTTCCTGCAGCTGCCCACTGGCCTCCTGGTCCCTTCTTCCAGGACTTCACCCACATCCCCTCCCTCAGCTATGCTCTCCCAGCCCCCCAGCCACCAGCCCTGGGGGACCAACTCATGGCTACTCAGCTTCTGCTCTAGATGCCAGGCTTTCTGAAGGTGCTCACTCAACACAACTCCAAAGACATACAGAACTGTAGGTTTCACTATTATTTACGATAGGTGAATACTGCAAATGCCTTTTACACGGTCAAAACTAGAAGAACAGTTGAGTAAATGATGCCGTAATGGAATTACTAGAGCTGTTGCTATCACATTTTGGAAACTATGAAATAAGGGAAAATGCTTATATTTAAGTAATAAAACAGCAGGATTCAGATTGTATATAGAGGGTGACTAACTACGCCTACCCTGTTAACCTGCAGGGGAGAAACACAACAAATAAAATTTATGTGTAGAAGGGTAGGCTGAGTGGTAATAGTGGTTTTCTTTGGATGGTAGTACAATGATTTGTCACTGTTTTCTTCTACATCTCCTTATTCAAAATCTTCTACACTAAGAATGAATTCTACAGGGACTAAAAATCAACATGAAGATGCAAAATTGTGTATAATATGCTCCCCTTGTGTCAAAGGTGAGAATACATATGTACATAGACATGTGTTTATATATGAAATGTATATGTTTTTGGATAAAGAAAATCTGAAAAGATACATCACAACAAAATAACAAAATTGACCCCCTCTTTTGGGCAGGGCAGACAGGGCCAGGGTGGAGGGGGGCCTTTGTATATTGTACACCACACGCCTTTGTATGTTGCACTTCTGAACCGTATCAGTGTTTTATTTAATCAAAAAGTGAAAAGAAAAAGCCCTAACTATCTAATAAACCTTTCGAAAAAGGCAGTATTTCCCCAAATGGGGACAAGGTGCTACTTAAACAAAGGAATCTGTGCTGGGAATGAATCAGGGGCAAATCAAGTCAGCTGGGGCCTTACTGTGGCCTTGACTGAGCTCACGGGCATGTGCTGTGGCTGACAGGGGCTATGGATTGCAGGGCTTCCAGAAAGTCAAATAAGGTCCTAGAACCCGCTCTCCACCGCCCCCCCCCCCCACCCAGCCCTATTTTTACCGTGGAGGCTCCCCTGAGAATGAGGCTCCTAGGACCCGTTTAGGGAATGCAGGGCAAGGGAAAGGCACGGGGGAAGAGAAAGTTAGGAGGCTGGTTCTGCCTCCCAGATCCAAAGGCCTCCTGACCCAGGCAGGCTGTGTGTGAACTGTCTGCACCCTCTGTGGGACTGTGTGCGTGCGGGCATGGTGACCCAGAGAGCGGATGCGTGCCTGGGCCAGAGGGGTGGCCACTGTGGTCACTATGGGCCCGGTGCCCCCCAATCACCACATTCTGCAAGAGAAGCTGGAAATCTGGCTTTTACGTGAATTCTTCTGGCTTTAAAATAAAATATCCAAACTTTTCAATGAAACCTCACTTTTAAATGTTGGCTCTTTTTTTTAAAAAAATATCTTAGAGTTCCCTGTGCATGTCCTCCACCAGCTACCGTCTATGATCTTGGCACGCCCCCGGTATTCTCGGAGGGCAAGGTCAGCCCCCAGGATTTCCCTGCTTCTCTAACCACCCTCCCACCTTTCATTATGCCTTTGAGAATTCTGCCCTAGACCAAATTCATTGGTCAGTTGTTCGGGGGGAGTCTGCCTTCTTCCTGGTTGAAGATCGGGCTGACATTTACCCATCTCTGCCCTGGAAGTCTGGTAAGGAGTCCAGGAGAGGGGTGACTAACCCTAGCGATGGGCTTTCTCGGGGGTAGTGAGCGCTCTGCGTCTGGAAGTGATGGTTTAATAGTGCTGTAGCCGGGACTTCTGCTCCGGCATCTAACAGCCTCCCGATGCCAGAGCCTCTGCCCCTTCTGCCCTCCCCCGCCTCAGTTTCCCCTCCCCTCCTATCATGCCCTCTGTGCTCCAGTCAACCAGAAAGCCTCACCCTTTCCTTAACTCTCGACATTCTCACACCTCCGTGCCTTTGTACATCCTGACCCCTGGGTCTGGATCACCCTCTCCCGAGGCCTCTATCCTGTCTCTCAGCCACCTGGAAAATGCCACACTCCTACGCCAGCTCCCGCAGCTCCCGTGCCTCCTTCGTCATAGCTGGGACCCTGGGAGGCTGGCATCAGCTCTTCCCGTGTCGTTCATTATTTAGACTCTCTCACCTCCTTCACGTGCTTTTACCTCCCAAACAGCTTTTGAATCTGTTGTCTTCTCTCCAGCTGCAGCATTTCAGCCTTCATCCCTGCTCACCTGGACAAGAGCAAGGGCATCCCGATTAGGTGCCTGGCCTCCCGCTCTCTCCTCAGCCCCACCTGCCTCCGTGCTGTCTGGAGAAAGGGCATTTTCAAAAGTGCAACCTAATCGCCTCTATCCTCGGCCTAAAGTCTCTGCGTGACTCCTGCAGCCTACAGGGGCAAAGTCCAAACTCCTCAGCTTGGCATTGCAGGCTTTTCATGATCAGGGCCCTGGCAAATCGAATCCTCCGTTACCTCCTTCCACTGTCCCTGGTGCCTCAGGCAAAACCTAATTGTCCTGAATGTCCTGAGCACACCTGGAAGTTTCGCAGCTATGGCTCTGCACACCTCTTTCTCCACCTTTAATACCCGACACTCTCTGTCTACCTGCTGCACTCCATTTCACCCGCACACCCAGCTCTGCAAATCCTCCCCTGATTCCCCCAGGGCAGTGGGTAATGGAGTCTCTGAGGTTTGCTCATGGCTTCAGGGCTGCATGTGTCCCACTGTGGGTTACACGTCTGCCTTCCCCACTACACCGGAATCTTTTGGCAGGTGTCCCATTCATCCATCCCTGTGTCTTCGGCACACTGCCCAAGACTAGGGCACAAGCAGACCCCCGGGACCGAATGGCTCTAGTGCTCAGAGAGGGTTTGGAAGTTAGAAGATTATTCTCATGGGAAAAGTGGGTGACTCCAGAGCTGAAAGTGGCCAAGGTGGAGACCTTGTTGGAGCTGTTGACAATTCTTCCTGCCGTTCCTGGAGGCTGGGCACCAGGTCCAGGCTGCCACATGCTCCTAGAGACTGTCCCCACGGGGCTGGCGATAATCAGCCACGCCACCTGCTCCGTTCCGATCCGTGACCAACTTGGCTCCAGCCATCTCTCTCTCACTGCCACGGCGCCAAGCCTGCGCCCTCCTGGCAGCACTGTCACGGGGAAGCCGGCATCAAAGAAGGGCAGAGCTGAGAAGGCCCTATGAGATCAGCCAATACGGCCCCCTCTGGTTTTCAGATGGGGCAGCTGGGACCCAGAGAGGGACAGCCGCTTGCCCAGGGTCACACAGGAGGCCAGTTCCCCTGGATCTTATCAGATAGTAAAAATAATGATCAAAAGAAACCTTGAGATGTGCTAGAAAGGGCCTAGGGGTGGAGGGAACCCCTTGAGACTGAGAGAAGAGTGAAGCCCTTTCTGAGGCTGACCCCAGAGCTGCTATGCAAATGATGACCTGGGCAGAGGAAACGACCAGCGTTTCAACCAACCGTGCAAAGGTCTTGCATGGGGACCAGCTTGCTGCTTTGAGGCCAGCGTGGCCAGAGCAGCGTGAGTGAGGGGAGGTGCAGTAGAAGGTGGGGACAAGGCCCAGTCCTGTAGGGCTTGTACACCTTAATGGGGTTTGCATTTCGGTCTAAGTAAGGGAAGGATGCAACCAAGTTTCAAAAGATGATTCTGATCTGAATAGACAGTGCTGCAAACAAGATACACAAATGGCCAATAAGCACCCGAAAAGATGTTCAGATTCATTAGCCATCCAGGGAATGCAAATCAAAACCACAGTGATATCGCTTCACACCCACTAGGATGGCTAGAATCCAAAAGTCAGATCGTAAACATTGGTGAGGGTGTGGAGAAGCTGGAAACCTCAGACACTGCTGGTGGGAATGTAAAATGGTAACACTGCTTTGGAAAACACTCTGACGGTTCCTCAAAGGATTAAACATAGCGTTATCATATGACCTAATAATTCTACTTTTAGGTATATACCCCAAAGAAATGAAAATTTATGTCCTGACAAAACCTGTACACAAATGTTCAGAGCAACATTATTCATAATAGCCAAAAAAGTGGAAACAACCCAAATAGCCATCAACCGATGAATGGATAAACAAAATGCTGTATATCTATACAATGGAGTATTATTCTGGCCATAAAAAAACAATGAAGTACTGACACACGCTACAACATGGATGAACCTTGAGGACATTATGCTAAGCGAAATAAGCCAGACACAAAAGGCCACACACTGTATGATTCCCTTGGTATGAAATGTCCAGAATAGGCACATCTACAAAGAGAGAAAGTAGATCAGTGGTTGGGTGGGAGCGGGGGTGGGTAGGGAGTGACAGCCAATGTTTACAAAGTTTCTTTTTGGGGTGATGAAAATGTTCTGGAATTAGATAGCAGTAATGGTTGTACAGTTCTGTGAATATACCCAAAGCAACTGACTTGTATAATTTAAGGGGGTGAATTTTATGGCATGTGATTTATATCTCTATACAGCTTTTATGTTTTAAAAAAAGAGACCACTCTGGTGGGTGGTGGGGGCAGAGTGGCAGCAGGGAGGCCAGACAGCCAGCAATGCAATCACAGGCTCAAAGGAGGCACTCAGTAAATATGCATGGAGGCTGATCCCTGCTCAGGAAGGCCCTTCTCTTCTGAGCCAGGGTTCCTCAACTCAGCATTGTTGACATTTTGGACAGGTTAATTCTTTGTTATGGGGGCATTGTGGGATGTTTAGCAGCACACCTGCCCTCTACTCACTAGATGTCAGCACACCCCCCCACCCCAGTTGTAACAATCAAAAATATCTCCAGACATCGACAAATGTCCCTGGGGACCAAACTGTGCCCCGTTGAGAACCACTGTTCTAACCTCTCTTACTCACCTGGTGGATTCCTGCTTAGCTTTCCAGAAGCATTTCAGATATCATCTTGTCTGGGGAGCCTTCACCCTTCGTCCTCTGAGGTCCCACAGTTTCCTAAACAACCCCACCTGCATGAAAGCCCTGGGGACACTGTTTACACACCACTCTTCCCCACACCCGTGTAGGGAGGGCACCTTATGTACCTTTGGGTCCCCAGCATCCAGCACAAGGCCTGGCACTTTGGAGGTCACTGCTGTGCCATTTGTTTTCTTTTTTAAAAAAAAATTTAACTTAATTATTTTTTTCTTTTTTTTGGCCATGCCATGCAGCTTGTGGGATCTTTTTTTTTTTTTTTGACATTTAAAATAATTTTTTTAATTGAAGTTTAGTTGATTTACAATGTTGTGTTAATTTCTACTGTACAGCAAAGTGATTCAGTTATACATACACATACATTCTTTTTCATATTCTTTTCCATTATGATTTATCACAAGATATTGAATATAGTTCCCTGTGCTATACGGTAGGACCTTGTTGTTTATCCATTCTATATACAATAGTTTGCATCTACTCACCCCAAACTCCCACTCCATCCTCTCCCCACCCACCCAGCAACCACAAGTCTGTTCCCTATGTCTGTGAGTCTGTTTCTTTTTCGTAGGTACATTCATTTGTGACATATTTTAGATTCCACATATAAGTGATATCATGTGGTATTTGTCTTTCTCTGTCTGCCTTACTTCACTTAGTATGATAATCTCTAGTTGCATCCATGTTGCTGCAAATGGCATTATTTTGTTCTTTTTTATGGCTGGTAATATTCCATTGTATATATGTACCACATCTTCTTTATCCATTCATCTGTCGATGGACATTTAGGTTGGCTAATTATAAATAGTGCAATGAACATTGGGGTGAATGTATCTTTTCAAATTATAGTTTCCTCCAGATATATGCCCAGAAACGGGATTGCAGGATCATATGGCAACTTTATTTTTAGTTTTTTGAGGAACCTCCCTACTGTTCTCCATAGTGGCTGTATCAATTTACATTCCCACCAACAGTGTAGGAGGGTTCCCTTTTCTCCACACCCTCTCCAGCATTTGTTATTTGTGGACTTTTTAATGATGGCCATTCTGAGCCAGCAAGGTGTTGAGCATCTTTTCATGTGCCTATTGGCCATCTGTATGTCTTCTTTGTAGAAATGTCTATTTAGGTCTTCTGCCCATTTTTTGACTGGATTTTTTAAAAAAATACATTTATTATTTATTTTTGGCTGCGTTGGGTCTTCGTTGCTGCACGTGGGCTTTCTCTAGTTGCGGCGAGCGGGGGCTACTCTTCGTTGCGGTGCGTGGGCTTCTCATTGTGGTGGCTTCTCTTGTTGCAGAGTACGGGCTCTAGGCGTGCAGGCTTCAGTAGTTGTGGCTCGCGGGCTCTAGAGCGCAGGCTCAGTAGTTGTGGTGCACGGGCTTAGTTGCTCCATGGCATGTGGGATGTTCCCAGACCGGATCAAACCCACGTCCCCTGCATTGGCAGGCGGATTCTTAACCACTGAGCCACCAGGGAAGTCCAGGTTGTTTTTTTGTTATTGAGTTGTATGAGCTGTTTGTATATTTTGGAAATTAAGTCCTTGTCGGTTGCATCATTTGCAAATATTTTCTCCCAGTCTGTAAGTTTGGACATATTTTTAAGATAAAGCCAATGGTATTTGATGATGGATTGCATGTGATATATGAGAAAAAGAGAACTTTTAAGGATGGCTCCAGGAACCATACTCAACATCTCGTAACAACCCACAATGGAAAAGAATCCGAAAAAGAACACATGTACATATAGGTATCTGAATCACTTTGCTGCACACCCGAAACCAACACAACACTGAAAATCAACGATACTTCAACTTAAAAAATTGATTTAAAATTTTTTAAAATAAATAAAATAAAAAAGAAAAGGATGGTTCCAGGATTTTCAGTCTGGGCAACCAAAAGGATGGAATTGCCAATGAATTGAGATGAATAAGAGAGCAGGTTGGTCAGACTTTGGGGAAGGACAGGAGTTCCATTTCTGACATGCTAAGTATCAGTCAGAGTTCTTCAGAGAAGAGAAACAGAACCATTAGGATATATATATATATATATAAAATATATGTTATTTATATATATAATATATATTTTTTCATGGCTGAGTAGTATTCCACTGTATGTATGTACCACATCTTCTTTATCCATTCATCTGTTGATGGACATTTAGGTTGCTTCCATGTCTTGGCTATTGTAAATAGTGCCGTTATGAACATTGGTGTTGATGCTACCATCTTTATTTATTTATTATTTTAGTTCCATGACCAGGGATCGAACCCGGGCCCCCACAGTGAAAGTGCCGAGTCCTAACCACTGGACCACCGAGGAATTCCCTGAGCCATTTCTTTACCTATAAAGTGCAGAGATGCATTGCTTCCCCCAGGGTTTCTGTGATAGGTACTAAAATGTCAGCCAATGGAGTCTGTTGACACTTCCGGACTCTGGCTAGGAGTGTAGACTCTGAATTTAGATGGCCTGGGCTTGAATCCTGTGTGACACTAGGCAAGTGGCTGAAGGTATCTGACTCTTGGTTTCTTCTCTGTAAAATGGGGTATTGATAGTGCCTGCCTCATAGGGTTATCACGAGCACACAGTAAGAACATAACCAATGCCAGATATTAGTGGTATTAAAATTTTAGTATTCCTTCTTCCTTCTAAGGTGCCTGCCAGACCTCAACACAGAGGTGTCCTTATTACTGACAAGCATCCATGCGCCAGCCCTGTCCTGGGTGCTGACCAGGAGGAGGTGGGAGAGGGTGGGGTATATTGTCACTAGAAGCCAGACAATTCTATGTCTGCTAATTATTATAGTATAAAATACTATATTTGCATAAAATCTGGAAAGTTCAAAAATTATAAAGAAAGAATAAATCTCCCACTGGCAAACACTGTTAACACCATTTGACTTATCTCCTTCCAGTCTTTTTTACGTGCTTGTCACCAATTTGTGACTATGCCATATATACGCATATGCATAAGCATAAACATGTCCCCATCCATTAAGAACTGTCCACTTTTCATAGAGGAGAGACTGGTGGTGGCCAAGGGGGAGAGGGTTGGGGGAGGGATGGAGTGGGAGTTTGGGGTTAGCAGATGTAAGCTGTTATATATAGAATGGAAGAGCAACAGGGTCCTATTGTATAGCACAGAGAACTACATTCAATAGCCTATGATAAACCATAATGGAAAAGAATATTTTAAAAAAGAATGTATATATATATATATATATATATATATGTATATGTATAACTGAATCACTTTGCTGTACAGCAGAAATTAACACAACATTGTAAATCAACTATAATTTAAAAAAAAAGAATTTAGGCTTTTAGTCTGAGATGGGTGACCATTCAAGTTTGTTTTTTATTTTAATATTGTGGTAAAATAGACATAACATAAAATTTATCATTAAAAAAAAAGAACTGTCCATTTTTAGTAGCCACATGGCTGTCCCATAGTTTACTTAATTGATCTCCTACTGTCAGACATTTAGGTGCTCTCTGATTGTTGATGAATATCTTTCCAATTGAAAGAGCCTTTGTCCATATTTCCATCCTTTTGTTTGGATGTCTTCCTCTTCTCTTAAAACATTTTTGGCAAAGGAACCTCTCCAGCCTGCTGGGACACCCATTTTCCCATAGCAAGGAGTCCATTTTCCCATCACCAGAGACTTTCTCCCTAAGCTGAGCTAAATCCTTGGGATTGGGACGTAATCCTGTTTCCCTTTCTCTGGGGGCCTTAGTGGAGATGGACAACAGCTGGCCTTCTTTTCTCGTTGGACACATCAGCTGGTAGGGTCAGTTGCATTAGTCATCAGGGGAGGATGCAGAAATTGTTCTTGCAGCCCAGAGAAGTCTAGCCTGAGGTTAATGGAGGTGAGGTGAACTGGGACAAGGTGGTAGAGGAAGGAAGAGAAGTTGGTGGGCTGGAATGAGTCAGCCTGGCGTCTGCTTCCTATGTGGTGTTGAGTCGTGACCTTCCTTGCTTCCAGACCCCTAGAGAAATCACCTGGCAAAGGCACCCCCCACCCCACCGCCAGCCTTCAGACTCACTTTCTCCAGTGATTATGTAGCAGCTCTTCCTATTACATGTTTAACAAGAAACCAGCCAACAAGAAACCAGCTAACCAGGTGCCAGGAACACCATTCACAGACATATTTTGGGGGTGGTTTGGTCCTATGAGAAGCACTCTACAGTCAGGCAGAACTGGGGCCAATCCCAGGTCAGGCACATCCCACCAGTGTGACCCTGTGGAAATCACAGACCCTGTGAGCCTTGATTTTCTTATCTGTAAATTGGGGTTTAATGGCGCTGGCTTCCATGATTATTGTGATGATTACAGCCAATACCGTATACATAATGCTTTGAGTACCAGGTCTTCACGGGGCAGGTGCAAGAGAAGTGTTCTTTTCTCATTCTATTCAATCTCCTCATATCTCAAGCTAGAGATGTCAATAAATCTAATTTACTAATTGCCTTTCATAACCTCCAGCAACAGGAATCTCATGAATAGAGAGGAATTCATAACTTTCTATTACAAATAAGGAAACTGAGGCTCGGGGAGATACAGCCAGGAGTCTTTACTGGACATGAGCTGTCATCTCAAAGATTTCATGTCTAAAACAACCACCAGGATGTATGTCTGGGTCGGGGAGTGGGACCCCTGACACCCCCGCCCCCCATTCTCTGGGTCCTGCTTCACGCCCAGCTGGACCACTAACCATCTCTGGCAAAGGAGACCAGAGAGGACCTGGCACGTACAAATGAGTTCCCAGGAGGCAACCAGCACCAGGACTCTGGCCACGCGAGTTAGGATATGACAGCTGCCACTGGGGAATGCCACAACCCGCAGGTACTTTCCTACCCCCACCTCTTTATGCTCACAACCACCTCAAAGGCAGCGGTTAGCACGGCCCTTTTCGTGGGGGAGGAAACTGAGGCTCCCACGCTCAAGGTCAGCTGTACTACTCAAGCGGCACAACTGGATTTCCAAGCCTTTAAGCCGAGGCCACTTGCCTGGCTCATCCTGGAAGCTCCCGCTCCCGGGCATCGGGCATCCGGGGGGACGAAGGCTGCCTGAGGAGCTAGGAGCCTCCTCCCCGCCCACCCCCTGCCCTCTGCCTGCTTTCCTTAAGCAGAAAGTCGTGCCCTGTGCCCACAGACACATGGTCCTGAGAAACCGCCAGCGCCCAGACCCGGGAACAAAACAGGGGCTATTTCGGCGAAAGTGGATTTTCCAAATCCACCCCCAAGGGGGTTTGAGCGGACCTCCACCCGACCCCGCGCCCAGAGCACTGCCGCAGACCGACCGGGGTTGCATCCCGCGCTCGCAAGGCGTCCCAGGGCGCCACCCCCCGCCCCCGCCCCCGCCCCCGCGAGTCACAGAGGGTAACTGAAGCTCGCCAGCGCAGCGACGTTCCCAAGGTCAGGCACAGTCAGCGCGCGGAGGGGCCGGGGTTCGAACCCGGGGTCAGAGTCAAGACGGCGGCGGGGAACCGGGAGCAGCCGCCCGAGGCGGCTCCTCTACTCACCAGCACCCGCCAGGGGACCCCACCCCGAGCTCAGGCCCCGCGGGGAGGCGGCGGCGCTACCTGGAGCTGCTGCCGCTGCGGTGGCTCCGCTCCGGCTCGCCTCCGTCCGGCGCCCGCGCCGGCTGCGCTCCGGCCGGGGATGGAGCTGGCGGTGCGCCCCGCCCGCGCCCTGCGCCTCGCACCCACTTCCTCGTCTCCGCCTCCAACTCGCTCCTCCTGGCTTCCAAGCGCTCCTTCCCTTCCTTCCCTCTCCAAGTCTCTTTCTCTCCCCCTCTCTCTCCTCTCTTTCTCCCACTCCGTGCGCGCGGCGCGCACACACTCACATTCTCTCTTCCTTGGCTTTTCTCCCTCTCCACACGCTCTCCCACATTCTCTCTTTTCCTTTCTCCTGGACCTTCTTTCCTTCTCTCTCTGGCTCTGACACTTTCCCTTTCGTCTTTCTTTCTGTCAGGCGGCCCCCTCTTTCTCTCGCTTTTCTCCCCCCACCCACTCCCCGCACTCCCCCCACTGCCTGGCCTGGGAGCCAGCTTCCAGCCGTGCAGTAACCGGCTGAGTGCAAGGGGACTTCCCTCTGCGGCCCAGCGCTGGCTTCTGCCCATAGCTGGAGGGCCTGCCCTGGGAGGGCTAGACCCACGGGATCAGGTGGCACCCCTTCCCTTGGGTGCCCGGCTCCTAGCCGCCTGGAATCAAGCTAGAAGAGGGAGAAAGAACTAGTTTCAAGGGAAAAGTCTGGATAATTCTGGGATCCGAAGTCTGGAAAGACAGAGGGCCCGAGGCTTAAGGCACAGAGAAATCAGTTCTAGGGGTTATTAATTTAAAAAAAGAAAAAAAAAAATCAGTGGAGCTTCAGAAACCCCCAGAGTGGATTTGCTCTAGTTGAAGGGATAGATGGAGAGAGAGAAGAGGTAGGGAGGAGGGTCTTGGGAAAAGGGGCTCTTGGGGTAGGGAAAATGATACCCACCTTCCAGATGAAAACATGGAGGCTCAATGGGAGAAACTCTCTCTTAAATATCAAGATGTCCAGGCTGTTGTGCTAACCACGCAGACCTCGGTGGAGCGGAGCCTGGGTGGGCAGGATGGCGAGGGTTGTGCCAGGCCTGGCTTGCTAACCCAGAGTAAGCGAGGCAGGTTGTCAGATGGGCTGCCCCATATGATACCTGGAGGGGAGTTCCAGCAGAAGCTTGACAAAGGAGAGGGAAAGGGAGCTGGTTCTGCTGAGTGTAAGTTTCAGGCACGTGCTACTGATGATTGACACGCCATCCTAAGTCATTCTGTCCCTGTGGGCCCACCCTGTGCTATGTGTGTGCTGAGATGCAGAGACTAAGGTCACAGTTCCCTGGACCTCTGAGGCCACAGCTTCTGGGAGGCTGTTGAAGGCTGTGCATGCAGGTCACCAGCATCTTGGAATGACAGCAAGAGCCTCCAAGCTGGTCTCGCAGCCTCTGCTCTTGTTCACCAGCAATTCACAAAGCAATATAGGTCATCTCAAAAAAGTATAAACCAGATCACGCCTCTCTACTCCCCTGATGAAAACCCTTCCGGGACTTCTGGTTGTAGTTAGAATTAAATCCAAGCTTCTTCTCACCATCAACATGATCTGGCCACGGCCCACCTCTCTGAGCTCATGTCTCACCATTCTCCTCCTCCCTCTGTGTGCCTCAGCGGCAGTTGGTTCCTCCTCGTGTCCAGAACAGGCCAAGCTGGACCACACGACAGGCCATCTGCCCTGGCTGTTCCCTCTGCCGGGAATGCTCTTCCCCACATCTTCCCACGGCTGCCCAAATATCAGAGAGGCCACGAAGCCTGATCATCTTACCTAAAGCAGTCACCTCCACGTCACTGGGTTTTTCCTATCATCCCTTTTTTATTGTAATGAAAACACGTATCACCGTCTAAAATTATTTTTTTTATTCATTTGTTTATGTGCTTATTGCCTGCTTTAACGCACCAGAATGGAACGAGTGAAGGAGCAAGAACCTTGTTTGTGTTATTCCTTGTGTCTCCTCAGAGCCTGGAGCAGTCATAAATGATCAAAAAGTGTTGGTCAAACGAGTGAATGAATAGATGCTATAATGAAGAGGTTTAGAAAAAGGAAAAGTTGGTTGACCCTGCCAGAGGAAACAAAAATTGTCTTCAGAGAGGAGTGGTTTTCGAGGCAGAGCTTAAAAGGAAAACAACATTTCACAGTGGAAGGGCCACAGAGGCAGAGGAAACAGCATGGAGACCCGCAAAAGGCATCAAACAGCCTGGGGCATTCATGGAGTGCAGACTGGCAGGCCGGCAGAAATCAGACCATGGGACACTTATAAGGACACAGGTAGGACTTTGGAGTAATGGGAGGCTATGGCAGGTTATTGCACTGGGTGGCTGGAAGGGCCGGGATGTGCATCCTGGAGAAGAGACGGCTCCAATGACCTTCGTCTCTCTGCTCTGTGGGCAGAGGGAGCTGATGAGACAGAAGCACTTGGACCAACAGTAGGAATAGAATGAGACAGATTTTGGCTCTGTGAAAGATATTTTTTTTAAAGGATCTGAAGAGGAAAATGGGCTCCATGTGGATGAGATTATTGTCCACCCGTATTCAGCGTCCCTCCCAGGAGAGGAGGAAATGTCTGTGACCTGATTGGCCAATGATGTATTGGTGGATGTGATTTGTGTCACTTCTGTGCAGAGGCTCTGGGCCAGTGAGTCCTTGTCATTTCCCTTTCCTGTGTGTCACGAGACTGGCTCTGTTCAGGAGATATGCCAGGAAGAGGTTGCTCCCTTACTTTGGGTCCCAGAGTGAAGTCTCAGAAGCCCAGCCAGCCCCTGGTGGACACGTAATGTGAGTGAGAGATAAATTTGATTCAGGCCATGTAGATTTGCAGAGTCACAGGTAATCATGGTCCCTTGGTCTTCCTTGCTGAGTCAGAGCTTCAGTCAAGCTGGTTCCAGCACTTACTATCTGTGACAGATTTTCAAAGATGGCCACAACATGGCCCTGGCTCCTTTGCAATGTGACAGCACCTCCCACTGAGAGTGGAGTCTATGTCCTTTCCCCTAGTTTGGGCCTGCCTTTGATGGCTAGAACCCAGAGCAAGTAATGCTGTGCTGTTTCTGAGGCTAGGCCTTAAGAGGCCTTGATGCTTCGGATTTTACTCTCTTGGGATAATGCCCTGAGGCCACCAGGCTGTGAAGACATCTGAAGGACCACATGGAGGAAGAGGGTCAGCTGTCCCCACTCTTATAGCCATATGGGTGAACTCAGGCAAGCCCAGCAGAAGACCCACTCAGCCAACCCACAGAACTGAGGGAAATGACATATTCTTGTTGTTTTACACCAGTAAGCTCTGGGGTGGTTTATTACAAAGCAATGAATAACTAGATAAGGGGCCTTGGGAATCAGTTTGCATCTCTAAGCCCACTTAGGAAATAGGCTTTTTAAAAAAAAAAAAATTAAAAAACATTCAATTTTATTAGTTAACATGTGTCAATTTCATACATAGTCTAAATAAAACCTTTCAAAATCTGCTGTAGGATCCTTAATCAAAATACAGATTACAAGCATTCAGAAACATTCTTGTTCTTCTGATATAATGGTCTGAGAATTACAGTTTTCATGGTTTACAAAACTGAGGCTAATCATTTAGAAAACATGGATGGACATTAACTTTATGACCTTTTACTGAAGGGTTACCTATACGTTTCTTGGATATCTGTAAAAATGTCTTTATTTCAACCATGTCAACTCACCATTAAATAAGCATAACAGTAACTTCTGCTTCAAAGGGTTTGGATGAGGCTCACATGAAAAAAGAAATGAATATTAAATTCATTCATTCTTTCAACACAGGATACTGGACCTACAATGTGTCAGGCACTGAGTTAACTCTGGGATACAGTGATGAACAAGATAGACAAAGATCTGACATGCTAGAAGGCATAAAAAGACAATGAACAAGCCGGATAATTTTAGCTAAAGAGAATCGCTATGAGAAAAGCAAAGCAGGGTAGTGTAGTTGAGCGTTACTGGGGGCGGTACTTTGTTTAAGACAGTTGGAGAAAGTTTTTCTGAGCTTGTGACATTTGAGCCGAGCCAGGATTATGAAGATAAGGGGGAGAAGTGTCCCGTGTAGAGGGAGCAGTAGGTGCAAATGCCCCAAGGTAGGGACACGCTTGGCCTCAGCAAGGAACACGAAGAAGTTCATCATGGCTGAGTGTAGGAGAGGGAGGGACCATGGCTGGAAATGGTATTGGTGCAAGGTCATGATGAGGCATGTGGACTTCATCCTAAATGAAATTGAGTCACTGGAGGGTTTTAATAGAGAACTGACACCCTTCATACACTGTAAAGTGAGGCAATCCATGGTTGGCCACCCAACAGATTGGGATGACATTTGCAAACTCTTCCAGCTCTGAAAGTTTCCAGTTCTGTACTAAAAATCTGAAGCCCTTTGGAAGCTAAGCACTTTGATCATAGAAGACATCATCATTATTACTGGTAGGCTGCTTACCATGCAAGAGGGCTTTGGGATCTGATGACCTCAAATTCCTCCTTGCTCTGAATAGGTAAGAACCATCTATCAAAGGAAGCTGGAAGAACCTTCTCATTCTGAGGAAACCCAAATCACTATTTGACCAAAATAGAAAAAAAAAAAAAGAGAGAGAGAGATTACTCATCTTTGGATGAGTAATCTCTGCTGAGTCTGACAGCTTAAAATTGAAAAAAAAAAAAAAGTTTGTGACAATTAACATAACGAATGACATGGTATAGTGATAATATTTACTGAAGTGGTCTGCAGAAAATTCCAATGAAACCCACTGGTTTTGTCATCAGTTATTTCTTGTCTCCGTTCTGCGCTCTGAGGTGACTCTGGGTTTGTGGTAGGGCACCTTAGACTGTGGTTGGTATGCGTGGGGTGCATTTCCTGGCCATGATGTGCTCTGAGTCTTGAGAGAAGCATCAGAAAGGTCTCAGGGCTGGAGTCCCCAGACAGATGCAGCAGCTTCCCACCCTACTGGGGCTACTCCAAGGAGCCCAACTTGGCTATTTTCCCAGTGACTTTAAGATTGCATGATGCCCCAGTTCTGGCTCACAAGATAGAAGGTAACACAATTTGTTGAGCAGCTACCATCTTCTGTATACTATGCTGTGTTCTTTGTATAACACATCATCTCAAATAATTCTCACCACAGCCCTGTGAGGTAAATACTATTATTTCCCCCAGGTTGCAGATGAGGAAACTGAGGCTCAGAAAATCAGAGTTTTCTCCAAGGTCCTGCAGTTAGCTGGGGGATTCACTTGACTACCTCCAAAGCCCCTGCTTTTAAATAGTCTGCTCTCTCAGCCCACTCCACTAGAAAATACACTGTTCCATGGAAATCCAAAGGAGGAGATGATGCATTCATCCTGGGTCTCTAACCAGCCAGCCCACCCTGTGGATTTTGGACTTGTCAGCCTCCTTAATGGCATGAGCCAATTCCTTAAAATAATTCTCTTTCTCTCTCTATCCCCATTCTATTGGTTCTGTTCTCTGAAGAACCCTGACTAATGCACAGAATAGGAGCTATTAGCCATGTCTTAAAGCAAGGATGGGAGACAATATTTAGAGCAGCTGGAGGATGTGTTGGTGGACACAGGCAGCCCAGAACTGAGGACTCCTGGAATAAAGGAAAAGCCAGGTCTGGGAATCGTGCTAGGCTGATCCTCTGGGAGCCTGGCTGGGTCATTAATCAGAGTCCTGGGAGGCAAGGGGTTTGGAGGTGAGACTGGGGCCCAGCTTAAGAAGTCTTAGGCAGCTTGTCCCTGGTCCAGGCAGGGGCAGAGAGCAGAGAGCTGTTGTCTATCACACTGATTTCCACCCCTGCTTTGTCCTTGCTTTACCTACCTTAAAGGCTGGAAGGTCCAAGACTTGCTTTGCCAGCCTCCATTATAGATAGAGACTATCATGTGACCCAGTTTGGCCAATGAGACAAAGGGGAAATCTTCGGAGTAGGGGTGGGAAATTTCCCACCTGTAACAGGAAAGAGGGATGGAAGGCACACCTTCTCCTGCTGCCCTTCCTGCTTGTTCTGCTACTTCCTTCTTTGGATCGTGCAGCTGAGGCAGCCATGTTGTGACCGTGAGGGAAAAACCATGGAAGAAATGGACTCAGAACCCACACGCTGTAGGGCTCCTGCACCAGCCCCGGAAACACCGACCTGCCAACTTTTTCCCTTGTGGAGTAATGAAACACCCACTGTGATTCAGGGTTTTTACAGTTTACAGCTGAACACATCTTGCTTCAAGGAGGAAATATACACATGTGCAGAAAATGTGATCCCATCCTCAATCCTCAGTTTGCTGCTCTTTGAGAATATGGTGACTCAATTTTCCTCTGTTGGGGCATTCTTTTTTTTTTTAGTTTTTTAAAATGTATTTTATTGGGGCTTCCCTGGTGGCGCAGTGGTTAAGAATCCGCCTGCCAATGCAGGGGACACGGGTTCGAGCCCTGGTCCGGGAAGATCCCACATGCCGCGGAGCAACTAAGCCCGTGTGCCACAACTACTGAGCCTGTGCTCTAGAGCCCGCAAGCCACAACTACTGAAGCCTGCGTGCTTAGAGCCTGTGCTCTGCAACAAGAGAAGCCACCACAGTAAGAAGCCTGCGCCTGCAACAAAGAGTAGCCCCTGCTCACTGCAACTAGAGAAAGCCCGCGTGCAGCAGCGAAGACCCAATGCAGCCAAAAATTAAATAAATGAATAAATAAATAAATTTATTTTAAAAAATGTATTTTTGAAGTATAGTTGATTTACAATGTTGTGTTAATTTCTGCTGTACAGCAAAGTGATTCAGTTATACATATATATACACACATTCTATACATATATATATATATATATATATATATATACACATTCTTTTTCATATTCTTTTCCATTATGATTTATTACAGGATATTGAATATAGTTCCCTGTGCTATACAGTAGGACCTTGTTGTTTATCCATTCTATATATAATAATTTGCATCTGCTAATCCCAAACTCCCAATCGATCCCTCCGCCACGCCAGACATTGGTAGTTTTTAAATCTCCCCCCGTAATTCCAACATGAAGGTAAGTTTGAGAACCTGTGTCTGACCAGTCCTTCTCAAGCTCTAATAGTCATACAAACCACCTAGGGACCTTGTTAAAATGTAGATTCTAATTAAGTAGGAGTGAGACCTGAGAGTCTGCATTTCTAAAAGCTCACAGGTGGTGCTGATGATGTTGGTCCATAGCTCACACTGGATTAACAAGGTCCCAGGGACTTCCCTGCTGGCGCAGTGGATAAGACTGTGCTCCCAATGCAGGGGGTCTGGGTTCGATCCATGGTCAGGGAATTAGATTCCACATGCATGCCGCAACTAAGGCAATTTTCCTCTGTTGGGGCATTCTTCCTTTTTCCTCTCCACCTGCTCCCCTGCCAAGCTTAGGTATTAACTTTCTCTGGAAGTTCAGCTTCAAGTTCCCAGTCTGGATCCCATGCCCCTCCATGAAGCCTTCTTCACCTGATGCCCCTTCACTATCATAGCACACGTCATATGGTCTTCCAATGGCCTCTCTCCACCAGGGGACACTTTGTGGGGCCAGGAAGAAAGGGAAATGGGAGAAAGCCAGTGACCTTTGTCCTCCTTTTGGACTTCCACTTATGTCTCATTTGTCCAGACCTATCACATGGCCATCCCTAGTTGTGACCATAGAAAGTGACCATGTCACCCTTCCAGCCTCTATGTGGACAGCAGGCAAAGGAGAAGAGGGCTGGGAATGGAAGTGTTGGGCTGGCCATTAAGCGGTATCTCCCACATATGACAAAATATATTTCTTAAAGTTCTTTGATATTTTAACTATATATTATTATTGTTTTTTCTAAATGGAAATACTTTCATTATTATTATTATTTTGATTCTCAAAGCAATAAAGCTTGTTTTAAAAATTCAAACCATATGGCCTTCATGAGTTTCCCAAAATTTTATTCCCTGAGATAAGCTTATGAGTAGTTTGATCTATATCTCATTCCAGGCTTTTAGCTATTCATACAAATATTTTTAGACATTTATTTGTAAAAATGGGATCATATCACATATGCTATTCTGCCATCTACTTTTTTAATTTTTATTTATTTATTTTTATTTTTTATTTTTTAAAATTTATTTATTTTATATATTTTTGGCTGCACTGGGTCTTCGTTGCTGCGCGTGGGCTTTCTCTAGTTGCGGCGAGCGGGGGCTACTCTTCATTGTGGTGAGCCGGCTTCTCATTGTGGTGGCTTCTCTTGTTGTGGAGCACGGGCTCTAGGCACGCAGGCCTCAGTAGTTGCGGCACGCAGGCTCAGTAGTTGTGGCTCACGGGCTCCAGAGCGCAGGCTCAGCAGTTGCGGTGCACGGGCTTAGCTGCTCCGCGGCATGTGGGATCTTCCCAGACAAGGGCTTGAACCCGTGTCCCCTGCATTGGCAGGTGGATTCCCAACCACTGCACCACCAGGGAAGCCCCATCTACTTTTTTTTAAACACAAGAGTAACAGGGACATTTCCCTATATTTATGCAAATAAATCTAATGTAACTCTTTTTTTAAAAAAATTAATTAATTAATTTATGGCTATGTTGGGTCTTCGTTTCTGTGCGAGGGCTTTCTCTAGTTGTGGCAAGTGGGGGCCACTCTTCATCGCGGTGCTCGGGCCTCTCACTGTCGCGGCCTCTCTTGTTGCGGAGCACAGGCTCCAGACGCGCAGGCTCAGCAATTGTGGCTCACGGGCCCAGTTGCTCCGTGGCATGTGGGATCTTCCCAGACCAGGGCTACGAACCCGTGTCCCCTGCATTGGCAGGCAGATTCTCAACCACTGCGCCACCAGGGAAGCCCATAATGTAACTCTTTTGGAAAGTGATAGTTTCTGTATCCGTGATCTACTGCTGCGCAACTAATGACCACAAACCTACCGGCTCAAAACAACACACATTTATTATCGCACAGTTTCTGTGAGTCAGGAGTCTGGGTGCAGCTTAGCTGGGTCCTCTCTTCAAGGTCTCTTACTAGACTGTAGCCAAGGTATCAGCTGGGTTGGGTTCTCTTCTGAAGGCTCGAGGTGGGGAAGGATCTGCTTTCAAGTTTACTTACAGAGTTGTTAACAGGATTTGGTTCCTTTTGGGTTGACGGCCTGAGCTCCCCAGTGACTGTTGGCCTGAAGCTATCCACAGTTCCTTGTCATACAGCCCTCCCCAACACAGCAACTAGTTTTATCAAAGCGGAGAGGCAGAGAATCTGTTAGCAGGACAGAAGTCAGGATCTTTTGTAATCCAATCACAGAGTGATACCCACTCAACTTTGAGGTGTTCTATTGGTTAGAAGCAAGTTATGGGTCCTGCCCACGCTCCAGGGGAGGACACTAAACAATGGTGTGAATACCAGGAGCCAGGCATCACAGGGCCACTGTCTGACATGCTGTCCCACTTATTTAATGATTCTCCTATTGATGAACACCTAGGTTGTTTCTAGTTTTCTCACCAATACCAACAATGTCATCATCCTTGAACTTACATCTTCCTGAACTGGTCCAATATTTTCTTTGGAAAATTCTTCAAGGTGGAATCTCTAAATCTAAGAGCAAATAGATTCATGGGTAAGTGCTCTCCCAAAGGTCGACCAAATGTATGATTTCAGCCGTGTGTGAATGTTGACTCTTCCCACCCCCCATCACCAACACTGAGCATTTAACAATCTGTTAAATATTTTTCAATATGATAGGTGAAAATAGATATCTCTGTGTTCTAGCTTGCAATTCTTTGTTTCTCAATAAGGTTGGGTATATTTTCTTATGTTATCAGCTACTTGTTTTGGTCAGGATTTTTTGGTTACCAGGAACAAAAAGCTATTTGAACTCATTTAAGTTTAAAAAAAAAAAAGAGGCTGCTTTTTGTAAGAACACAGAGCAACACCATAAACAAATCACTGCCTTGCCTTACAGGAAGCTGAAGTCACCCATGCCCACTCCCTGCAGCTACTTGATTCACTGATCACCCTCTGGGGACCAGGAGGGGTCTCTGCTTCTCTCCACCCACCGGCTCCTCTCTCTTCTCCTTCTTTACTGACAGCCCCTCCACTTAGAGGAGAAATCTTCCTCATTGCTTTCTATTAGTTTCCAAAGAAAACACACTTGTTATGAAAATGTTAATTAATAGAGACGTGCCTAAAGTCAAACGTAATAGTGTCATCCCCACCCCAATCCCTTCTCTCACAGCTGTGGACATTCACAATTTGATGTGTATCCTTCTAGTTTTTTTTTTTTGCTCTATGAATGATGATGGTGATGATAGCTCCCAGCTACTGAGCATTTAGTATGTTCCTAGCATTGTTCTAAGATATCATATGTTTTAATACTCATAAGATAACCATTTGAAGATGATTCAGTTATTCCTCATTTTATAGATGAGGAAACTGAGGTTAAGTAATTTGTCCAAGGCCATACGGCTAATATGTCAGAGCCGGGATTCCAACCCAGGCAATTTGAATCTGAAACACATACACATACACCACAAATTTTAAAAAAGTGTTTTTTTAAAAAAAAATTATTTTATTAATAAAAAAGTGTTTTTTATTTTAAAAAAGTGTAAAAATAGTGTTTTTAATATAGTTTAAAAATATAGTTTAAAATATCACGTTTCATTTCCTGCATTTTTTTCATGTATACGTAGATTGAACCTAATTCTTATTAATTCAAGTTGACAAGTGGAGCTCAGGGGCACTGCAATTCACAGTCTTGCAGGATTGTAAATGATACCTAACGTGGAAAAACGCCTTGAGGTAAGTCACGAAAAAGGACTTGAAAGCAAGGCAGAATTGCAGGAACAGGATTTCAAGAGGGAGATTGGTGTCGCCTCGACAGCACATGGAAAGGGGCAGAACTTCTTCAACTATGCCTTTGGCCAAAAAGGGCGTATGCGTTTTTCCTGAATGGCCAAAAAGGGCGTATGCGTTTTTCCTGAATATATTCAGGAAAAACGCATACGCCCTTTTTGGCCAACCAAGCAGGTGCGCGGTGCAAATCAACACTACAAAGTGGTCACTTCGCATCAGTCCAAAGGGCCATCCTTACAAGGTGCGTTATATGGAAGGGGCAATGTGTGGGGCAAGCAACATGCCCAATACTCTGATCTCTCTCCTTCCAGTGTTGCCTGTTTTGTGTCCTTTACCCATTTTTCTGTTAGGTGCTTTTCTTTTTCTTAGGGACTTCCGAGAACTCCTTGAGTATCAAGTGTCGTCCGTCAAATATGTTGTGAATATACTTTCTCATTTTGTTCTTCGTCTCTGTGCTTTGTGCTATAAAGAAGTTTTAAATCACAATGTGATTATATGTGTTGATCTTTTCTTTTATCATTTTTGACCTTTGTGTCATGCTGGGAAACACCTTTCTCAACTCAAAATTATAAACCTTTTCCCTCTTTATTTTCTCTCTTTCTTTCATGGCGCTTTTGTCCTACATTGAAATATCCGATCCATTTCCCTTTACTTTCTCTATTGCTTTTATGGTTTTTGCCTTACATTTAAATAGCTAATCCATTTCAAATTTGTTTTTAAAATCAAGTTAATCTTCTCTCAAGTAATTATTCCAACACAGTCGATTGACTAAGCCACGCTTTCATACTGATCTGAGTTGTCTTGATGTCTTATCACATCACTGTGTGTAGGGGTTCCGAGCAGGGACATTGGAGTTGGACAGACTTGGATTCTGGGTCCCACTCTGCTACTCACTGGCTGTGTGACCTTGAGCAGGTTAAGGTCTCTGGGCTTACGTTTCCTGATGTGTAAAGCGGGGATCATCAGGGTTCCTGATTCACAGGACTGCTGGAGGATGCAATGATACAGCACATTCAGAGCACTCAATAAACATCTTCAGGATTATTATTTCCTAAGTCCCTGCCTCTCGCTTTTCAAGAGCCTATATCTGGGCCCTCACTGTTTCTGTCTGCTTCTGCCCCAGAGCCACACCACTTACACGCCCCTAGCTCTATAGTTTATTTTAGTATCTGCTAGACTGTAAGCTTCTTGAGGACAAAGATGGTGTCTATATCTTCAGACCTATGTAATAGGTTCTCAATAGATATCCACTGAAAGAATGAATGAGTAGTATGAGCTCCCCTCCTTCTTTCATCTCTTGAACATTTTCTTGGCTACTCTTGAGCATGTTTTTCTTCAAATTAATTTTAAGTAATCTGCCAAGATCTTCTCCCAAACATTAATGGGATTTTTATTGGCATTACAACAAATTAATGGGGTAATTTGAGGAGCATCAACCTTACAACCTCAGGAACATGATCTATGCTCCCTCATCCCAGCTGCCCTTTGTTGAGCTTTGCTAAGCTGTATTGGCCTTGCCTGCTTGCCTGTAAGTTTATTCCTGGGTATTTTTGCCATTTCTCTTGCACTTTTGAAGCCATCTCTTGTCTATTGTAGTGACTGAGCGCCTAGGATCTCGGGTTGGATTCCCTCCTGCTGGCATCAGTGGCTCTGGTGTCCAGCAGATCTGAGTGCAAATCCACTTAATAAGGGTGTGACCTTGAGAAATCACCCACCACCCTGAGTCTCAGTTTCCCGGTCTGCTCCACAAGCTCACTGTGAAGATTAAGTAAGATATTGTAGGTGAAGCCTTTAGGATGCTGCTAGGTAGTGTGCAAATATGCAATAAATATCTGCTATTATGATTACTTAGTAAGTTTAATAACAAATATTTTATAACTCTAAGCAATGTACTATCATGCTGGGTGTCTTATTATTACTATATACAAAAATATTTCTAATCCCTCCCCCCACCTCATCTCTTTGGTAGCTGGGAGGCCTTTCTGTTCACTAAGCACGTGTGTCAAGTACTCAGTCTAATGACCTTTCAGATTCTTGAAGGTGATCCTGATGTGGAGATGCTGGAAGAGTGACATTGCTCTGCCTAAGACCTGATGGAGACTGGAGCTGGAGGATAGGAAATCTTGAGAGGGATGAGGAAGATATACGAGGAATATTCTGGGGAGTGAGAGAGAGAGACCAGGGGATGGGAGAGGAGGGCAGAGAAGAAGTATCAAATGTCAAGGGGATTTGGGAGGGTAATCTCACCTCTTCCTATCTCCTCCACTCGTACTCACTATCATGGCTACCATGTGTGGCTTGTTTTTTTCTAACACCACCAAGCATTTCTCTGACACCAGCTGGGAGTCCTACAGTTCAACTCAATTCTGACCCTATCTACCTGGATGTGGCATCAGATCCCACATCAGTCCTGCAAGACAGTCCTGCTGCCCCACTTTAGATCCCAATCACAAATCCAAGTGGTCACTCCTGCTTCTGACTGACCAGCTGTAGATTAGAGGTTCCCATGACCTTGCATTTGATTACTTTCCTAGAGCGGCTCACAGAACTCAGAGAAACTTTTTACTTACTAGCTCTCCAGTTAATTATAAAAGGACATAACTCAGAAACAGCCAGATGGAAGAGATGCACAGGGCAATGTAAGGGAAAGGGTGCAGAACTTGCATGCCCTCCAGGAGTGCACCACTCTCCCCAAATCTCCACGCATTCGCCAACCCAGAAGTTCTACAAATCCAGTCCTTTGGGGTTTTTATGAAGGGCTCATTACAAATAGGAAAGATTGATTAAATCGTGGCCTTTGGCAATTGATTCAACCTCCCATCCATCTTCCCTTCCCAGAGGTGGGTGGGAACTGAAAGTTCCAAACTTTAATCTTGTTGGTTCCCCTGGCAACCAGCCCCCGCCCCCTTAGGCGCTTTCCATAACTCACCTGATTAACATAAATTCAGGTGTGGTTGAAAGCGCTTTGTTATGAATATCAAGACACTTTTGTTGCTTTTAACACCTAGGAAATTCCAAGGGTGTTAGGGCTGTGTGCCAGAAATTAGGACAAAGACCAAATACATATTTCTTACTATAAATCACAGTATCTTAATGGCCAAGCAAGGAAGCTTTGAGCCTCCTCCTCCCTGGCCCAGACATCTGTCTGGCTCTTTCCATGGGGCCCTTGAGCCTCCAGACAGAGCAACGGGACCTAGCTCTGAGCTGCACCTGCCTATAATAGATCCCTTGAAGGCCCCTCAGGCCCCCTGGCCCTGCAGAGACCTGAGCCCACCAGGAAGCTATGCGCTCCCTCCCACTCCCAGGGGCAGGGGTGGGGGTTTGGTGGGGGGAGCAGGAGTGGGGAACTGGCTCACTGGTCCTGGGCCTGGCCTGGCTGCAGAGTCCCTGCCCAGGGGGACCTACAGCCCTGTAGACGTGGGTGTGGGGAGGGAGGCCAGAGGCTTGTTCCCTGCACCAGATCCCTCCCCAGTGGCTGCTCCTGCAAGCTGGGCACCGTTTCCCCAGCTCAGTGAGTTTACCAGCGTTGGAAGACTTTAACTACCACCACCCATCCCCCACTTCCTCTACCCAGCCCCACTTCCATCCCTGACTCGACCCTTTCATCCACCCAGTCTGAAATTCAGCATCAAGTCCCTCTGATGACACAGCTTATTTCCTACTAACACCATGTCTGAATAAGTGTACTTTCTTATTGTTGGGCCCCAAGTGATTTTCCTGACATAACTCCTACAGGGCACATGCATTAGGAAATGTCCTGGCAGAAAAACGGGTGGCACACTCTGATTGGGTAATTTGAGGAATGAGGCAGAGGGGCTTTTTACAAAGGAGAAGGCAGGGTTCAGGGGAGCCACGAAAGATGGTGTGGCACCTTCAGCTGGCCACAGCTGGGCATCTTTACCTCCAGGGCTGAAGGGACAAGAGAGCTAGCAGGCTTTAGCACCAGGACACGGGAGTGGGGGGAAAGAACTGCCTAGAAGGAGCTGCATCCTTGGGTGGAAGGCAGCAACTGTGTCCTTGAGGGATACAGACCCAACCTCACTCTCTCCTCCCTCCAGACAGCACTGCCCATTGGCTGAGCACAATGAGATGCCAGGGGACAAGGGAGCCCTTTGAAACAGTGGGCCTCTGGGGTAGAGAGAGGGTCTGGAGGGCCAGGGAGAAGTTGGCCGTCACAGCTGGAAACCACACGTCAGTCTCCAGGAGAGTAATGGTGAACGCACAGCACTGCCCACTTGCCAGCCTCTTTGTAAGGACTTCATCTGTTTTTAAGTATTTAATCCCCACTACAGTCCTCTGAGGTAGGTGCTATTATTGTCAGCATTTCTCATAGGGAAACTAGGCTCAGAGAGGTCAGGTACTTGCCCAGGGTCACCCAGCTACCGAGAGGCAGAGCTGGGACCTGGACCCAGGCAGCCCAGCCCAGACACAACACTGTACTGTCCCCCAACTCCCACATCAGGGACCCCAGGGGAGCTGCCTTCCAGTGAATGGCTCTGCACTGTGAAATGCACTAGGGTTGGGATGGACCCAAATGTGAAGGCAGTTCCCCTAGTAAGATAAGATCTTACTCAAGAACTTTACTCAGGGGTGAGCCGATGGCAAGGTATCAAGCTGGCAGCAAATGAAAAGAGCAATCAGGTTGTCTTCATCAGCGGATGGCCTGCAGTCCCCTGTGTGTGTTTAAATCAGCATTTCAGCTCCCTAGTCCCAGTGAGAGCCCCGGACCCAAGCCTTCAGCTGTGAAGTTGTCCCGTATCTCTGGGCCAGATGGGTGGCCAGATTCCCGGTGTGAGTCCCAGCTCCATCACTTACCAGCTGGGTCTGGGCTTCCATAACAAAATACCAAAGACAGCTGATATAACAAACATTTATTTCTCACAGTTTTGGAGCCAGAAGTTGGAGATCAAGGCATCGGCAGGGCTGGTTCCTCCTGAGCCCTGTGAAGGAGAATCTGTTCATGCCATTCTCCTTGCCTCTGGTGGCCTCAGACATTCCTCAGCTTGTAGATGGTGATCTCCCTGTGTCTACTTCCCTCTGTATGCATTTCTGTGTCCAAATTTCCCCCTTTTATAGGGACAACAGTCACCTTGGCTTAGGTGCCATCCTAGTGACTTCATGTTGATCATCTGCAAAGATCCTATTTCCAAACAAGTTCCCATTCACAGGCACTGGAGGTTAACAGCAACTTTTGGGGGGGGAACACAATTCAGCTGATAACATTGTCATTCCAGCCACCTTAAGAGCTGAGACATTTATTCAGTCCTTCACTCACTCCCTCTATAACTCTAATGAGCATCTAAGGTGTACCGTGTCCTGCATGTTGGAGAGGCAAAGACATGAGGACCAGTTCCCTGGTGTCAATATGCTTGAAACCCAGAGAGGTAAACCCATAAACAGGGGACTTCCCTGGTGGCGCAGTGGTTAAGAATCCCCCTGCCAACGCAGGGGACATGGGTTTGAGCCGTGGTCCGGGAAGATCCCACATGCCGTGGAGCAGCTAAGCCCGTGCGCCACTACTACTGAGCCTGCACTCTAGAGTCCACGAGCCACAACTACTGAGCCTGTGTGCTGCAGCTACTGAAGCCCACACACCTAGAGCCCGTGCTCGGCAACAAGAGAAGCCACTGCAATGAGAAGCCTGCGCACTGCAACAAAGACCCAACACAGCCAAAATAAATAATAAATAAATAAATAAATAAATAAAGGGTGCTACCCTTAAAAAAAAAAAAAAAAACTGAAAAACCCATAAGCAGGTGACAGGAGGGAAGAGATAGGAGGGGTAATTGGCCAGGGAGAGCGTGTGGGGAGGGCGCAGGGAGGATCCTGAGAATGGTTCTGGTAAACAAACCTTCAATGAATCCGTTTGTATTTATTGTCCAAGACACTGGCCTCATGTTTGCCAGGCATTCAATGGCGGTGAGAATGGTGGTGGGGAGTGGAGTGGGGGGTGGAGGGGTGCTTCCTTTTTCCTTATTGTACAGGAAGCTTAAAAAAAAGTAAGACTTCCAAATGTATCCCAAACTGATTCTCCCAATAAATTCCTTAAAAAATTCTCTCAAAACCGGAATCTGGTGCCCGGGTTTTTCAGAATCTCTTTTCCCACATTCTAATCCTGCCCCATGTCTTCCCAGGAAAAGCATAAGCTCCCCTGATTCTACTCCAGCCCAGCTCCAAAAAGAGGGGGACTTCCCTACCAACCCTCAGCCAGAATTCTCCGGCACAAAGGAATGCTTCTCCCCAGAGAGCCTGTAGTTTTAGCTGGAGTCCTCAGAAAGACACTAGGGTAAAAAATGTCCTATTTTGAGTATTTACTATCTGCCCAAAATTGAGCTGACTTAACCTATATAAGTTCATTTTACCGTCATAAATAATCACCCCTCATTTACAAGTGAGGAAATTGGGGCTTGGAGAGGAGAAGGGCCTTGCTTATAGTTACAAACAAGGCAACCATAAACAGCTGCTCAGGCTGTGCACTGCATAACTCCAGGTGGTGACATTCATAAACTATGTGAATTAGCTGGGAAGAGGCAGTGCCAAGATTTGAACTAAGATCTTACTGGCTCCCCAGCCCATGCTCTCAATCACTATGCTACATGCCTTTTTAGAAAAGAAATGCTGGGAGGGACTCCAGAGTCTACCTTTCCCAGAGGTTGCAAACTGGGGAGATAAGAGTCGTGTCCAGCTTGTTTCATCTGTCTGGCACATTGCAGCTGATATTGACAAATTGGAAGATTTCACATAAAAATCCAGATTTTTTGTCTTCTCCTAAAGTGTCAGATATTGGGCTAATTCTTACAAAGGGGCATTGGATGGAACTGAGTAATGTCTCTCTCTTTCTGCGGAGCATGAGTTCTTTACTTCACTGAAGCTCTCACACATCCTTTGGTCTCAGACACCTGCCCATCTCACTCATGTACATCACCTCCCGGGCCCCCGCAGGCACTGGACTATGTGACTTTTGCTGCAAATATCTAACATACATACACGAGTCCTTGCCTGCTAGGCACTCACCAAACAAAACATGCCTCCCTGCCATCACTTCCTCCCCTGCATGTCCTTCTTCCTTTCTCCCCTGAGAAAGGGGAGAAATTCCTACTCATTCTTTGAGGTTCGGCTGTCGCACCTTGAAGAAGCCTCCTTCCATCAGCACCTCTGATTGCCCCTCAAGAATTATGATGAGTTATTTACTTGTCCACTCTCTGGATGATGGGCTTCCTGAGGACCCAGAGAGCGTCTTTGATCTCCGCATCCCCAGTGCCCAGCATGATGTGTGGCCCAGAGTCTACACGACTCTAATCAGCGCTTATTCCCTTCTGTCTCTCTTTCCCTCTTCTCCCTACAGGCAGAAAAACTGAGGATCAGAAAGGACATGTGATTTGTCCCAAAGCACATAACACAGACCATTCGTAGAGCAGAAAGAGCCCTTGGTGAGCATGTATTCCCACTCTCCTCTTTTCTAGAATGGCAAGTGGAGGGGAGCAGGAGCTGGCTCAAGGCCCCACAATTGGTCTCCTAACTTCTGGTTTGGGGCTCACAATCTCTTTTTCCTCAATCAAATTCCGGCTCATGTCTTGCCCATAACAGAAGTATGAGCTCCCCTGCCTGATTCTACCCCATCCCAGCTCCAAAGTGTAGGGTCTTCCCTTCCAAACTCAGCACAGAGGACACTTCTTCCCCAGGGGGTCCTCAGATTCAACTGAGGGGTCAACACCGACTAAGCTGTTAGTGACATTCCTCTTAAGTTCTATTTCCTAGAAGAGTCAGGGAGTTCCTCTGGATTTCCAGAATGTTTAATAACATAGCTGGGCAAGCAAGGACAGGGGGGACCGTTGGCATTTTGCAATTCTCTGAGCTAAAAGACAGAATGCTGTCTGTCTCAGTCTATTTCAGAGTTGCTGACAAGAATGCAGAGGAAAAACTCAGTTCCAGGGTGAACTGTGGGTGTCACCCCGGGCCCAACCACAAGGCTAGAGCACTGATTCTGGTCCCAGGACCTCAAACACTGCTGAACTTCCCTGTATGAAGGCTATTCATAGACCCTGAGAAGTCTCAGCTTGCAAGCAGCCAGCCAAGGCCTGCTCATTCCCCTCCTGCATGGGCTGCAACTTCCTTCTGGGGCCAGCGTTCCAGATTGCAACTTGCACTATTCCTCTTGCTGTCTTTCCTCTGGTGATGAACAGTCTTCTAGTACTCATCTGATTCTGTTCACCATTCACTGAGCTCTTCTCAGACTTTTGGTTGGGGGCAGGGTGGGGTCTCTGCCCTCACGGAACTTATGGTCCTGTGGGGACGACAGAAAATAAGCGAAGAGTTACCATAAAGCAAATAAATACAATACAGCAAAATAGTTACAGTGTGTGGTGAGATACCATGATAAAGGAACATGTGATGGGGAGTATTGAAAAAATGGAAGTAACATAGATGATGCCATCCAAACAGTGCACTGTGATGCAGCTGTTAAAGAGGGTGTCGACAGCCCTCATGACCGGTATGGAAAGGTGCTGAAGATAGGCTGTTGTCAAAGGCCCCCATCCAAAGACCACCAGGAGCACACCTGTAATCAAAAGGTAGGTTTGTTTGTCTTGCGGCAGCAAGAAGTATCACCCAGAGGAACCACGAGGCGGGGGGTGGGTTGACAAGGTTTCTTAGAGACTTTGGCCTTGGATGATTCTAAGGTGGGATTAAGGAAGCACGTGCTGGATTGGATATGGTCAGGGAGAAAGGGCAGTTCGGTCATTGGGTATCTTAAAGCACTTCATCTTGGAGGAGGCAGTAAAAAAGCAGGAATCATTCACATTAGTCAAATCAGTTATTTTTGTGGCTCTGAATGGCTTTTTCTCTGCCGTGTTCAAAACACAAACGCAGCATGGCCCAATCTGAGCCCCACACCATTGGGACTAAATTTGTATTCTGTGAGCATTGAGTATCGTTTATATTCAGATGGGAACATCAGGGTCTGGCTGACAGCAGAGCCATTTTTTGCTTTCTCATTGATAAAAGAAAAAAAACGGATTTCTAAATTTGGAAAAGTACACACACACACACACACACACACGTATATAAGTATAATGTGTTGGTATGACAGAAATTAAATAAATGATTTATTAATAGTGCTTTTTTTGTACTTGACAGGCCTTTGTGGTATTTTTTAAGGTCTGGAAATTTCACATAAAAATAAGAAATTCTGGCTTCTACTGAATAAAAATGGGAAGATTTGCAACGATGAGCTTAAACGAATTTCTTTTCTAAAACAAATTATATCAAGGTCTTTTGAAAAGGAAGGTACTGGAACCCCCAAGCCTTGGTCTCTGATATTTAAAATTAGGAAATTTCATTGGGATACTCCTGATCTGAATCTGCTAGTCATCCCCAGAGAAGAATTCATCAGTAAGGAAAGGAAAATCTGGGTTTATGGGAGGAGCTGAATTCATATGGCTGAAAACCCCTCTGGACCCAACTACTCTCTGAAGCTTGGGACGGTGCTTCAGAAAGAAGAGCTGAGTGTAGGATGTTCCCCAGGGGAGTTGAAATTTGGTGCCAATCAGAGGCACATCTGCAGCATCAACAGGGAGGGTCAGAGCAGCCAGGGTGAGCTGCTATGGTAGACGTGGCCACAGGACTGTGCAAGACCAGTGTTCAACAGCGACACCTTGTGGCAAAACAGAAGAAGCAGCATTGGTGGATGATTTAATACTCCCTCTTCTCTCCACGATGTTTAGAAGCAGGACTGCACTCCACCTTTGGACGAAGAAAGACTTCAGAGTTCTTGGACAATTCAAAGAGTGAGGCAAGGCCTCTAAGGTCAAGCTGGTGTTCCTGTGCATAGTGGAAAAATAAAAGAGAGAGGCTTTAATCTGGTAAATGGTCTCAGGCATAATAGTAGAAAAGGATGCGTCAGAAGGCCAGGCAGCCTCCAGTAAGCAGAACCTATGAGGTCAGTAAGTGGATAGCTGGGACCTCAGGCCTTGCATCCTGTTCTCCTGCCCAGCAAGTGGACAGTCCACCTAAGTTCTGTGACAAGCACTCAGCTGACTTTTCTCTGGTGTGGTCAGTCCTGGCCTCTTTCCCAAATGAGAAGGCCCTACACGACTGGGCCTCACCTTCCTCTCTGACTTCATCTCATAGCACTTGGCCTCTTCCTCACTCTGCTCCAGCCACACTGGCTGTTTCATGAACACACTGTGCTCATTCTACCTCAGGGCCTTTGCACTTGCTGCTTTCTTGGCCTGATCACTTTATATGACTGGACACTTATCATTCAGGCTCCCCCTGACCACTCTGTCTCAATGAGTATTAGCTCTCCCTTCCCATCACTCTCTATCCCATTAACCTGTTTTATTTTCTTCATGGTGTATGTCACTTTCTGAAATGGACCTATTCACCCATTTTTTTGCTCATTTATTTCATTTTTTGCTCTTTTTTTCAGTGGAATCCAGGTCCGTGTTTGTCTGGCTCATTCATGGACGAATTGCCAGTGTGTAGAACAATGCACATATTAGGAGTTCCATAACTGTTGGCTGAATAAATGGTGACTACTTTTCGCCTTTCACTGGAGACCACTTCACAGCCACCTGATTCTGATTGGCCTGTGGTAGGAGGCACGGCAGCCGTGCTGTGCTGGATGAAGCCCTGAACTTGGAGTTCGCTCCGTCTCTGCCATTTTTTATCTGAATGCTTTGAGGCTTTTCTTCTCTTCTCTAAAAAGTGTGTAATGAGTTAACCATACAGGCTATGGACTCACTTTTAGGGGGAGGGTAAGTCAATTTTTGGTGTGTTTGTGAAATCTGAAGGGGGTGGAGAACATGAGTCAGCTGCTTCCAGAAGCAGACAGAGAGAAAGCCGAAAAAGCACATTTTTCAAAAACCTCCAAGGGCCAAGAACCTGACTGGCCCCACCTTCCTTGAAGCCTGAGGCCGGCTTCATGCCAGTGGACACCTTGGGGAATGGTGGGAGGGCCCAGCACTGATGGTCCCCCAGGCGCAGAAGTGGGGACGGTGCCACGTGTGAGCAGAGCTGAGCGAGGGGGGGAGTTCCCAGGGGCAGGACACCCCGGGAGGTGGGGAGGGAGGCTGTGGATGTTCAGAAGACATAGAGTCCCTGTGGTCCCCCAAATTCCACTTTCTGTCTGTTCTGGAAGCCTGGTTTATCTCCCCTGGGCAGAATTAGCTGCTACTTCTCTAGTTCTCCCGCTGAAAATGGCCCACACATCTGTGAATGCCATCATCTGTTTGTACTGATTTTTTAAAATTAATTAATTAATTAATTAATTAATTGTATTTTTGGCCGCGTTGGGTCTTCGTTGCTGCGCGTGGGCTTTCTCTAGTTGCGGCGAGCGGGGGCTACTCTTCGTTGTGGTGAGCCGGCTTCTCATTGCGGTGGCTTCTCTTGTTGCAGAGCACAGGCTCTAGGCACGTGGGCTTCAGTAGTTGTGGTACGCGGGCTCTAGAGCACAGGCTCAGTAGTTGTGGCACACGGGCATAGTTGCTCCGTGGCATGTGGGATCTTCCCAGACCAGAGCTCGAACCCGTGTCCCCTGCATTGGCAGGCGGATTCTTAACCACTGCGCCACCAGGGAAGCCCAGTATTGATATTTTTATTAATGTGTTTGCTTCTGTTCTAAACTCTAAACTCCTTGGAATTAAGGAAACATGAGTTTTCAACTTTTGTTCAAAGGCAGTATCAGGCAGGACTCCCTCTCCAGTGTTCCCACTGAAAATGCCCACACGTCGTTGACAGCAATTACAGGGTCGACTGGAATTGTTTATTCATATGGATGCCCTTCTGTTGACAGGGGTCATAAATCTTCATCTTGTGTGCCCAGCTCTCAGTACATAGACTGGACACTCAACAACGGTTTGCTGAACGATAAAAGAAGAATCCAGATTGCCTGATGACATTCCCATTCCCAAGCGCATTCTATGGATGGACACACAATCATCGCTCTGCCTGTGAAATCTAGATTAGAAGGACTTACAGCCAGGATGGGGTTTTGCCTCTTTCAAAAAACTTATTATCTTTCTTTTGGACAGTAAGAGTCAACAGAATGATGACATGGGAAGAGGATCATCTCTTGAGTTCTTACCTTCACACCCTCACAACAACGCTTTCTCTGATTGACAGAGGCACCCACTAAAGCTTATAGCAGGATTTGAACCCAGGTCCAGGGAGGGCAGAGCCAGACCCTGTTGATGCTTTAGGCTACCCGAGGGGCAATAATGAAACCCCTCTGATTCAGTGACAGCAGGCTCGAATGGTCTGCTCTCCTCCCATGCATGTGGGGAGAAAGTTGTTCAAGCCCTTGGCTAGGAACCTAGCAGAGCCAAGATTCCTGCAAGGGAGGCCAGTTGGTGGTGGGGCGGGGGGCGCTGTTTGGGTGCCTGGTGGGACACTGCTGGGCACAGGTTGTTCTGCAGAAGGGCACAGCTTCTGGAGGCTTCTAATAACCAGCTAATGATTGATGTGGCTGCCAGGGCCCCAGACTAACAGGCAACAGGCCTCCCTGTGACCTTACCAGCTGATCTTATCTGCAGCAGGAGGGCACCAGCCACACAATGGCATTCCCTCTGGGACACATGCAAAAGGCAGTCTTAGGGGGCCCGGTACAGCAAGAAGACACCACCACCACCCCGGTCCAGTCCCTGTCTGTGCTGTCCTGGATGAGCAGATGGCCCGTCACCTCCCGCAATCCACAGCCAGTGTCTGTGATGACAGCACATCTGCCTTGCTCTCCCTGGCCTCCAGGTCCCCTGGCTTCGCTACAGCCTTTCCTCTCATCCCTGGAGAGGTCCCCGAAGCTCACATCAAATCTGTTCCGCCTCCCATTAGAGCCACTCCAAGGCCTTTCAGCCTTTTGCTAGGATCTCCTTCCTGGACCCGTGTTCTCCCGCTCTTCCCCAAACCTGCCAGGTGGGAACTTTTGACAATGTCATGGGCTGAGTTCCTTGTCATTGTGAATATTCAAGCCGAGGCTGGTAGGGGTCTCTGTTTGTGACTCTGGGGCCTGTAGTTCTAGGATCCCCCTTATTTCTGATAAGCCCTGCAGAAGGAAGAGTGTGGGCCCTGGTGTTGGCCCATCTCGCTTTGGAAGCAGTGCAGTAGTAAGCAAACCTTTCATCGATTTCCCTGGGCCTCCATCTTCTCATCTGTACAATGGGATGTTGACACCCACCTCACAGGATTGTTGTGAGGATGAAGCAAGTGGAGGTTTGTAAAACCCCTCACGCTGTGCCCGGCATACTCATGGCAGTTGTTGTGGGCCCCAGGTAGATCTGCCACCTGTGCAGGAGCCCTGACCATGGGCCTGAACTGAAGCACTTGAGGGTAGACAGGAAGCCCATTGCCCACTGGGAGGGCAACTCGAGTGTCTGCTTATCTCTCCCTTATTTCTATATTCCTTAAATGTGGATTTCGTGTTCCCCAAACATGAACAGCAAGTGCAAAAGTCCTGGGGCAGGAATAAGCATGACGAGTTCCTGGAAGAAAGAAGGCCACGTAGTGAGAAAGCAGTGAGAGAGAGAACAGGAAGATAGGTGGGCAGGAGATCTGCCATGCTTTGCACTGATGCTGCTACTGCAAAGCCCCTCCTCACCCATCTCCCACCTCCCCAAATTCAGAAGAGACTGCTTGGCTCTGAATTCCTTCTGTATCTGAGTTGCACTCTCTCACGAACATCACATGCTTTCTGATCTGGAAGTTATTCCTAAGCTTGCCTGACTCTGAGAGCACCCAGAGGGCCTAACAAGGGTTATATTTTCATCCCTGTGTCTCAGGGCCCAGAGACAGCTTGGCACGGCAAAGTTCTCAAGAGTGGCCGAGTGATTGAATCAGCTGCTACAGCAGGGCAGAGCGTGTTAATAACGTAGGAACCTGTATCAAGAAGCACTAATGTTCCAGCTCTACTGTGAATCTTGTACCACCCAAGCAAATCAGAGCATCAGGCTATGCGTGGCCAATGAGAAACTCCTAGCATTAGTATGCTTTCTCAGAGTTGGGTTATCAAATCCCCCATATCAGAAACTTTGATAGACATTGGGGATTGCCTGTACCACGGTCATTGCCCCTCTTCCTTGCTAATGAAACCCCAGTTTTATGCAACTGACAACATGTCTAACTCCACAGGAGGAAGCATGGTTTGTCTAAGCTGATCATGTGATCTGGTAATCTACTCCTGTGTAACAAGTTACCCCAAACATTACCAGTTTGAAACAACAAATCATCTTATATCTCACATGGTTTCTGTGGGTTCAGGAATTTAGGAAAGCCTTGGCCGGCTTGTTCTGGCAGTTGCAGTCACATGTGGCTAGAGCACTTGGGGCCGGCCAGGCATCTCTCTCTCTTCACGTAAGCCCTCTCCATGTGGAAACTCTGTGATGGCTAATTGGGCCTCCTCACAATATGGCAGCCTCAAGATAGGACTGGTGTGACAGCTAAGGATTCCAGCACATGTGCTCCAGTGAACTGGGTAGAAAATGAATCTCCTTTTATGACCTAGCCTCCGAAGTCACATGGTGTCATTTATGCCATATTTTATTGGTCGAGAAGTTCCTAAGGTTGGCTCAAATTTAAGGGGACCCCACCTCTTGATGAGAAGAGTGACAAAAAAATGCAGATATCCTTGAAGACTGCCACATCATGTCATCTCTACTCTCTTTTGCCACTGATTGTTTTAGGGTTGTTTATGTGATCTATTTCTGGCCAATGAGACATACAGGAAAGTCTACTGGAAGTTTCTGGGGAATTTTTTTTTTCCTGCATAATAAGAGAGGATATGCTCTTTATGCCATCTCCCTTCCTTCCTTCTTGGGATACATTTGTGATGCTTGGAACTGTGGCAGTTGTGCTGTTAGCATGAGGACAGATACTGCTGATAGAATGATCGGGATAGATTGGGAAATTAGGAAGCATGTGGGTCCTTGATGACACGGTTGAGCTACTACCTCTACCTTGGAATCATTGATGATCAGATTTCTAGATATGTGAAAGTAATAAACCCCCCCTGCACAAGCACCTTTGCCTGCACTTTCTGTTTCTTGCCCCTCAACGCATCCCTTGCTGGCTAGTATGGTGATGAAACGCACAGGCTTTGAAACAAGAACTTTCTGTGCTTAAAGTCTACCTCTTCTTTTAGCCACTGCGTGACCTTGGGCAAACCACTTCACCTCTCTGAGCCTCTGTTTCCTTACTGAGAAATGAAGGGAATAACTCTGCCTACCTCACTGAGATGTGGGGAGGATTACCGAGATGATGTATATAACACACAACGTAGAATCTGACACACAGTCCGTGCTCAGTAAATTGTAGCTAAGGATATGCAGTGATTGTAAACCCAAGTGGCAGGAGCTATGACCTTCACTATCCCCACAATTCTGTGAGGTGGGTGTTTACATCTCTGTTTTTGAGAGGCGGAAAATGAGGGTCAGGAAGGTGAAGTGGTTTGCCATAAGTCACATGGCTGGCTGGTCGGGAGTGGAGCCAGGGTTTCCGGGTCTGACTAAGTCTGTCTGAGCCTTCTCTAGTTGGGTGTGTCATAATGACTCTTACTAAGCCTTCGTTTCCCCAGAGAACCAGCCTGTTGAGATGCTCTCTGGGACCTGTAGCTTCTCCACGATTCATGCTTCCCAGCGTCACCCTCTCTCAACTATCCACTCCTGTGAATTCTACCTCCCAAAGATGCCTTCTCCCCTCCCCCAAGGCCAACCCCCCATCTCTGGGGTCACCGCAGTGTCCTGTGACTGGTCTTCCCATGTCCTGTCATGGTCCCTCAAGTCCAGGGGATTCTTTTCAAAACACAATCAGCTTACATCCCTCCAGTGAATCTCATCGCTCCTGGAGGAAAGTGCAAACTCCCCACGAGGCCTGCCAGACCTGCACCCCTGCTGAGCTCTGCGGACACCCCCCACTGCCGTCAAAGCCTCGCCCCCGCTGCCCTGCTCAGAACCCCTTCCCCAGGCACCCAACTCCTTCAGGTCTCACTTCCACCGGCTCCTCCTGTCTCTGTCTCCTGTCCCGTAACTTTATACCACAGAACTTTTCAGTGTGTGACTCTACCTCCGATTTCTGAGTATTTTCAAGCCTCGCCTGAGCTGTGAGCCCCATGTGGGCAGTGAGGCAGTGCAGACTAGTGGTTAGGAGGACGGGCTCTGGACTCAGGCCAAGTGCATATCCTAGTTTATACCCTAGTTTGCTGCTCCTTGGGGCCCTGTCCCATGGGCAAGTTTTGCAGCTTCTTTCTGCCTTATTTTCCTAGTCTGAAAAAGGGGGTGAGGGGCGGACCCATCTCACTGGGTTGCTATGAAAATTAAATGAAGCAAATCCGTGTAATCTTATTAGAGCAGAGCCTGGGTCCTGGGCAGTGCTCAATAAATATGAGCAACTTACTTCTCTTGTTCTGTCGGCTGCACAATCCTTCCCCTCCCGGCTGACGTGGAGAGCCCCCAGGAAATGCTCAGTAAGAACCTGCTGGTTGAGGAGCAAATGGCTCCTCTCTCCTGCTCCCATCATAGTCCTATGATGTGGGGGGCTGGATTATTGTCCCTGTTTTGCCAAGAAGGAAACAGAGGCATGGAGTGGGCGAGCAGGCTGTCTCGGGCCTACAGCAAGTCAGGGGTGGAGACAGGGGTCATGCTCAAGGCTCTTGACTTCCAGATCTCTGTCCACCATCCAATCAGGGGGTGGATGAGGCCCTGGAGAAAGCCGGCTGGGTCGTCAGCAGCAGAGCACAAGGGACTTGGCCTGTCTCCTCCTCCACGGGTCAAAGCTGGAGCTTCGATGCTTATCAAGATGTCCCTTCCCTCCAGTGCTTGCTGGGTGCAGCTGAGTGATTAGGACGCCTCTAGCAGATGTCCTTGGGGACACAGAGGCCAGGCAGGGGAAGACTACAGGCCCCAGATCAGGAAGCATACCACAGCTGAGAGCCGGGTCCCTGCCATTATCGGAGCAACCACTGTGTGCCCAGCCCTGTGCTGAGGGTACCTGCCTAGGCTGTGCACCAGCCTCCCCTCCTACATGGAGTGAGCTTCTAAAATACAGATCTAACCTCATCTCTCCTCTGCCCACAACTCTTTCAGGGCTCCCACCATCCCTTGGCCTGGCATTCAAGGCCCTTGCCCTTACTCGCATCTCTCTGAAACTTTCTCATTTACTCATCCACCGGTTTTTGGCCCGTCTCCCTCCTGCCCACTTTAAGCTCTGCCTCTTGGTCGCTGTTGCACCTGTAGAGTCTCGCACAGAGCCTGGAGTCTTTTGGTGCTCAGTGGATAGTCCTTAAATGGAGGAATAAATGAAGGAATGAAGGAATGAACTGGCCCCAGCTACCTTTCCATTCACATCCCCTAACAGTATCCTCACCCTGTCCCCATCCTAGATTTTATGCTCCAACAATACAGAGCCCTTTGCAGTTCCCAGACAATGGCCTTTCATGCCTCTATGCTTTTGCACATACCATTTTCTGCCTGCAATACCCTCCTTTTTTAGCTTCCTGACTCCTATCTATTCATCAGGGCTCAGCCGTTTCTTGAGCTTTTCTTGCCCTGTCTCCAACTTCCAGGTTCCTCCCTCTTATTCTTCCATGGCCTCTTTCATACTGTTTGGGAATTAATGATACCCTGGACCACGAGCTCCTTAAAGACGCCATGTCTGATTTATCTCCTGAACCCCAGAACCTAGCCAGGTCCTCGGACATGGCATACACTTAGTAAACACGTGCTGAAAGATGAATTAATTTAATCCTCACACACCCTAGGAGTTGGGGATCCTTTGTGTTTGGGAGATATGCTTACCGCTGGTCAGCAGCAAAATCTCTGTTTGATCCCAGGCGTGGAGCTGGGTGGTCCATATCTTAGGCCATGGAATCCAATAGACCTGGGTGTAAATCTTGGCTCTGCCATGTACCAACTGTGGCACAGGGACAGGTCTCCATTTTTCCACTTGTAAAATGGGGATAACAATAGGATCTCCTTCACTTGTAAAATGGGGATAACAATAGGATCTCCTTCACTTGTAAAATGGGGATAACAATAGGATCTCCTTCACAGCGATGTTGAGAGATTTCACTGAGACAATATGTCTGCTGCTATTTTTGCTGTCATCGTTATCTTGACTCCACGTCTTCCACTCCATTCTGCTAACCAACTTGGTTACAGCTACACGAACTAAACTTTGCCAGAAAATAGAAAGTGACAGCACTGGTAAATTGTTTTTGACCATTGACTGCCAAGGTAAAAGTCAGTGACATTTGAGATAAGCTCTGTCTCTGGCTTTGATTTGAGGGCTGGGAAATTAGGATCTCTGATCCCGGGGTGGGGTTGGAGGTGGGCAGTTGGGAGAAGTAACTGCAGGGCTTACCTCAGCCTAGAATGAACAGCCCCAGCGGCCAGACCACTAGGACCTGTCCTATCCTGGCAGCCAGTAAGCAAGGAGGCTGCACTGTGAAACAACACAAATGGGACCCACCTCGCTTATCAAAACCAAAGGGCTCACCAAGCCAAACAGAGGCCCTTGGTGGAATCCGGAAACTGATTAGCCATCACCTGCTCCGTGGCTGGAGTTTTCACACACATGAGCTTACTTGATTTTCCCCACCTCTCAGTGAGTCAAAGAGCCTGTGGAGAGATTTGTGCTCTTGCCAAACAGCACATAGACAGCCCCCGGCAATCCCTGCAGGTATGTGGGAGCCATGTAAAGACTGTGGGCCAGTAGCTTGTGAACGGAAGTGATGTCGGTCACTTCTGGGCCAAGACAGCTGAGAGCCAGTGTACCTCCTCCACCCCTCCTATTCCCTCTGCCCTGGTGACCCTGGAGACCACGTGCTCTAGATGATGTAGTTATAGGACAGAACAGTGCTGTGAGTGAGGGCATGAGTGAGAAAGAACCTCTGTTATGTGAGGATGCATTTGTTACTGTAGCAAATCCTAGCCAAATCCTGACCAATGGAGAATTATTTTTCTCTTTTCCAGATGAGGAAAGGTAACCTTCTGGACTTGAAGTGACTTGCTCAAGGTCACCCAACTAAGAAATGGCAAAGCTGGGAATGTGCTGCTGGCAATTGGACTTAAGTCTTTTTAGGACTCATTTCAAGCCAGAATTCTAGGCTCCTCTTGAAGGCTAGGTAAGCTCAGGGTCTGAGGTAGGGATGAGCTATGAAAGTACAGCAAGAGTTCTTGGGCAGTGGTTGGGTGAGATGGGGAGTCTGGGCAGATCTAGGAGATGATATAAGCAAGTGAGGGTTCCAAGTCTCAACTGAGGGAGTGGGGTTCAGGCCTGAAGTTCAGGATCAGAAGGAGATTTAGGGAAGGTCTGTGGGTACCTAAAGGCGAGCAGAGTGAGTCCATATATGGTTGAAAGATGAGCTCAGCCCCTGCAGAGGTCATTTCCAGGGGTAAGATGTCTCCCAGGTTGAGAACAATAAGTGCAGAGCCTGGAAATTCAATCAAAGCTTTGGGGAGGGAGAGAAAGGGGGCTTCCCAAGGGAGATGTGGTATAATAAAGACTATATCTGGTTTTCATCCTGGCATGGAGCTCTAAAAATCTTTAGAATTTCCTGAATGATAGGAGTGTCTTTGTTGTGCTAATGAGGAGACCCACGGTGGGACCCTAGATGGCTTCAGGATAGGGGCTGGTCACCAGAAAGACCAACCCTGTGATTAGAAGGTTGGAACTTTGGGCCAGCTTGACTTCCAGGGAGGGGAGGGGGTTGGAGACTGAGTTCAGTTATGTGACCAATGATTTACTCAATCATGCCTACCTAAAAACTCTGATACCATGGCATGGTGGAGCTTCCTGGTTGGTGAACCCATTGATGTGCCAGGAGGGTGACGTGTCTTAATTCCACAAACAGAGGGCAAAGAAGCTCTGCATCCCTCTCTTCTGACCTCGTCCTATGTGTCTCTCCTGGCTAGTCTGTATCTTTTAAAATAAAACTGATCTGTATCTTTTAAAATAAAACTGTAATCATAAGTATAGCACTTTCAGTGAGTTCTGTGAATCATTCTAAAGAATTATCAAGTCTGTGGGAGCCATGGGAACCTGTAAATTTATAGTCAGCCAGTCAGAAGTGTGGGTGGCTCCTGAGACTGGTGGCTAGCGTCTCAAGTAGAGACAGTCTCGTGGAGGAGCTCTTAGACTTTTATGGGGTATGATGCTAGCTCCAGGATATCCAGCTGGCCTCAGAGAATTGGTGTCAGCATACAAATGGGGCCACAAGTATTAGTTCAACTGGAGGAAGAGTTTGAACAGAAAGGCTGTGTGCAAGAAGCCCAGAAAAAAGGGATTCAGTGTGTCAGAGTACCCACCCAGAGATGCCAGGATCCACTCCTTTTGGCGGCTCTTCCTTGCATTGGAGATGGAAAGGACTTACGCTGAAAAACCCCACCCACTGGGACCAACCAATCACTCTTTGTTTGTTTGTTTTTTTAATAAGATGATCCTCATGATTATCATCATCAACATCATCACAGTTATCATTATCACCTCATCATCATTCTTATCCCTTCATCCTCACTATCGCCGTTACCATCACCATCAACAACATCATCACCAACACAGGGCAGGGATTAACTCAACTGATGGATGTAAAGTGGGAGTTGGCCAATTTTTTCTCCAAAAAAAAATTGCGGGTAATAAATGTTCTCAGCTTTGTGAGCCACAGAGTCTCTATCACAGCTTCTCAACTGCTTATGTAGTGCACAAGTAGCAATAGAAAATATGTATTTACAAACACAGGCAGTATGCTCATTTGGCCTGTGGACCATGGTTTGCTGACCTCTGATGAAAAGAGCCTAGCCAGGGCCAGGCACACACAGCGCTGTGTATGACTTTCATGGTCCCTAGGAACTTGTGCCTTGTGGGTCTCTTCTACCATAACAGAATTTTGTGGATCCTAGAAATGTCTTTTTTTTAATACAAAAATTTTTTTAATTTTTTTGTCATGATTTTAAAATAAATTAAATGATTTTCATGGGACACTAAAAGTATTGTGGGTCCTACGTGCTGTGCCCATGTGCCTGATGGATGGGTCCGCACTTGGCTCACTATTACTAACTTTGATTGTGTGCTTACTATGTGGGAGCCTCTGCTGAATGCCCGCCATACATCCCATGGCAGCCGAAGACATAGAAATTATAATTATCCCCATTTTATAGATGAAGAACCTGGGAGCAGGAAAAGTGAAATGATTTCTCTGATAAATGCCAGGGAGGGTCCACCAGGATCTAACGCCCACTTGGCCTCACTGCAAAGCCTGAGCTCATAGTTACCTCCAAGTAGCAGCTGTCCTGCCCCCTTGTCTAATTCCCGGCTGTAATGGAGTAAACGTTTGTGCCTCCCCACCACCCCAAATTCATATGTTGAAGCCTTAACCTCCAGTGTGGATGTATTTGGAGATGGGAACTCTAAGGAAGTAATGAAGGTTAAATGAGGTCATAAAGGTGGGGCCCTGATCTGATAAAATTAGTTTCCTCATAAGAAGAGACATCAGAGAGCTTCTCCTCTCTCTCTCTCCCACACCCTTTCTCTTTCGCACAAAAAAGGTCGTGTGAGCACACAGTGAGTTAGTGGCTGTTTGCAAGCCAGGAAGAAAGTGCTAGTTCCTTGATCTTGGATCAAGCCTCCAGAACCATGAGAAAATAAATTTGGGTGGTTTAAGCCACCCACTCTCTGATACCTTCTTATTGCACCTCAAGACAACAAAGACACAGTCCAACTCAGCAAAGAAAAGTGGGTGGGAAGGGGAATCTCATTTATTGAGTGTCTGCTGTCTGCCAAGTGCTGACCCATCCATCAGGCACATAGGCACAGCGTCTATGGCCCACAATACTTTTAGTGTCTATAAAAATAGTTTATTTTAAAATCATAAGAAAAAAAATTCGCATTAAAAAAAAGAAATTTCTATTATGGTGGAAGAGACCCACAAAGGCAAAAGTTCCTTGGGCCCATGAAAGTCATACACAGCTCTGTGTGTGCTCAGCCTTGGCTAGGCACTTTGTATCAGCAAACCATGGCCCGTGGGCCAATCAGCTTGCTGCCTGTTTTTGTAAATACCTGTTGCCTATGGCTACTGCAAAAGCAGTTGAGAAGCTGTGACAGAGACTGTACGGCCCACAAAGCTGAGAACATTTATTACCTGGCCCTTTGCAGAAAAAATTGGCCAACTCCTGCTTTAGGTCCCTCAGTTGAGAATCCATGTCCTGTGAGGCTCAGGATTTTATCCTAACTTTTCTAGGTAAGGAAACTGAGGCTGAGTGTATCAAAATGACTTGCTGAAGATGCCACAGACTTCCAATGAGCAGTCTGTGACTTCACAGAAAGCCCATGTGCTTTCTACTACAACCGTTACCAGATGGGGTGTTCGATCTGCTTCCTTCCTGCAATTTCCTTCTCTTCCCCCTGCATGTACCAAATGAATCTGCAACATTTAAGCAACACTTGTTACCACAATTAGTTTCAATTCAACCAGTGTTTTCTGTGCCAAGCCTTTGCTGTGCTTGGCGCCATCAATATAAAGATGCTCATGACATATTCTTTAGAGGCTAGTGTCTGGCAGTGACTAGAGTGTGAGTGTGAGTGAGCTGGAGTGACCCTGGGCAAGGGGTTTCCCCACTCTGAGCCTCCGTTTGGTAGTGTAGTTGTCAACAGTGGGGCCCTGCTCCTACACTGTTGGTAGGAGTAATGTAAATTGGTGCAGTCACTATGGAGAACACTATGGAGGTCCCTTAAAAAACTAAAAATAGAGTTACCATATGATCTAGCAATCCCACTCCTAGGCATATATTTGGAAAAGACAAAAACTCTAATTTGAAAAGACACATTAAACCCCAATATTCATAGTATCACTATTTACAATAGCCAAGGTATGGGAGCAACCTAAGTGTCTAACAACAGATGAAGGATAAAGATGATGTGAGATACACACACACACCACACACACACGCACAATGGAATACTACTCAGCCATAAAAAAGAATGAAATTTTGCCAACTGCAGCAACATGGCTGGACCTAAAGATTATCATGCTAAGTAAAATAAGTCAGACAGAGAAAGACAAATATCATATGATATCACTTATATGTGGAATCTAAAAAAATGATACAAATGAACTTATTTACAAAACAGAAATAGACTCATAAACATAGAAAACAAACTTACAGTTACCAAAGGGGAAAGTGGGGGGAGGGATACATTAGGAGTTTGGGATTAACAGACGCAACAGATATATAAAATAGATAAACGGCAAGGACCTACTGTATAGCACAGGAAACTACATTTGATATCTTAAAATAACCTGTAATGGAAAAGAATCTGGAAAAGAATAGATATATGAATAGAGATATATGTAACCAAATCACTTTGCTGTACACCTGAAGATAACACAACATTGTAAAACAACTATACTTTAATTAAAAAAAAAAAAAAAAAAGAGTGGGGTTCTGGAGGCAACAGATGTGAGTGTGATCCCTAACCAGTAGCTAAATCTCTTTGCCTGTGTCCTCCTCTAGAAATTGGGGCTCTAATAGCTCTTACCTCATATGGTTGCTGTGAGAGGCAAAAAAGTTAAACATGTAAATGCCTTAGGACAGTGTCTGGCATAGAGTGAAAGCCTGATGATTATCAGCTATATTGTTGTTGTTGTTATTGTTATTATTATTATTATGCACCAGGACCACTCAGATTACTGGGCGTGGTGAAAAAGCCTCACATCGGGGTCGACTTGCTATGTGACCTTAGATCAGTCGCTTTTTCTCTCCAGGCCTCAGTTTCCCCACCTGCTCTCCAAGGTTCCACCCAGCATTAATTTCCCCCTTTTCTGGAGCTTTCTCATGGCTCTCTTCCTTCTAAGCCTTTTTTCCTTCAGGGCCCGCCCAGGGTGGTGCTCACCCCTGGCTCCACTGCCCAAGTGGTGAAGGTCACCCTTGCCTGCCCGTTGAAGCCTCAGATAGGGAGTTCCTGGGAGAGGTCAGAATCCAGGGCCAGAACCTATCAGAGCCCGGAGAGGTAAACAGGGAAGGAAATGAGAAGAACAAGTTATTGCTTACTTAGCTCCTAGGTGTGTCTGTTTGCCCAGAGTATCAAGACAGGCCTAAAGGGAGAAAACAGAGCTCCTGGGAGATGAATTCTTCACTTGACACAAAAGGTGACCCCAGAAGAGCAAGGGTGTCACATCTCACGGGTGTACAGCACACTACAGTTTGCACAGCACATTTGGGGCCAGGATGCGTCCTTCTTCTTGTCACTTCCTCCAAGATGTTCCTCCTCAGTTGGAACAAAATCCAAACCCTGCTCCCTGCCTTCCCACCCTTCGCTCACCACCTTCCAGCCACACTGGCCTCCTGGCTGTTTTTCTGAGAAACCAAGTCTATTCCCATCACTTTTGCTGTTATTTCTGCCTGGAATGTTCTCTGCTGTTCCTTTAATGTCTGGCTCCTTTCTAATTCTCAGCTGGAACGCCGCTTTTTCTGGGAGACCTGCTTTCTCTGGCTGCCCTTAAAAGCAGCCTTCCCCAGAAACCCTTGGGCTTGTCTTTTGGGACACTTTTACTCTGGGAGTCTCCTATTTGCTTACGTGTTTATTGTCTGTGAGCTCTGTGAGGCCAGAGGCCTTGTCCGTCTTGTCCCTGCTGCATCCACGGGCCAGGGCAGTGCCTGCAGCCCAGGATGTTCTCACTGATACCTGCTGAAGGACTGAATGAGTGACATTCGCAGACATCTTAGCCCTGGAACTTTCATTTTCTGTAAGAGGAGGATGAAGACCTGGGAGGAGAAATGATACTGAGAGCATTTTTGAGGTAGCTGGTAGGATCACTCAGGCTCTGGGCCAGGTTGCTGAGAGGCTGAGGAAAGAGTACAGGCTTTGGAAAACGTACGTGGGTTTGATGCCTTGCTCTATGGCTTACTAGCTGTGTGACCTTGGGCAAGTGACTCAACCTCTCTGAGCCTCTTCTTTATCTATAAAATTGTTCCCTGAGCAGCATTCTGCAAAATGAATCTGATGAGTGAGTGTGAGTGCTTTGTGTGCTGCTGGGGGTGTGGGGACACACTTCTTGTTTGTCCCTATCCCTGGGCTGCCTTCCCAGGCCTGGACCAAAAGGGTGTTAGGTACAGCAAGCCCACACCTGCTTAAAAAGCAACTTACAGCTCCACCGGGGGGCGGGAGGGACCACCCCTCCACCCACCCCTTGGGAACACATTTGGGTCTTCTTGGAGTTTGCAGGACTGTGGCCTTTAAGAGAATATAGAAAACTCTGGGCTGTTTTCATTCATTCATTCATTCATTCACATATTTATACTTCTAATTGTGGTTAAAATACACATAGCATAAAATTTAATATCTTTTAAAGTGTACAGTTCAGTGGTATTAAGTGCATTCACATTGTTGTGCTACCATCACCACCATCCATCCACAGAACTTTTTTACCTTGAAAAACTGAAATTCTGTACCCGTTCAACAATAACTCCCCATTTCTCCCTTCTCCAGCCCCTGGGAACCACCATTCTACTTTCTGTCTTTAGGAATTTGACTACTCCACCTCATATAAGTGGATTCATACAGTATTTGTCTTTTTGTAACTGGTTTATTTCAATTAGTGTAATGTTTTCAAGTTCCATCCATGTTGTAGCATATGTCAGAATTTCTTCTAAGACTGAATTCCAGTGTATGTATACACCACATTTTGCTTATCCATCTATCCATCAATGGGCATTTGAGTTTCTTCTACCTTTTGGCTACTGTAAATATTGCTGCTGCGATTTTTGGATGTACAAGTATCTCTTTGTTCCTGCTTTCAGTTCCTGTGGGTATATACTCAGAAGTGAAATTGCTAGATCATATGGTAATTCTATTTTTAATGTTTTAAGGAACCACCACACTGTTTTCCACAGCATCTGCACCATTTGACACTCCCAACAGTTTCAGTTTCTCCACATCTCTGCTGATACTTGTTATTTATTTTTGATAGTAGTCATCCTAATGGATGTGAAGTGGTGTCTCATTGTGGATTTGATTTGCATTTCCCTAATGATTAGTGATGTTGAGCATATTTTCATGTGCTTTTTGGCCATTTGTGTATCTTCTTTTTTTAATATATTCTTTTATCTTTTATTTACTGTGAATTCTTTTTTTCCCTTTTTTTACATCACATTGAAATGACTTATTTATTTTATAACTGGAGGACGTTTATACTTCTTGACACTCTTCATTTCCTCCACCCTTTCATCCCCCTCCCCCTGGCAACCATCATTCTGTTTTCTGTATCTATGAGTTTTGTTTTCTTTTGTTTGTTTGTTTGTTTGATTTTTTAGAGTCCATATATAAGAAAGATCATACAGTATTCATCTTTCTCTGCCTGACTTATTTCACGTACCATAATATTCTCAAGGTGCATCCATGCGGTAGCAAATGGCAAGATTTCATTCTATGTTATCTTTTTTGAGGGAATGTCTGTTCAAGTCCTTTGCCCATTTTTCAATTGGGCTGTTGGTTTTTTTGAGGTTGAGGTGTATTAGTTCTTCATATATTCTGATATTAAGCCCTTATCTGATACAAGATTTGCAATTGTTTTCTCCTGTTGGGTTGCCTTTTCACTCTGTGGATTGTGTCCTTTAATGTGCAGAGGTTTTAAATTTTGATATAGTCCAATATATCTATTTTTACCTTTGTTGTCTGTGCCTTTGGTGTCATAACCCAAGAAATCATTCCAAATCCAATGACATAAAAATTTCCCCTGTTTTATTCTAAGAGTTTTATGGTCCTGAGCTATTTTAAAGGGCACTGGAAAAGACAAGATCCAGCCTCATCCACCAGAACAGAGGCACCAGTCCCCTCCACCAGGAAGCCTGCACAACCCACGGAACCAACATTAGCCACTGGGGGCAGACACCAAAAACAACGGGAACTACGAACCTGCGGCCTGCAAAAAGGAGACCCCAAACACAGTAAGGTAAGCAAAATAAGAAGATAGAGAAACACACAGCAGATAAAGGAGCAACGTAAAAACCCACCAAAACACACAAATGAAGAGGAAATAGGCAGTCTACCTGAAAAAGAATTCAAAGTAATGATAGTAAAGATGATCCAAAATCTTGGAAATAGAATGGAGAAAATACAAGAAACTTTTAACAAGGACCTAGAAAAACTAAAGAGCAAACAAACAATGATGAACAACACAATAAATGAAATTAAAAATTCTCTAGAAGGAATCAATAGCAGAATAACTGAGGCAGAAGAACGGATAAGTGACCTGGAAGATAAAATAGTGGAAATAACTACCACACAGCAGAATAAAGAAAAAAGAATGAAAAGAATTGAGGACAGTCTCAGAGACCTCTGGGACAACATTAAATGCACCAACATTTGAATTATAAGGGTCCCAGAAGAAGAAGAGAAAACGAAAGGGACTGAGAAAATATATGAAGAGATTATATTTGAAAACTTCCCTAATATGGGAAAGGAAATAGTCAATCAAGTCCAGGAAGCACAGAGCCCCATACAGGATAAATCCAAGGAGAAACACGACAAGAGACATATTAATCAAACTATCAAAAATTAAATACAAAGAAAAAATATTAAAAGCAGCAAGGGAAAAACAACAAATAACATACAAGGGAATCCCCATAAGGTTAACAGCTGGTCTTTCAGCAGAAACTCTGCAAGCCAGAAGGGAGTGGCAGGACATATTTAAAGTGATGAAAGGGAAAAATCTACAAGCAAGATTACTCTACCCAGCAAGGATATCATTCAGATTCGACAGAGAAATTAAAACTTTTACAGACAAGCAAAAGCTAAGAGAATTCAGCACCACCAAACCAGCTTTACAACAAATGCTAAAGGAACTTCTCTAGGCAGGAAACACAAGAGAAGGAAAAGACCTACAATAACAAACCCCTCAAAATTAAGAAAATTATAATAAGAACATACATATCGATAACTACCTTAAATGTAAATGGATTAAATGCTCCAACCAGATGACACAGACTGGCTGAATGGATACAAAAACAACACCCATATATATGCTGTCTATAAGAGACCCACTTCAGACCTAGGGACACATACAGACTGAAAGTGAGGGGATGGAAAAAGATATTCCATGCAGATGGAAATCAGAAGAAAGCTGGAGTAGCAATTCTCATATCAGACAAAATGGACATTAAAATAAAGACTGTTACAAGAGACAAAGAAGGACACTATATAATGATCAAGGGATCGATCCAAGAAGAAGATATAACAATTGTAAATGTTTATGCATCCAACATAGGAGCACCTCAATACATAAGGCAAATGCTAACAGCCATAAGAGGGGAAATTGACAGTAACACAATCATAGTAGGGGACTTTAACACCCCACTTTCTCCAATGGACAGATCATCCAAAATGAAAATAAATAAGGAAACACAAGCTTTAAATGGTACATTAAACAAGATGGACTTAATTGATATTTATAGAACATTCCATCCCAAAACAACAGAATACACTTTCTTCTCAAGTGCTCATGGAACATTCTCCAGGATAGATCATTCTTGTGTCACAAATCAAGCCTTGGTAAATTTGAGAAAATTGAAATTGTATCAAGTATCTTATTCGACCACAATGCTATGAGACTAGATATCAATTACAGGACAAAATCTGTAAAAAATACAAACACATGGAGGTTAAACAATACACTACTAAATAACAAGGAGATCACTGAAGAAATCAAAGAGGAAATCAGAAAATACCTAGAAACAAATGACAATGAAAACACGACAACCCAAAACCTATGGGATGCAGCCAAAGCAGTTCTAAGAGGGAAGTTTATAGCAATAAAATCCTACCTCAAGAAACAAGAAACATCTCAGATAAATAACCTAACCTTACACCTAAAGCAATTAGAGAAAGAAGAACAAAAATCTCCTAAAGTTAGCAGAAGGAAAGAAATCATAAAGATCAGATCAGAAATAAATGAAAAAGAAATGAAGGAAACAATAGCAAAGATCAATAAAACTAAAACCTGGTTCTTTGAGAAGATAAACAAAATTGATAAACCATTAGCCAGACTCATCAAGAAAAAAAGGGAGAAAACTCAAATCAGCAGAATTAGAAATGAAAAAGGAGAAGTAACAACTGACACTGCAGAAATACAAAGGATCATCAGAGATTACTGCAAGCAACTATATGCCAATAAAACGGACAACCTGGAAGAAATGGACAAATTCTTAGAAAAGCACAACCTTCTGACACTGAACCAGGAAGAAATAGAAAATATAAACAGACCAATCACAAGCACTGAAATTGAGACTCTGGTTAAAAATCTTCCAACAAAAAAAAGCCCAGGACCAGATGGCTTTACAGACGAATTCTATCAAACATTTAGAGAAGAGCTAACACCTATCCTTCTCAGACTCTTCCAAAATATATCAGAGGGAGGAACACTCCCAAACTCATTCTACAAGACCACCATCACCCTGATGCCAAAACCAGAAAAAGATGTCACAAAAAAAGAAAACTACAGGCCAATATCACTGATGAATATAGATGCAAAAATCCTCCACAAAATACTAGCAAACAGAATTCAACAACACATTAAAAGGATCATACAGCATGATCAACTGGGGTTTATCCCAGGAATGCAAGAATTGTTCAATAAATGCAAATCAATCAATGTGATAAACCATATTAACAAATTGAAGAAGAAAAACCATATGATCATCTCAATAGATGCATAAAAAGCTTTCAACAAAATTCAACACCAATTTATGATAAAAACCCTCCAGAAAGTAGGCACAGAGGGAACTTACCTCAACATAATAAAGGCCATATATGACAAGCCCATAGCCAACATCATTCTCAATGGTGAAAAATGGAAACCACCTCCTCTAAGATCAGGAACAAGATAAGGTTGTCCACTCTCACCACTATCATTCAACATAGTTTTGGAAGTTTTAGCCACAGCAATCAGAGAAGAAAAAGAAATAAAAGGAATTCAAATTGGAAAGGAAGTAAAGCTGTCACTGTTTGCACATGACATGATACTATACTTAGAGAATCCTAAAGACTCTACCAGAAAACTGCTAGAGCTAATCAATGAATTTGGTAAAGTAGCAGGATACAAAATTAATGCACAGAAATCTCTTTCATTTCTATACACTAATGATGAAAAATCTGAAAGGGAAATTAAGGAAACACTCCTATTTACCATTGCAACAAAAAGAATAAAATACCTAGGAATAAACCTACCTAGGGAGACAAAAGACCTGTATGCAGAAAACTATAAGACACTGATGAAAGAAATTGAAGATGATACAAACAGATGGAGAGACATACCATGCTCTTGACTGGAAGAATCAACATTGTGAAAATGACTATTTTTTACTACCCAAAGCAATCTACAGATTCGATGCAATCCCTATCAAACTACCAATGGCATTTTTCACAGAACTAGGACAAAAAATTTCACAATTTGTATGGAAACACAAAAGACCCCGAATAGACAAAGCAATTTTGAGAAAGAAAAATGGAGCTGGAGGAATCAGGCTGCCACACTTCAGACTATACTACAAAGCTACAGTAATCAAGATAGTATGGTACTGGCACAAAAACCAAAATATAGATCAATGGAACAGGATAGAAAGCCCAGAGATAAACCAACACACATATGGTCACCTTATTTTTGATAAAGGAGGCAAGAATACACAGTGGAGAAAAGACAGCCTCTTCAATAAGTGGTGCTGGGAAAACTGGACAGCTACATGTAAAAGAAAGAAGTTTGAACACTCCCTAACACCATACACAAAATTAAACTCAAAATGGATTAAAGACCTAAATGTAAGGCCAGACACCATCAAACTCTTAGAGGAAAACATAGGTAGAACACTCTATCACATAAATCACAGCAAGATCCTTTCAGACCCACTTCCTAGAGAAATGGGAATAAAAACAAAAATAAACAAATGGGACCGAATGAAACTTAAAAGCTTTTGCACAGCAAAGGATATGATAAACAAGACGAAAAGACAACCCTCCGAATGGGAGAAAATATTTGCAAACGAAGCAACTAACAATGGATGAATCTCCAAAATTTACAAGCAGCTCATGCAGCTCAATTTCAAAAAAACAAACAACCCAATCCAAAAATGGGCAGAAGACCTAAATAGACATTTCTCCAAAGAAGATATACAGATTGCCAACAAACACATGAAAGGATGCTCAACATCACTAATCATTAGAGAAATGCAGATCAAAACTACAATGAGGTAACACCTCACACCGGTCAGAATGGCCATCATCAAAAAAATCTACAAACAATTAATGCTGGAGAGGGTGTGGAGAAAAGGGAACCCTCTTGCACTGCTGGTGGGAATGTAAATTGATACAGCCACTATGGAGAACAGTATGGATGTTCCTTAAAAAACTAAAAATAAAACTACCATACGACCCGGCAATCCCACTACTGGGCATATACCCTGAGAAAACCATAATTCAAAAAGAGTCAGGTACCAAAATGTTCATTGCAGCTCTATTTACAGTGGTCAGGACATGGAAGCAACCTAAGTGTCCATCATCGGATGAATGGATAAAGAAGATGTGGCACATATATACAATGGAATATTACTCAGCCATAAAAAGAAACGAAATGGAGTTATCTGTAGCGAGGTGGCTGGACCTAGAGACTGTCATACAGAGCGAAGTAAGTCAGAAAGAGAAAAACAAATACTGTATGCTAACACATATATATGGAATCTAAAAAAAAAAATAGTTTTGAAGAAGCTAGGGGTAGGATAGGAATGAAGATGCAGATGTAGAGAATGGACTTGAGGACACAGGGAGTGAGAAGGGTAAGCTGGGATGAAGTGAGAGAGTGGTATGGACATATATACACTACCAAATGTAAACTAGATAGCTAGTGGGAAGCAACCGCATAGCACAGGGAGATCAGCTCGGTGCTTTGTGAACACCTAGAGGGGTGGGATAGGGAGGGTAGGAGGGAGACGCAAGAGGGAGGAGATATGGGGATATATGTGTATGCATAGCTGATTCACTTTGTTATAAAGCAGAAACTAACACACCATTGTAAAGCAATTATACTCCAATAAAGATGTTTTTAAAAAAATGGAATAATAGTCCAACAAATAAGAATCTGAGTTTAACTAAGAGGCTTTATTTGTGTGCATATGTACGCTGTGGAATGCTTAGGTGAAATAAAATACTCGGTATATTAAAAAAAAAAAAAGACCAATGAAAGATGTTAAAATACAAAATGATCTCAGTGTGGTTTGGAACCCTGACCTAGAGGTCCAGAGCCCAGAGTCTGGGGACCAGGAGACCATGTAGATGGGTCTGCTGGAACATCTTCTGGTGACTCTGGTGGTATTTGCCTCCTGAGGTGCAGTTTGTGGGCAGAGCAATACAAAGTAGGGAAGCAAGGAACATCCTTTCTAGGAATTCCCTGCATCCCCACTTAAGGATCCTCCATTTTCCCATCAGTAAAATGTCCCAAGCCCTGTTTGGGTTTGTTGTGAGGATTGAATGTGAAAGGATGGAAGATACCTGGCCTTTCCTATTCATGGGGGCTGACAGGGTTAATATTGCCAGCCCTGATTCCTGGGTGTGAAGGTGGCATGTGAAAAAGTCCAGGTTACTAATTTAAAAATTCCTTCACATGACATAGATGCATCTTGAAAACAACAAGCTAAGGAAATGAGCCAGTCATAAAAGACAGCATATTATATGATTCCATTTCTATGAAATTCCAGAGGAGGGCAGGGTTTCTTTTTGGTGTAATGAAGATTTTTTTAAATTGATTGTGGTGATGGATGCAAAACTCTGTGAATACCCTAAAAGCCATTGAATTGTATACCTTAAGGATGAATTGTATGACATGTGAATTATATCTCAATAAAGTTGTTTTAAAAAAATCCTTTCACATTCCAAAGATACAATTAGGCTCCAAGAGGTGAAGTTACTGACCCAGGGTCACACACCAGCAGGTGACAAACCTGGGACCCAAGACTAGTCTGCAGGACCCCAAAGGCTGCTTCATTCTTTTGCTTCTGATACCTCCCTCAGGACTGGGTGAGCAAGGTGAGGGGTAGCATTTGTCTCATGAAATATTAAACACCTCTGCAAAAGAGTGTTAGCTAATATTTTAACAGTGTTGTCTCTGGGTGATCAGATTTTCTCTCTTTGTTCTTTCTGGTATTGTATAAGTATTTTAATATAATTTAAAGAACCCATTTTGAAAGAAAACATTATTCAGGAAAGGTAGGTGACAGTAAGTATAATAGGCATCCAGAGTAAACAATTACTCTTGTAATTGTTCAGCTAAGGTTGAGTGCTTTCTACATGTTGGGTGCTGCGCTAAGTGTTCGGTGCATATTATTACTTTTATAAGGTAGAGGCAATTATTGTCCTCATTTTACAGATGAGAAAATTGAGGTTGCAAGAATGAAGTGGCATGTCCAAGGTGACACAGCAGGTCTGGGACTTGCTCCCGGGTCTGGCCAGCTCCAGAGTCTGCTTCTAATCAAGCATTTTGTCTAGACCAATAGACATGAGGGTCTGGCCACTGGCCACGCTGATGGGTTGCAATGGTCAATTCCAGACTCTGCATTTGTGGAGGATAGTAGGCAATGCTAGTAGGTAGAGGAGTGAAGGCACAGGGGCGCGTGTTGTATAGGAACAGCTGGAGGTCTGAGGAGGTAAGGGGTAGGGCTGCAACACCATACTGCTTCAGTCTCTGCCAGGCTGTGCTGCGGTGGTCCTGCTTTGCGAGGCCAGGAAGGAAGAACAGAGGGAGCTAGGACTAATGCATGAACTCAAGTGGGGTGGGGGGTAGGTTGGGATCTAACTATCCAGAGACGGGATTAAGCAGCCTTGTAAGGTAGTGAGCTCCCATCACTGGAGGTGTGAACGCTGAGGCTTGATTTCAAATGGGCAGTACTGGTGAGGAGTGGCTTTAGGCATTGGGCAGAGGTTGGACTAGATGCCCATATTAGTCAGTGTGTACTGCATAACAAACAACCTCCCCCAACACTCAGCAGCTTGCAGCAATAAATAGTTGTTTTTCACTCCCTGATCTGTGGGTCAGCTGTGGCTCGCCTGGGCTTGGATTCGAATCTGCTCCACGTGTCTCCAATTCGTGGTCTTCCTGAAGTGAGCTCTTTTCATGGCCAACGCTACAAGCATGAGAGCAAGAACACAAATAGGCAATGAATCTTAAATTCTCTGCTTAGAATGGCCACACTGTCAAGTCCACTCAGGTTCCATTGGTCAAAGCAAGCCACATGGCCAAGTCCAAGTCCATGGGTTAAGGGTGTATATTCTGCTCACAGGGTGCAGGACGGGAGCAGATACAGTCGACCACAATGACCGTTCAGATGATCTGATCCATACTAAAGAGATAGATTGGCACTTCTCCACATGACTGGACCCCTCCAGGAATGTGTGATAATCAGTACATTCATGGCCGACTCCAACTCCAAAGTGCCCCCTTGCTCCCTCCCTTTCTCTTGGTTTGTGTGCCTGCCGTCCATTCATTTCTTCTCTCTTCCATCATCCTTCCCTGGCTCTGGGGAGAAACGGGACTGGTGAGATGAATCAGAAAGAAAAACAGCAACATACAAGCCCTGGGACTTCCTTTGTTCCTGGGGACGGATCCCTGACCTAGAATTTGGTCACAGAAAGGGAAACGATTAAATCAATGCCTTGCAGGCTCTCCGTGCAGCTCAAGGATGGCGAGCAGGCATAGAGGGCCCTTGGATGGGCTGCGGGTGTGCCCCAAGCTTCTAACAGAGTAGGAACCAGAGAGCTAATTTCTCCTAGTCGAGAGGAGATTTAAAATGGAAAGACAGGGAACTGAGAGGGGCTGCCAGGCTGTCCTGGAAGGGAAAGACCTGGAAAATGTCAACAAGCAAGCATCTAGCATCAGAGGGTCCATGTGGCCAGTGAGAGATTCCTCCTGGTGGGATTTTAGGATAATATTCAAGTTAAAGCTGTTGCCTCTACTGAGTGATGTGCAATATCCACCCTCCGTCCTCCTAAACTTTGAGTGAAAATCTGTTACACACAGAACTTTTTGTTCCTGGTAATTTGGGGGAGCGAAGTAATCAGGCCTGCGTCCAATGTGGGGTGGGGCAGAGAGGCAAAGATAGCTTGGAGGGTGAGAACTTAGCAGAAGTAGGAGATAAGAGCAAAGGCTGCCTAGGAGAAACGTAGCTATCTAACATGGGGATGTGAGCTACCAATATTTTTATTTAAATATCCAAGAGCAGGCCTAGCCCAGCAGACAGGAGCCCCAGAGATCTTCAGGGGGTTGCCACCTAACTTATATTTGGGGCATACTTGGGATAATTTTGGACTCTGTGGGGGACCCTTTGCACCTTGGGCTAACCACTGGCCTAGTGCTGAGACAGAATCGTGTCCTTGGGGAGAACAGCCCTGGGCTGGGCAGACTCTCAGAGCACACCACAAAATCAGAAGGAAGTTGTGCAAACAAGTCTGAAGTTAGCCCGACAGATTTTGGGGTGTGGGGTTCCTCCGTTTGAAGCTGAGCTTTGCAGACAGTGTCAAGGCACCTGCAGGACTAAGAGAACTTTCTAGAGCCTTTCAGCCAAGACTATCCCCTGAGGCATATAGATTTGAGGCAGGACAACCCCAGGTGGTGAATACAGGGTAATGGGGTGTGAAGAGGATATACTTGGTTCAGGGAGGTGTGAGGGGAGAAGCCATCAGCTCTGCCCTGGAGGCTCCAGAAAAGCTCCGCTGCAGATGGGACCTTTCGGCTGGGCCTTGAGGATAAAGAGGAGTTAGTTACCTGGCGATGGTGGGGATGGGCTCCTTAGGCAGAAGGAAGAAAGTGAGGTAGACTCTAAAGAAGGATGACACATGATTTCACTAGTTAACATAAGCTTTTTAATCTCTTTCCTCGTGTATTTCTATTTCCTGTTAAAAAACGAGAAATGTATTCAGATTTATGCTAATTGCATACCCTGCACCCAGAATAGAAAAAGTCGTAGGCAGTGGCTGCAGAGTCGTCACTGCTGTGGGAACTTCTTGCTGTGTTTGTGGCTTCCGAGGAAGAAATCCAGACCCTGGAGCCTTACGCTCGTCCTGGGGTGGCCCCGCGCTGCGGACACGTCCCTGACCACGCAAGCACGTGGACTGGGGGTTCAGTGCCTGACTCTGGCACTTGGGGGCTGTGTGACCTTGGCCAAGTCATTTTGCCTGTCTCAGCTTTAGTTTCCAAAACCTAAAATAGGGATGCAGATCTGTCCTCCTGTCGCTCTGTCTCCTCCAGGGCTGAGCACTTGGACCATCTCCCTGGTAGTTTGCCAGCTGGACGCCCAAGGCACGTTCTTACTTGATCTAGAAGGTGTCTGACTGCCTGACCCAGGGCACAAGGTCACTTTGATCCCTGTTTCACTCAGTTGCTAAAACGGCCTTTAAATAAGCAGGAACAGGTAAGCACATCCATCTTCCCTCCTTGCCGCTCAAGTCAGCTGCCTGGTAACTTCTCTCCCAAGGTCAACAGCCCCAGCTCTGTCAGTGGGGCTGCATTCTCACATCCCTGGCTTCAGGGTGATGCCCAGAGAGGACCTGTCTCCTTTTTACCCCATGCCAAGCAGGGTAAGGTCATCCCTTCTCTGGATCTGGAAGACCCGGGAATGTCCAGGGCCCGGATTTGAATCCTGGCTTGGCTGTGATGCCTTGGGCAAGTCCACTAACCTCTCTGAGCCTCTGTTTCTTAGTCATTTAAATGGAGATGACAGCACTGACTTCCCAGACTTACGATGAGGAAGCCACTAAATGGGAGAGTAGGTGCCAAGTGGCAGATTGTGACGACTGTATATCTGCTCTTTGTCCCTGGTTCCTGGCACAGAGCTCCTAAAACCCCTGGAACACTCGACTCGGGAGTGGCAAGAATGCTTTTAATAATACAAATGAATCTATATACAAAGACAGAAACAGCCTCACAGAGAAAACAAACTTATGGTTACCCAAGGGGACAGGGAGGTGGGGGAGGGATGAATTAGGAGTAAGGGGATTAACAGATACACACCACTATGCACAAAATAGATAAGCAACAAGGATTTACTCAATAGCACAGGGAATTATACCCAATATCTTGTAATAACCTATAATGGAATATAATGTGCTGAAGAAAACCCATAATCGCTATACTGTACTTCTGAAACTAACACAATGTTGTAAATCAACTCTACTTCAATAAAAAGAAGAATGTCTTTTATATGCTAATGAGATGACTGGTGGCTGGGGGCCCCTAAATAGCTTCAGGAGGGGGAATGGCTGGAGGGTTTGAACTTTCAGCCTCTCCCTTAAGCTCTGGGGAAGGCTGAGGGGCTGGAGATTGAGTTAATCACTAATGGCCAATGATTTATGCCTATGGAATGAGACCTCCATAGAAATCCCTAAACAATGGAGTTCAGAGGGCTTCTGGGTTGGTGAACACAGAGAGGTGCTGGGAAGGTGGTCCGTCCAGAGAGGGCATGGAAGCGCCCCTTCCCTCCCCCATACCTTGCCTTACGTACTTCTTCCAACTGATGCTTCCTGAGTTATATCTTTTTTACAGTGAACTGGAACTAGTGAGTAAAGCACTTTCCTGAATTCTGTGAACCGTTCTGGCAAAGTATTAAACCTGAGCAGGAGGTTGTGGGAAGCCCCTGAATTTAGAGCTGGTTGGTCAGAAGTACACGTGGCAACCTGGGACTTGTGACTGCTGTCTTAAGTGGGGCAGTCTGTGGGACTGAGGCCTCAACTTGAGGGGTCTGCACTATCTCCAGATGGTGTCAGAACTGAATTAAATTGTAGGACCCCCAGTTGATGTCCAGAGAGTCTGTATCAGACCTGATTGTTGGCGTTGAAAAACAGCAGTTCACAGGCGAGTAGTGAGCACTCAATTAAGAGCAACTATGCACCTTCAAACTGTGCTGAATCTATTGAAAATCTTGTGCATTGAGAATACTGATGGGTTTTACACACTGCCTCATGGTTTATAAAGAACTTTTGCTTAGGGTACTAAATTTGACAACAAATTTTGGACTTTCCCCCATTCTGTTGCTTCAGTGGGGAGCCCACATAGGGTCCCTGCTGGGCTTAGGGAAGGGTGTCCTGGAGGAACTGAGCACACAGGGTGACCAGGGAAGCAATAAGGCGTACATTGTCTCAGAATTGAACAATAACGACAAAATGAACAAAACGTCAGTTTGCTTATCATCACCATGTGCTTGCAATTCTAAATAATGTTAGTGATAAAATATTCCTCCCTGAAAATATATTTGTTGATGTAAGTTCTAAACACTTGCTTTGGTCCTGGTTGAAAGTTTTAATAATATATGTCTGCTTCCTATTAGCACATTTTTATTACATATTACATATTCTTAAAAAAATATCATTCTACCTGGAAATTAATTCTGAGAACACCCAATTGTACAGTTGACCGTGATACACTCAGGCTCAGCTACAAGCTCTCGTTTTAAGAGTAAGTTCATAAGGATTTGAAATTGTTTTCACTTTGGGAGGGGTTAATGATGCTGTATATTCCCAAGTTTGGACAATAAATTTGAAATAAATGAAAGCATAGACAAAGACAAGGAAAGACAAGGAAAGACAAAGGAAAGTTCCCTCCAAGACAAGGAAACTGAACTTGCGTTCTTCAATTCTGTCATTCCACGTGGCTACTTAGAGCTGGTATTTGTGTTTAAAATTTAAAACAGTGGGACAAAGTACCATCTGTGAGGTGTAATATTTTTGTTTGACAGTGCAAATTTTAGTTTATACACAAAATATGTCCATTTCACTTTAGAATATTATTTTATTTCAGATTATTATAATTGTATATCCCCCTCATATAGAGCAAGGAATGCTAAAAAATGATCCACTCTGGGTGTCAAATATGGTAGGTACATTCCTGCCAGGGACCCAACCAGGCTGAAGCCAGGTCCCTGGGGGAGCTGAAGTGGTTCCTGCCTTCCTCCCTCAGAGTAGGACTGCCCAAGGGTCTGGGAGACTGAGCCTGCGTGTTGTAGTCACATGAAGGAGGCAGCAGCTGGTGTGACAGATGAAAACACCAGCTTTGGAATCAAAGGAGTGGGTTTAAATAGCTGTGTGGCCTTGAGTAAGTCACTGCACCTTTCTGAGCCTCAGTGTTGTCATCTGTAAAATAGAGATGATCTACCACCTACCTTCTGCTATGATTGGAGGGTACAATGAGATCATGTGGCCAAACTCTGTCTGGCTCACATTTGGTGGACAGGGGTTAGTGGCCATTGTTATTGATGTAATTTCCATACACTGAGGGCTGGCAGGGAAGGGAAAGGCGGGAAGGCGAACAGAGTGTGAGCGTGGGTATTTCCAGTATGACCCGGGGTGGCTGCGGTGACCAGAAGAACAGAGGCTCTGTTTAAGGGCTCAGGTCCAAGTGCAAGAGCATCTGATTTCTCAAAAGAAGCTGGAAATGGGAAGTGAAATCTCTCATTTGAAAATGTTGGCTCAAGTAATTTTAAAACACTGCGAGGGTCCAACAAAACATAACCGTGGGCTGAGTTTGATCCATGGGCCACTAGCTAGCAACCACGGTCTAAGAAAAGATCGACCCCCAAACACAACAACAAGGAAGTCTACTGCTCTGAGAAACATCAATGAAACTCTCTTTCCCTTTATCTCTGGCTCTCGATCTCTGTCTTTGTCTCTCTCGTGCTATCTACTTTATCTGCCACTCTGTCAGTAGTTGTCTGGAAAGATCAGGACTCTAAAAATGTAACCACAATACCATTATCATACCTAAAAAATGAACAATACTTCATCAGTTACGCGGTAAATTGTCAACATGTCCCCTGTTGCCTCACATATGCGTACTTTACAATTTGTGTGTTTTCAAACCTTTTCTTCATCGTGGCCCCCTTAAGGAGCGATTTAAGACATTTTCTCTCCCCCAGTCACAACCCTTCCCACCCTGCTCCGTGAAATTTTAATACCACAGATGAACTGTATTTCTTTATGTACTGCGGCCCTTTGGAGGGCCACATTCCATTGTAATAGCTAAGATTTTTCCACTCCCCCAAGAAGCAAGTTTTGCTCCCTTAGGGGGTGATTGCCCCCCTCTTCCCTCTTTAAAAACGCATGCTCTAATGGGATCCAAGTATGGCATGGATCTCACCATAACAATTGATTGATATGTCCTAGACCCCTTTTAAGGTTCCCCTGCCATCTCTCTCTCTCTCTCTCTCCCAGTTTTTAAAAGCAATTGTTTGTTGTTGAGGAAATGTGTTCATTTGTCTTGTTGCTCCCGCCCCTCCCCCTCCCCACGTTTGCTGACTGCAGCCTCCTGGCGCGGTTTAACTTGGTCTCTGTCTCCTGCACTTCCTGTTCCTTGCTGGCTGGGGCCCAGTCGAGGCTGAATCAGTATGAGGGTTGATCTTTATTTTCTTTCTTTTGCAAGACGATGCCTCTTTTTAAAATGGGAGCAGACACTGATGATCAAGGCCTGGATCCACTAATTCATTAGGAATTTCTTTCCCTTTTAAGGAAAAGGGTTCTAATAGTCAGTTCCTCAAAGGGCTGGAACTTTTAGCATTTCTTAAGGGTTTAGCCATTGCACTCCCCTGCAAAGATATTTTAAACCTGTTTAATCTAAGACGCAAAGTCTCTAGTTAAAAGTTCAGTTCTGGTGGCTTTTGGAAGGCAGTAAGACAATATACTTGAAATTCACGCATTTCACAGCCCTCTACAAACATGAGGGAAAAGGACGACCAACCAGAAAAGGTCTGTCTTTCTGCCTTCTCTTCCTTCTTTCCTCCAGAAACAAGTACTTTCTAAGCACCTACTGTGGGTGCTGGACCCTGTCTGAGGCACTTGGGATCCAGGGCTTTAGCTGGACTGAGCGGAGAGCTTACATTTGCAGAATGGACCCACCCCTTCCCTGCAGCTCAGTCACAAGTTGTCTTTTCTCTTGCCCTGGATTTTTCTGTGGCATGAACAACAACAGCGAAAGCATACCCTTGGTTGGGCCAGGGATCCCGGGGCAGGCATCGGGAAGAGTCCAAGCTGGGAACTCTGGAAGAAAACAGATGTCTCCTTTGCTGCTTCGGGAGACCACCCCCTGCCCTTGCATGACTGCAAGCGCTGGTCCCCTTTCCTGCCTGCCTGCACCGCCATGTCCCAGGATTAGGGACAGTGGTTCGTTGTGAGAAGGACTGGCAGTCCCTGGCTTCTGTCTACTCACGTCCCTCACGTGCAAATGTCCTCCCAAGGATCACCAAGTGTCTGCTGGCGATGCTGTTTTGTCCTTATTTTCGCCACGTCTAACTTCCTGTCCCTTCCCCATCGCAGATGCGGGGTGTCACATCTCGGGGGCGGGCGGAGACTCCATGGTCAGCTCCAAACAAGAAGAGCTTTGCCCCTGGTCCTGCCATCTCCAGCTCCTGCCCTCTGTTTTCGCCTTCTCCTTAAAATAGAACGCCACCTCCCACCTGCCACCACAAGGGGAGGAGGCTGGAAAAGGATCTGCTAAGTAAACCCTTCAGGGACGGGCATTCAAAGATTATCTTCAAGGTGTTTTCAGAAGGAAAGAGGAGAAGCTCCTTTAAGAGCCAGTGTAAGCTTGGAAGGGAAATAGTCCAGCAGAGCTGGTTGCAGTGTAATTTTCACCCAAGGCCAGATTGTGCAGGGCCAGGCTTAGCCAAAGACTTGTTTGCAATGCTAATTAAGCAGAATCCTTGAAGAGTGGAGGGAGAAAATGTGAGAATCTGAGAGGGGCTAAGAACTGGGATCTGCCTTCCTCCCTGAGCTGGTGTCTCTGGGTATCTAGTGGGTGATCAAAACCAGCTCTTTGAACATTTCAAATTACCTGAAGATCAAGTGAGATCATGTACCTAGAAGTGCTTTTGCCATCTGTAAAATGCTGTAGTCGAGTGAAGGATTTTCTTTATTAAGGTGAATTTTTATCTTTTTTTTTTAAATGGATTTTACTGGAGTATAATTCTTCACAATACTGTTAGCCTCTGTCGTACAACAAAGTGAATCAGCCACGTGCACACATACATCCCCACACCCCCTGCCCTCTGAGCCTCCCTCCCACTCTCCCCATCCCACCTCTCTAGGTCATCGAAAAGCACTGAGCTGATCTCCCTGTGCTATGCTGCTGCTTCCCACTAGCTATTTTACACTCTGCAGTGTATATATGTCGACAAGTCCATTCTCTTTGTCTACGTTTTTATTCCTGCCCTGCCACTAGGTTCATCAGTTCCATTTTTTTTTTTTTTTTTTTTTTTAGATTCCATGTGTTAGCATACAGTATTTGTTTTTCTCTTTCTGACTTACTTCACTCTGTATGACAGACTCTAGGTCCATCCACCTCACTACAAATAACTTAATTTCGTTTCCTTTTATGGCTGAGTAATATTCCATTGTATATATGTGTGCCACATCTTCTTTATCCATTCATCTGTCCATGGACATTTAGGTTGCTTCCATGTCCTGGCTATTGTAAATAGTGCTGCAATGAACATTGCAGCACGTGTCTCTTTTTGAATTATGGTTTTCTCAGGGTATATGCCCAGTAGTGGAATTGCTGGGTCATATAGTAGTTCTATTTTTAGTTTTTTAAGGAACCTCCATACTGTTCTCCATAGTGGTTGTATCAATTTATATTCCCACCAACAAGGCAAGAGGGTTCCTTTAAGGTGAATTTTTATCTTGACCTTGGAGAGTGAGGGTGGAATAAAGAATGTAGGAAGGGGCGGGAATATTATATGACAAGTGCTCTCAAAACGTGGATCTCGTTTAATTTTTATAAACTTTATATGAAGTAGGAATTCCTATTCCATGATTTATCGGACCAGAAGTTCATTTCTTATTTTACACGTTCCAGAAACATACTGGATTGAGTGCTAGAATGAAGAAAGCCTTCCAGACAATTCTCCCAATCTGTTCATTTCTTTATTCACTCATTCCTTAAATACGTACTGAGTGCTTGCTTCCCAGCCATTTTACAAATGAGGACAGTGGAGTTACAGAGCCAAGGGCTTACCAGCTGGGTGACCTTGGCCAAGCCACTTTCCCCCTCTGCACTTTCATTTCTTTATGTGTAAAACGGGGATAATAAAATGGTCTTCTGGACTGCTGTCATGATTCACTGAGAACCTGGCACACAGTGGGGACTCAATAAAGCCACAGATCAGAAGTTTTCCTTTACCATGTAGACCTGGGATTCTTTCCTGGATAGTAACATCTCCAAGGGGGGCATTTTGCAAATGGAGAGCAGTGATTCTTATTGTCACAAGTATTGGGAACACTGCTGGCATTTGGAGGAGGGGACCAGGATGCTTGAGTCCTGCTCTGGGCATGAGGGTCCCACACAGCAAGGTACAAGGAAGAACTGTCTGCATCTCTCCAGGCTTTAAAATGTCTCCCCCCTGGCTAAACAGTACAAATATAAATAATAACACTTCAATATTTTAAAGGAAAACTTTTTACAATACGCTGCGTGAAATCCCAGTAATTCAGGAGAAGGTTCTTACAGAGGGAGAGACTTAAATGGAAGAAAAATTCTGTCTCAAGATTATTGACCAATTTCTCCCATCCAAGTACTAACCAGGTCCCACCCTGCTTAGCTTCTGAGATCGGGTACGTTCAGGGTGGTATGGCTATATCCAATTTCTCTCTTACGTGCATCTAACTCATCTTCTCCCATCGAGTTTCCAACTTCATATTTAGTTGAAAAGGGCTTCCAGAAGACTGCAAAGCAGTCACTCCTTGCATATTCCTTGTAAGAGACTTAGAACCAAGTTGTATTAAATTAGTGGTGATATGTGACGTGTAGAACGCTCACTAAATTTCATCACTAAAAATTTCCAAAATATTCAAAATTCTTGCTGTTCAAAATAATTTAACATTTTCTTTTGGCCTAATGATGAGAGAAATCTATGTTCTGAAAGTTACACATTAAATTTATTTATTTGGGGGTTGCCTGTGATTTTCCATTTTTACTCTGGTAGGGTTTTCAGTTGACCATATAAATAGGAGCCATCTTCTAATGTAGTAAGGTCAGTGCACCGACATATTGAAATATGTATTATTGTATTATGAATTATTTTCTTTTACACTATGGGTGGGAGAGTTCATATATATGTGCATATATATTAAAATCATGTGTCTAGGTACATTTTATTATCTAAAACTTCAGGATAGTAAAGGGAACACTTTAAAAAAAAACTTAAGCAAATTCAGCTTCACCGTAAGAGAGAACTCTTCGTAACAGCACAGATTGGATATGCCAGTTACACATATTTCTGATTCACTTTCAAATATTTATCATAAAATGATGGGTATTGTGTGTATGAGGACTGGGAACTTCAGATCTGGAAGAGTCCAAATTACATCGGTCTCTGCGGAATTCAAGGCTCATATTGTGGCCTCGGGGTCCCCCCCAGGACATGTCTCCTCCCTGCTCTGCCCTCTGGCCTCTGTCACCCCCAAGTGACAGGCTCCCCGCATCCCTCCCTGCTTACCCACAATCAAGGAAGGGCATTCAAGACAGACAATACGAGCCCTTCATGTTTGGAGAAGCAGAGCCAAGCACTAGTCCATCTCTGTCCTCTAGGGAGGCTCAATGAGTGGTTGGAAGGATCCAGGCAGCTCTTTACATCATGCCTCCTGAATCACTACTTTGGTGCATTTTGAGGCCTTAGAATGGCTGAGGCAGAAGTGGTGACTTGCTGGGTGCTTCCCAAATGCTAGTGTTTGGAGGACCATTGTTTGGAGGACATCGCCATGTCCTGCCTATGTCATGAAGAGGCTGTTAAGAGCACAGAACCTACGTCTCAGCTGCCTAGGTTCAGATTCTCCCTCTACTCCCTACTGTGTGGCTATGGGTGAATTACCCCACCACTGTGTACCTCTGTTTTCTCCATCTGTAAAATGGGTATAATTATGGCACCTACCTTATAGGATTATTATAAGTCTTTAATGAATTAATCCATGAATAACGAGTAAGCATTGTAGAACTGCTGGATACACATTGTTTAATTAATATTTTCTTGAGCTCAGTTCACTTTAAAAAAAAACTTGTGTAGCTCTACTCTAAGAAATAGTTATCCATAACAGCACAGACTGGATATGTGAGTTATACATTTTTCTCATTTACTTCTGAATAAGCACACAACTATTAAAATGAAGACTGCAGTGTACACTTCACATCTTAGGAGGGCAGATAAATCTGGTCCCTTCGATGCTGGCAGGGAAGGCCTATCTTGAGTCCTCAGCATCCAGGGCCTGGGCAGAGCAGGTGCTGCTGGGTAGTTCTTGGGTAACTGATCTGACAATTGAGGGAACTGAGTCCTGGGGCTTGTCCAAAGGCTGCTGCCCACATCCCCCTCCGCTGCCTCTGGATTCATCACCACTGCTCCCTGGAGCTGCCAGGGAGACCGTGATTCCTTTTTGCTGAAATCACGTGTTTTGGAGTTATTTGGCTTGTCTCACACCCGCCTCTAGTGGGGGTGGCTGTGGAAATCACGCTTTGGAAGAGAATTAAAATTTCAGATGAGTGAGGAGCCAGGAGGCCTGCATCTTCTTCCAAGGAGATGTATTCATCAGCTGGAGGAGAGGGCCCAACGGGACTCAGAGCTGCCCGACCTGCCCTTCAGCCCGGCTACCCTGTGCTCTGCTTCAGGCTGCAGCCTGGTCTCGCCCCTGCGGGGGTCCCTTACCTCCAATCCAGCCTGAACACAGCCCTTTTCAGAGCAAAGAGGACTCTGCCTCTCCTGATGAAAGCCCTTCTGTGGTCCCCATTACCCGACCAGCGGCTCTCGAAGTGAGGTTCTCCCAGACCAGCTGCAGCATCGCCCAGGAACTTGTTAGAAAAGCAGATTCTTGGCTTCATCCCAGGCCTACCGACTCAGAGACTCAGGGGGTGGTACCCAGAAATCTGTGTTTATCAACCTCCCCCCTACAGGTGATCCTGATGCTTGTTGAAGGGGGAGAACCCCTGCCCTAGACAATGTCCAGCCTCATCAGCTGGGTGTCCAGGGCCTTTAGGGTCTGGCATCGGCCCTGCCTGCTGTGTGGCAGCATCTCTGCTGTCGACTCCAACCAGACTCGGGTGTAGCTTCTGCACTGGCACTTACTCTGTGTCCTTGGGCGAGTCCCTCCACCTCATGGTGCCTTGCCTTTCTGCCTGTGCAATTACACACAGGAGTGTTGAGACTTGAAATGGGATGGCCGCAGAAGGTGGCTGGCTCAGGGCCTGGGACAGAGCAATTCAATGACTGTTACTCATTGAGCAACTACTATGTGCCAGGCACTGTTTTAGGCATTTGGGGATAAGTTGATGAACAAAACAGATAAAGCTCCCTGCCCTCAGGGAGCTTATGTTCTACTTGGGGAAATACAGACCACAAGCAAAAAAACCCCACCATAAATCAGGGTGGTCAGGGAAAGAGGCACTTGAGCAGGGACATCAGGGAAGGGCGTCCCTAACGAGCAGACACAGAGCTAGAGCAGAGGGCACGAGGGGAGCATGGCACAGAGGGGGTCGGAAAGGGCACAGGCCCGGACCTCGTGGGCGGCTCAAATTAGAACTAAGGCTTTTCTTTGAGTGCAAGGGGACTCCGTGGGAATTTAATTTTAAGCAGAAAAATGACATCCATCAGACTTATACAGGCAGACTTTGTTTTACTGCACTCTGCTTTATTGTGCTTCCCAGACACTGCATTTTTTACAACCTGTGGCGAGCAAGTCTATTGGTCCCATTTTTCTGACAGCATTTGCTCACTTCCTGTCCCTGTGTCACATTTTGGTAATTCTCAAAATATTTCAGACTTTTTCATTGTTATTATATCTGTTATGGTGACCTGTGATCAGTGATCTGTGACGTTACATTGCAGAAAATTACGACTTGCTGGAGGCTCACATGAGCGTTAGTATTTTTCAGCAATAAAGAACTGTTAATTGAGATATGTACATTGTTGTTTTAGACATACGCACACTTAATAGATCGCAGTGTAGTGTAAACCTAACTTTTACATGCACTGGGAAACCAGAAAGTTCGTGTGACTCACTTTATCGAGATACTCGCTTTGTTTCGGTGTCTGAGGTCTGCCTGTGTTTGAAGAGGCTCACCTTGGCCGCTGTGTTGGGTAAGTGCTGTGTAGGGACCAGGGCAGTGGCAGCCGGGGCCTCTCAGGAACTGCTGTAGATCTGAGCGGAAGACGGCGGCTCTCAGGCGAGAAGTCGTGGAATCCCGGCTCCATTTCAAGGGAAGCACTAGGAGTTTCTGACAGCTGGGACGAGGAGTGAGACAAGCAGTAGGAAGTCAGCGAAGGCTCCAAGGTCGCGGCTGAGCTGATGGAAGACCGGGAAGAGGGCAAAAGGAGGCGGGGAAAGCTGTGAGTGAAATGGGGTTTTGAGGGAAGATCTGAACTAGGTTTAGACAGATTGACTTTGTCTACTAGGTGCCCGGGTGGAGATGTTGAGTAGGAGGTCAGAAAAACAGGCTGGAGTTCAGGAAAGTGTTCCGAAGATGTGAACTTGGGAGTTGAAAGACACGGAGACATTTAAAGCCTTCCGGCTGACAGCTCCACAGGAGGGAATGTTGATAGAAAAGAAGCTGAGCCCTGGGCACCAAGGACATTCGGAAGGAGGGAAAGGAGAGCAAGGGAGGCTGAGAGGAGAGACCAGAGGTAGGGGGACCAGGAGAGTGGGGTGTGAGCCAAGGAGGACAGCATCACCAGGAGGTGGGGGAGGGACGCACCACACTCAACACCACGGGTCAAGGGTCGCGCAAGAGGAGGATGGAGACCTGGGCCGGGATCTGCCCTGTGGATCGTTGTGACTATGGCAGAACAGTTTTGGTGGAAGGTTGGGGGAAAAGCCTGACTGAAGTGGGTTTAAGGTGAACAGGAGAATGGGAAACCACAAACATAGATGGCAGGACCCTCACGCCCCTCACGGCAAAGGGGAACAGAGAAACAGAGAGGTAGCTGGAGGTGGGGTGGCAGGGGGAGGGGGGTGAGATCCAGATACCAGGTGGGTATTTGCAAACTAGACATACGGAGGCCTTGAGTTAGCGGTGTTGGCGCTCAGGGGAGGCTGGTGCTGTAGCGGGACTGTGTGTGAGTTGCTCGGGAGGGGGGAGTCACTCTCACATCTCCATCAGGAACTCAGAGTATCCTCACCCCCGACCCCCTACACAGTCCCAGTAAAAACATTGGGCCAGCTCTGCCAATACAGCAAATTCAGGAAATCCAGGGCAGGAGCTGGGCATGTACATTTTTACCAGCTTCTCAGGTGATTCTATGAGTACCCCCACTAATCTAGGACCTTCTTTGCCTGGCAAACTCCTCCTCCTCCTCCTTCAAAGTCCGGTTCAGTTGGGAAAGTTCTGTAGGTATTTTTGAGGCAGGAAAGTCAAGGGCACAGCTGGGGGGGTTAGGGTAGGGTGCCCCTGGGAAGACACGAGACATTCTCTATTTTTCAGTAGCTGGGGATGCTCAGAGAATTACTACTGTTGGGTTTAAAAACAATATCTGGCAGACCCTTTGGGGTTTTCTGATTCTCTAGGGGTCTGTGCCCTTCATGGTCTTTGACCGAGCTATTTTACATCTCTATAAGCTGTAGAAAACTGACAGTAAAGCAAATCATTCTTGTCCACATTGATGCAAGTGAATTTTGCTGTGGAGGCTCAGTTGATTTCTGTCATGTGAAAGGCCGGGTTTGCATCCACTAACAAATTCATGGCAGCGTTCCTGGTTGCTGATTCAAGTCTGTTCCTTGGATTCTCCTTGAACCTGTTGTGATATCTTCCTCGTTCCCTCATGATTAATGAACTAAATCATATCTTTGACACAGATTCATTTTGTATTTGTATGACAGTCATGATTTGGCCTTTTTAAAAAATGATCCTTTAACAATTGTTTAATTTGAAAATGATAGCTAGTGTAGTCTGTGGTGAGTAAGCAATGGGGGTGGGGATGGATAGAGAGCAAAGAGAGAATGTTTGCTTTCCAAGGGATAAAACCCATCCAAACTAGTCCAACTAAAGTTGAGTTTTACTAGAAAGATCCAGGGTCTTCTTATGAAACCAAAGTGTAGGCAGAATGGTCAGGCCTCATCTAAACCAGGAAGGGGATAGGGGACTAAGTTTGGCTGCGTATAACTGAAATAAAATATATGAGAAATATAAAAGAAGTATAGAAGTCAGAAACTCAGGGCTAGTATGACAGCTTCTCAGTGTCATAAAGGACTCAGATTCTTATTTTTCTGCCCTGTCATCCTCAGCATGCTTCCATCCTCAAAGTCACCTTTGTGCCTCAAATGATTGCTAAAGCTCCAGCCATCACTTCTGTACTCCAGGCACCAGGAATGAGGAAAGGAAGAATGACTTCCTTTTAAGACAACCTCCAGCTAGATTGGCTACGCAAGATTTTAATTGGCCAGAACTTAGTCCATGACCATACTTAAATGCAAAGGAGGCTGGGAAATGAGGCTGATTACAGCAAAATTAGAAACTCACAGTGTGGTTTGTAGATGTATTTTGGTTGGCCTTGACAATTCTGAATGCTTAAAAACATGATCAGATATTTAAATATTATAAGATTTAACATTTCTGGCTTCTCTTAAAAAAAGAAAAACTCAGAAGGTCTGACAGCCCCGGGCTTTTTTTTAAAGCCCAGCTTGCCCCACCCCTTCAGGTTGTCTGCAGGGCTCATGACTTTGAACTCCAGCCTTTCCAAGGGAGGAGCTGATGGTCCCAGATCACCTGGAATAATATCCACTCCTGACCCAGTCGTGCTGGCCACTGGGAGAAGGGGTCGGCGGCCATGGGGCAGTTCTCCAGATCAGGCCGTGGGGCAGCCTGTCTGTTAACAGATGAGAATTCATCTGCATCGGCACCCTGGGGAGTCTTGCAAGACAGGGCCAGCTGTCAGAGCCTTAAGCTACCCCTTTCTGAGCACCTACTATATGCTGCATCCATTGGACTCCAAACCCGGTTTTACTAGAGTTTCTCAAAGTGTGGCACAGAGACCTGCCTCTGGCATCAGCATCACCTGGAGAGCCTGTTGAAACCGTTGACTCCTAGGCTGCGTTCCAGAAATGCAGAATCAAACCGTCTATGTGGGGGCCAAGGACTCTGCATTTCAGCAGCCTCCCCAGGGAATTCTGACGCTGCAGTTTGGGAGTGACAGCATTATGTCAGTCAGCCCTGCAGTTAGGAGTGGGGCCAGGGGTCTGTCCGGGGAAGGCAGGGAGTCAGTAGAAGCTCTTTTCTCAGGGGGGTGCTGGCCCTTGCAGGGCTCTCTATCAGAGGCACTTGGAGGCTACCAGGACATCTTCCACCCTCACGGCTAACCCTGGGCTGCATGGAGGGTTCCTCTCTTAATTGTCTGTTTCACTCAGGAGCAGGGAGGGAGAGGGACAGACGGGAAGCCTAGAGAAGAGAATGGTCACATCAGGTTCCCCTCCTCCCTCCACCCTGGGCCGGGCTCACTCTTTGAGGCCGTTTCCTCCCCTTTATGTGGGCAGTCATTAGTGTAATGGCTGATAGCTCTTTCATGCTATCTGAATGCTATCAGTTTTTACCTATCTATTCGCCCCTTCTGCTAACATCACTTTCCTTTCCTGGGGGAGACTTCCCCATGCGCAGTGTACCAGGATGGGCCAGTGAGAGCCCGAGTTAGAACTTGAGTGGAAACCCCGGGGAAGAAGGACATTCCCCTCCCTGGCTGGGAGCTGTGGGGATGTAGGCTGGACCAACTTGTTCTCTCAAGGGGCAGTTCTGCCTTGGAAGGAAGCCAGAGTGAGGGAAAGCAGGGCTGAGAGAAGAGAGGCCAAGAAAGCATCAGATGACATCCTGTAAGCCCCTGCCTCAAAGCTAGGTCCACTTCAGTATTAATGTGCCAGTGGATTCCTGTTTTCTGCTAAAGTTCACTTGAGTTGGTTTTCTATTGCCGAGGGAGTGACAGAAGGCCCCAGCAGCTACCAAATCTGATAACCTGTGTTTGCTGTTAAGTATTGCATGGCTGCTATGCAGTCAGTGCTTGGGCATTGTTTTGGATCTTCTTTGGTTTCTTATAATTTGTGCTAGATATTTGTTCTTTTTCCCTTTATTATTTCACTCCTTACTGCTTGACCCATGGTAACAGCTGGTAGAGTTATGCAGGAAAAAGCTTTCATGTAAGTGACAACTCTTTCCTAATTGGCTGCCTGGAGTGCTGGGTTAAAAAATCAGTGGGAAACAATGCAGGACTTGATTAGCAATGTCTGCCATGGGAGCTGCAATGTAGTGTGGGTGTGCATATTATATTCTTGCCAGTGCATATTATTCTTTTATTGGTGTTAGTTGTTCCAAATCAATAAAAGGGAATTTTAGTGGCTGTGTGCTCCATGATTTCCCAAGTTGGGGCCACTTCTCAGCTCAATTCAGAAATTGGAGGATGGGAAGATTTGTGGACAGAGGTGAGTGAAGGAATTTGCAAAGGACGTGGGGCGGTGGCCAGAAGCCACATTTAGTGTCTACCACTTGCTGGGTGATGCTGGGCAATCGCTTTCCCTCCCTCAGCACCAGTGACTGAATCTGCAGTGAGAGGGATTTGAACCAGGAGGACTGGAGGAGGCCCTGTGACTTGTGTGCAAGAGACATTGCCTGTGCTGTCCTGCCTCTGGTCTTAATGCTCTGTTGACGTTGACGTCATTCTCCAAACAAATTGTTTTGTCTCTGTCCCTTTGAGGACGTTTGTCTCCCTGTGAGACGCCACCCTCACGCACTCCTCATAATTCCTCAGCACCCTGCTCAAATATCCCCTCTTCCTCCTCCTCCTCAGACAGAAGGGCTCAGAGCCTCTACTTGGCTTGTTGTTTGTGCTGTGAGCTGCCTGAAGCAGGTACAGGTCGGATTCAGCTTGTGCCCCAGAGCTTGGCCTGTGACCTGGCACAGAGCAAGTGTTCAGACAAGGTTTGTTGAATTAATTAGTAAATGACCGCTTTTCAGAGGCATGAGGCTGCTGAGAAATTGAGGGAAAGGCAAAAATCCCAAGAAGTCTCATACTTTCTGTATTTTTTCTCCCGCCCTCCCCTCCCTTCTTTCATCTCCCTTAAAATTTCCAAGAAGAAAGGGCCTGTGAGATCACTGTCACCACCTTTGGAGGTGAAACCCCTGACTCGTGGGACTGGCCTGGGCTGGCAGGGCTAGACAGGGTGGGAAGGCTCTGAGGTTCCTGATCTGCTCTCACCTCCAAAGGCTGTGCAGCCAGGACTCTCCTAATACTCAATCAGAGCCACTGTTTACATGCTAAAGCCTGTTTTTCTCTGAACTGCCTGCAAATTGGACTGAATGTGCTAAATACATAATGAATCTGCTAAACTGTTTAATGCACTTCCAGTACTTATTGATTTCCTCGTTGATTACATATAATTTGCTGAACTGATTTGGCTGTGTGACTTGAAAGACATTTGGGAGAGATCTCTGCAATTTGTCACTCAACGCGCCCTGGACTTTAAAATGAATACAGAATGATACATTAAAAGAAATCTTGGGGTTGTGATCCCAATTATCTTCAGCTGATGGCACCACATTCAGTGCAACAATTTTTAAAACCGAGTTCTGATTATATGCCAGGCCCTGTGTGAGCTGCTGGGGTTTCACTGATGAATAGGAGTGCGTTTCTGACCTTGGTGTGCTTACAGTCTATGGGGTGGGGGGTTGGGGGGGTAGGTGGATAGGCCCACAGGTGCTTACAATTCAGAGAGCAGGAGCACAGAGGAGGAGCATATAAACTCGTTTGTGAAGGTCAAGGAAGTCTTCAGAGAGAATTTGACCCTTGAGCTATCTCTTGAAAGATGTGCAGGAGTTTCCAGGCCGGCCAGGTGGAGAATGTAGCTGCTGCTTTTGCCTGCCCAGCTTCCCTCCTCCCTTCACTGCAAACAGCATGCAGGTTTTCTCTGAGAACTCGCCTCCTGCCTTCCATATCCCATGAGGTACTAGAGAAACCAGGTGTACCCCGACCCCCATCCCACAGCCAAGATATGGGTCCATCAGACCTTATTCCTGGGACTCTCCATTTGCCAAGGTGTCTTAAAAGGACAGAAGGCAGCTGGAACCAAGACATCCCAAGACGGTCCTTGAATTTCTGCTGCTGAGATTCAGCCCTATCTGGATTGTTTCCTTCTTGAATCTCAGTCTCTGAGATGCTCGGTAACCAGGGTTGATTTCTGTGGCTCATAATCAAAAGGCCCTAAGTGACACACTAGGTGTCAAGGGACCTTCCCTCCTTCACTCACTCTGGGGAAGAATCGCTCCTTCCCTTCTGGTGAGACCATGAGCCCACAGCTATGTCTCTATCAGGGCCACGTGCCCATGACTCACATTTATATCTCCATCCCTGAGTTCTCCACTGAACTGGGAATTTGTATATCCAACATGGTCACTCGGATACCTAATACACATCCAAAACATCAGTCCCTCAATCCCCACTCCCCTGCCCCCCAAACAACCGCTTCCTCCCCATCTAAGTAAATGACATCACTCTCCACCTCTGAGCTCAAGCTAATTGTTATCTGCCTACTTGGTTCTCTCTCTACCTGCCCAGTGCCATCCACCTGCCAGTCCTGTTGGTTCTACTCTCCTTCCCCTGCAAGTTCCATTTTGAACGTATCGTTTTCTTTCTTTTTTTTAAAAGAAATTAATTAATTTATTTACTTTTGGCTGTGTTGGGTCTTCGTTGCAATGCGCGGGCTTCTCACTGTGGTAGCTTCTCTTGTTGCAGAGCACTGGCTCTAGGCGCGTGGGCCTCAGTAGTTGTGGCTCACAGGCTCCAGAGCGCAGGCTCAGTAGTTGTGGCGCATGGGCTTAGTTGCTCCGCGGCATGTGGGATCTTCCCGGACCAGGGCTCGAACCTGTGTCCCCTGCAAGGGCAGGCGGATTCTTAACCACTGTGCCACCAGGGAAGCCCCCTTTTCTTTCTATGTTGACTCCACACCCCTAGACCAAGGCACCCTCTCTCCTGGATCTTGTATTAGCTTCTTAAATCCAGTCTTAGACTCCTCAATCCTATATGCCCCTCTGCTTAAAACCCTTCCGAGGCACCTTATTGCAGTTGAGATACAATTCAAATTTCCCACTGTGGTCTTCTGGCACATCCTGCTCCATCTAGCCCTTTCCCACATTCCTGTCCTCATCTCCTATGCCTCTTCCCTTGTATCCAACCCTCAGCCGACTGGCCTTCCTGTTCCTGGCTCTCTCTGTCTGGGTGTGCTTCTCCCCCATCTTTACCTGGCGGCGCCTTCTCATCATTTTGCATCAGGGTCTCCGCTCAAAGGTCTTCTCCTTAGTGAAGTCCATGTTGATCACTCCAGGCACCTCTCTCCCCCACTCCAAGCAGATCTATCCAGTTTTGTTTTTCTCATCGCACATATTGCTGTCAGACATTGTCGGGTTCCTTTATTCACTTGTGTGGTGTCTGTCTTCCTCACTGGAATGAGGGCTCCAGCAGAGCAAGCGCTCGTCTGTTTGGCTACTGCTGCATCGCTGCAACTCTGCACATAGAGTGTGCTTAAATATCTGTGTTGTGCAAACACATGAGTGAGTGAATGAACAAAAGAATGAACAGCACATATCTCAGTGTTTTGCACGTGCCATCTCTCCTGCTACTCTGAGCTCCTTGAGGACAAGGACTGGGTCTGTTTTTAATCTCAGTATCCCCAGCACCCTCTAGATAGCTGGCACACAGTAGGTGTTCAATGAGTGTGTGTTAAAAGGATGAGGAAGTAAATGGCATTCGTAGCAGAGGGAACAGGATAGGGAAACATGCGGAAGCTTAATTTATGTTAAGCAGATTCACATACTCTGTTCTTGGAGAAGCAGTGAGCACAGCTATTTACGGTACAGGAGTGTGTATGTACACACATGCAGTATTTCGGGGAATAGGTGAGGCAATGGAGTTCCATCTGATAAAACCTTTAACATGAACCCTCCCTTCCCATCTAAAGCAGTCCAATAGAAATGATTTCCAAGGGTCAGAGTTCACAGGGAGAAAAGATGGGAGTCAGGAATTCCCCTGAGAAGGGAAGTGGTGGGAGGGATGTTGAGACTTTGATAAACATCCAGACTTTGTAAGATTGCGGGGTTAAAGGGGGTTTGATACTCTTCTAGGCCAGAAGTTCTCCAACATTAGCAAACATTAGAATGGAGATTTTTGTTTTTGGTAATAGCTAAATTTCTTTCTTTCTTTTTTTTCTTTTCTTTTCTCTCTTTGTTTGTTTCTTTCTTTCATTGAAGTATAGTTGATTTACAATGCTGTGTTAGTTTCAGGTGATTCAGCAAAGTGATTCAGTTATACATATATACACACATATATATAAGATTCTTTTCCATTATAGGTTATTGCAAGATATTAAATATAGTTCCCTGTGCTATACAGTAGGTCCTTGTTGCTTGTCTATTTTATATATGGTAGTGTGCATCTGTTAATCCCAAACTCCTAATTTATCCCTCCCCCACTTTGACAAGCATCAGTTTGTTTTCTATGTCTGTGAGTCTATTCCTGTTTTGTAAATAAGTTGATTTGTATCATTTTTTTAAGATTCCACATATGATTGATATCATATATTTGTCTTTCTCTGTTTGACTAACTTCACTCAGTATTATAATCTCTAGGTCCAACCATGTTGCTGCAAATGGCATTATTTCATCTTTTTATATATATACAATAGAATATTACTCAGCCATGTAGGTAGACAGATAGATACATAGGTAGATAGACAGATGCTTAGATACCATATCTTCCTTATAATAGAGATCTTGAGAAAGGGGAAGATTCCTGGGGCCCATCCCAGAGATTCTGGTTCTGTAGGTCTGGGCTAAAGTTTTGATCTGTGAATCTATATTTTGACAATCACCCCCTGGTGGCTTTGACATAGGTAAGTCATCAACCCCCAGGCTGGAGAAACCCTGAGCTGAAGCAAACCCTATTTGCTGTCTTGAATTCTCTCTGTAACATACCCTCTGAATGCCCTTCTTTCTGCCTGTGATACCCTGTGGTGCAAACTCACTGTCTTTGGACATCTAAGACTGTTAGGAAGTTTTATTCTGTGTGCATGTCTGTGTGTAAAGAATGCCATTTGAAGCAGAAGGTACAGCATATACAAAAGCTTTTAAGAAGAAGGAAAATTGCTGGTTTGTTGCTGAAGGGTGAGTGGTGTAAAGCAGATGGAACATTGGATGACAGGGAGATGTGCAGAGCCTGGAAGCTGGAATTGCAGATTGAAGCCAGATCAGGAAGGCCTTGGATGCCAAAGGGTGGAGTTTGGACCTTGTTACCAGACACTGGGGACCTGCTGAAGAGTTTTTATCAGAGAACATCTTACCTAAACCAGCACAGGTGGGGTATGATTACTGGTTGGCATGACTTGATCCGGTACCCAGTTTCTTTCTCTCCCCTTCTCTTGGCTATGCTTTATTACCAGGCCTCATGTCATAAGAAGGCTACAGCAGTTCCAGCTCTTCCACCTTCTCTCTAATTCCTCTCTAGGCAGGAAGAGCCACAGTGTATTTCTTAAGTTCACAGAAATGGGCTAAGGGCATCTCATTGGCTCTAAGTGGATCAGGTGCCCATTTCTGACCTCATCACCATGATTAAGGGAATACGACATTCTGATTGGCCTGGCTTAAGTCACATGTCTATGGAAGGGGTAGAGTCAACTCTACTGGAAACAAAGCGATTGCCTGTGGAGGATGGGTGGTCCCCCAGAAGGAGATGTGCTGAGTCAATTTAGAATGATTTATTCAACGAGTACAGAGAACTGCTCTACTCTTAGCAGTGTGTTGGGTGGAGCAGTGTGTTCCCCCTCTGTGGCTCAGGGAACCAGGTCCAGGGGACAAGAGGGTGTGAGGTGGAGACAACGGAATGGCAGAGGAGGAAAGTTTTGGAGGAGACAAACGAGAGTGCGTGACACTTAGCAGGTCAAGTCCTGGCTCAGCCATTTACTTCCTGGATGGCCTTGGACATATTATGCATTTCTGTGAGCCTCATTCTTCATCGCTAAAGTATTACATGAAATGTTTCCTTTAGAGAGCTGCTGTAGGGAGCTGATGAACTTATGTATAGTCCCTGGCACAAAATAACTGCTCAAATAACAATCAGCAATTACAGTATTTCCTTGGTTTTATGGAAACACTGATTATAGAAGAATCATTGATTTAATAGGCTTTTGGAGAGAAAAAAAGCTGTCATATCAATGGTATGAAATTTCAGAAATGTTGAAATTTGAAAAAAGAAGTGTCTTTGAATTGAGGCAATGGACAGCAATGATGATGATGGTGATAATGACGACGACGATGATGATGATGGTGATAATGATGATGATAGTGATGATGATTTTTGGGGGGCAGGTGATCAATGGGTAAGAGCAGAGATCTGGAGCACAGAAACCCTGGTTTGGGCACCCACTAGCTGCCTGATGTTGAGATATGCAAACCATAAAAAAGGACTCAACAAGCGGTAACTTCCTCTCCTTGCCCACTCGGTGCCTCAGTTTCCCTTTTCACTCTCCTGTCCCATGACACCAAACTTCATGATTTTTATCTTCCTTATACATAGTTGTATTCACCTACTTTTCTACAATTTTTAAAAAAATAATCAAATTGTTTTGATAATTTAGGAAAATTTCTTCTAGAAAATTATAAAGAAAAAATCATCCTATTTCATTCCTGCCCCCTGAAGATGGCTCTTTACTATTTTATTGGATTCCCTTCTATGGTATTTTTCTGAGTATAAGGTTTTGTTGTTGTCGAAGTCATAATCATCCTGTAATTTCAATTTTGTATCCTATTCCCCTCCCGGTTATTACCAGCTCTCCCTAAATAGAATTTTAATGACCATAGTATTTTTCATCATGTGTCTGGAATTGGTTGACTTAATCATTTCTATATTTGAATGCTAAGTAGTTTCCAAGTTTTCACTGGTGTTGATAACATAGGGATGAACAATTTTCTGCAAATATTTATTTCATATTTCCGATAATATCATGAGGAAACAATCTTGGATGTAGAAATATTGGGTAAAAGTTGGGACATGTTTTCAGTTCTTGGGTTATATCATGAGGAAACAATCTTGGATGTAGAAATATTGGGTAAAAGTTGGGACATGTTTTCAGTTCTTGGGTGCCAAAGTGTTTTTCAAGATAATTTCAACACTATATGATCTGGTAGCTATCTGAAAGGCCTGTTTCAAATGCTTGGTGTGTACACAAATGTGAGTGCATGCAGAAACACACACGTGTGCACACATGTTTAGCATTTGCTATGAGTCACCCCGAGGACTAGGAACAGTGGGTCTATGCAACCAGAGAAACAGCTCTTCAAAACACTGCCACCCCCCACTCAGTGTTAAAAGAACCCAAAGAGGCTAACATAGGAGCAGTTTGGCAGGGACCATTTCTCTTTCCAATTCTGGCTCAGACGCTAGGTTTCCGCCATAACTCTGGGGCTTCCCCCTTAAATAAGGCTGAAACCTTCTTTCCCCTCTCTCTGCACAGGGCAAAGTCCCCACGGTAATTCCTTAGGGCTTAAGTGATTATTTCCCTCCTATGCTTTCTTGTCCCAGAAATTCTCTGCTGGGCTCTAGGCAGCTACCCTCACCAGGGAAATTTGCTCTCACAGAGTGCAGGAAAATACACTGGGATGTGAGAATCAACGTTAGAAGTTCTCATATTTTTAAAAACTTTTTTGTGGTGAAAAATAATACATGTTCAGAAAGGTACATGCAATACAAATGTACAGTTTAATGAATTGTTCTAAAATGAACATCTATGTAACCACCACCCAGGCCAAGAAACAAAAACTGGTCAGTGCCCCAGAAGCCTACCCCTTTCCCATCCAAGTACTAACCAGGCCCAACCTCGCTTAGTTTCCGAGATCAGACAAGATCGGGCGCTTTAAGGGTGATATGGCCGTAGACCCTACCCTTTTCAATTACACGCCCTTCCATCCCTGCCAAAAGTAACCATTGTCCTGCCTTTCATGGTAATAGCTACATTAATGCTCTTCATACTTCTGTTATTTAGTTATGCATTCTTAAACACTCCAGCTTAATTTTGCCTGCTTTTGAGTTTTCTATAAATAGAATGAAAAATATGTTTCCTCTTGTATCTGACTTCTTTTGCTCAAAAATACCTTTTTAAGATTCATCCATGTTGTTCTGTAACTTTTTTGTTGGAAAGTATTATTCCATTGTATGTATATACCACAATTTATATGATCATTCTACCAGGGGTCTGCAAGCTACTGCCCATGGGGCCAAATCCAACTGAATGCCTGTTGTTTATAAATAAAGTTTTATTAGAACACAGCCCAGCCCATTCATTTACATATTGTCTATGGCTGTGTTCACTCTCCGAAGGAGAGTTGTTTAGTTGTGGCAGAGAATGTATGGCCCACAGAGCCTAAATATTTACTATCTAGCTTTTTGCAGAAAAAGTTTGCTAACCCCTCCCTTCTGCAGTTGATGTACAGTTGTTTGCCAGTTTGGGGTTATCACAATTATTTTATGCACATTTTTCCTAGTATGTAGGTGCCCAAGATTTTCTGGGGTATATACTTCAGAGCAGAATTGTTGGTTAACATGATATATATATGTTCAAATTTTCTAGATAATGCCAAACTGTTCCAAATTAGTTGTACTAATTTATACCCCTCACTCGTGTATAAGAGCTCTGGTTGTTTCACATCTTCTGAACACTTGTATGGTCAGACTTTTTTTTTTTTAATGCAACATGAGAAGTTATTAATTATTATTACTGCTGCTCTTAAGGACCTTGCAGTCTAATGGGGAAGGGCCATTGAGCAATTATTGCTAGGTTTGCAGAAAATACGTGTTATTTTTCCTTGAGTGTTATCTTTCCTGCCACCCTGACTCTTGTCTAACTTTGGTATTCATTTGGGAAATTACAAATACAGCTTATGTTGATCATATCTAGTGTCTCTGGAGTTTAGATGATGGGGGGAAAGTGCTCTCAGGCAACTATGGGTAAGTTCCTCTTGAGAATGTAAGAAAAGATCACATCCTTCTTGTAGACAAAGGTGCCATTAGCTAGTTGTTCACTCTGGTTCCAGATTCCTTCCTATGTTGCTTCCCATTTATTGAGCAAGAACACCTCTGGGTTTGGCCTCTGTTTTGCTTGGAAACAGTAGAGGAAGACTCAGTTTTTAGCTTGTTTTTGTCACTACTGGTGACTAGAGGTGTTTCAAAATAAATTGACGGGTCAGATATGCCTTTACAATCTTACTTATGGTTGATAACCTCACTGTTTTACTCCAACTTTATCATGCTAAGGTGGTCAGACTTTTAAAATTTTGTCAATATGATGGGTGTGAATTAGTATTTTGTAACTTAGTATTTACATCTCCCCGATAACTAATGAAGTCAGGCATTTTTTCATTTGTGTTTTGGCCCTTTTATTTTCTTCTTCTGTGAATTTCTTGGTCATTTTGCCCATTTTTCATTCAGTTGTCTGATTTTTTCTTCTTGAATTATAGGAATTCTTTATAGTATTCAGTATATCAATCTTTTGTTGGTTATGTATTGCAAATACTTTTCCCCTGCCTTTGACTAATCAATTTCACTTTCTTGTTGGCCATTTTCACTCAGAAGTTTTAAATTTTAGTCAAACCAACTCCTTTTGCTTGTGGTTTGTGCTTTTTGTATATTATCCAAAAAAGGTTTTTCCTATTCCACTATTGATGACAATTTTCCTATAATAGCTTCTAAAATTTTGTCTGTGAGAGTCATTATATACAACATCTTAGTCCTTTAGACAGTTCTGTGGAGTGGAGCTTTGTCCCCAATTTAAATGAGGAAAGAGGTTCAGAGAGGTCAACGACCTGTCCACGGTGGCACACCTGATAAAAGCCAAAATGGCATCCGATCTAGGCCTGCCTGCCACTCTCCGGGACACAGCCTCCAGAGTCCTCCCAGAATATCAAATCTTTCCTCCTTAACCGACTAGAAACAGGGCACTCGGTTCAATTCCATTGCCCTGGAGGAAGAAGTTGAAGCTCCGAAAGGGAGAGTGCATTCAGTGCTTTGTCCAGGGCAGTGAAAAGCATTGTATTTTTATGGGGCAGGCGGCACCAGGATGCAGACCACAGAAGCACCCCAGTGGCCTGCTTCCAGTGGGTCTCAGAACAGCTGGTCTGGATGCCAGCCCAGGCCAGCTGCCCGGGTAGCAGGGCTGTTCTTAGGCCCCAGTCAGATGTGGCCTGGTCCTGGGGCTCCCTGGGGCTCAGCTGCAGGCAACACGCCCATCGCTTTCCCACGATGGGCCTTCAAAGGTGGATGCCTTCCAAAAGGTCCTCTACTTTTCCCAAAAGTGGGAGCCCTGCTTCCCAATCTGCCTGTTCCAGGCAAGAAAGCTCACAGCAAGGTGTTGGGTATGTTTCAAGGACCCACTTCACAGGTCTTAACCACTTCTGCAGGAGGATCCGTTTTTGGGTGGCCATTGGGGTCATGGTCCTGAGGATGCGGAATCTGGGTCTGCCTCTCAGTGCTTCCATCGGAACACAGAGGTGAATCAGATGTGTTTCCCACCTTGGATCCCTCTCTCCATGGGTTGTGAGTTGTGATGTAACCCCAAGTCCATAAGCAGCCTGACCCCTTCATGGGGTTGCCTTTGATGATGGGGACCTAAATGCAAAATTTACTCTGGGGTCGAGTATTCAAATATTCCCCTCAAACCACAAAAGATGTCCCTCCTACTTGGGCATTTTACCCCATAAGAAAAGAAGTTACTGTTTGGGCTTTATGTGCATCATCTCACTGAGTTCCCATAACTGGTCCTATGAGGTCCCATTCTACAGATTAAGAAACAGAGGCTTGGGACAGCCAGGCACCTTGACAGCAAGGGCACACCCCTAGTAAGTGGCAGATGCACAACAATTTGTTTATTCATTCAACACATACAATTGAGATCTTACTACATGCCAGGTACTGTGCTAGATCCATGCAGAGGTCTGTGGGAACAGGAATCTTGACAGAGAGAATAGCCAGCTAAAGGCCGCAAAGTAGGAACAAGCCTGGGGCTTCAGGAACACAGAGAAGGCCAGTGTGTCCGGAGCATGGTGGTGAGGGGGAAGTGGAGTGAGTGTGAGGTCAAGGCAGGCAGGGGAAAAATCATGCAGGGCCCTGTAGGCCACAGGAAGACTAGATCTGATTCCAGTGCAATGAGAGCGCTTTACCTAGGGCAGGGACAAGACATTATTTGCACTTTAAAAGTAGCACTCTGGGTGCTTAGTGGGGCAAGAGAGGGAGCATCAGGGCTAGTCCCAGGGCCACAACTTCAATTCAGGGTGGAGCTGGCATTAGAGTGTGGGCAGAGGAAGTATAGACAGGCTAGGGCAGAGAGAGAACCCTGTCTCTCCCAGGGTTCTTTTTTTAAAATTGAGATATAATTTACATCCCATAAAATTTACCCTTTCTGAGTGTACAGTTCAGTGATTTTTAGTAGATTCACAAGGTTGTGCAGCCATCACCACTATCTAATTCCAGAATCTTTCATCATGCCCAAAAGACGTCCCATTCCCATTAGCAGTCACTCCCCATTTCCTCCTTCCCCCACCACCTGGAAGTCAGTAATCTCTAGCGATCAGTCTAGTCTGGACATTTCATATAAATGAAATCATGTAGTAAATGGTCTTTTGTGTCTGGCTTCTTTCACTTACCATAATGTTTTTAATTCACCCATATTGTACCATAAATCAGAACTTCATTTCTTCTTATTGCCAAATAATGTCCCATTGTATGGATATACCACATTTTGTTTATCCATCAATCAGTTGATGGACTTTTGGATTGTTTCCACTTCTTAGCTACTATGCATAAGTTATTCCTATGAACATGTATGTTCAAGTTTTTGTGTGGACATTTATTTTCAATTCTCCTGAGTATATTCCTAGGAGTGGAATTTCTGGGTCATGTGGTGACTCTATATTTAACTTTTTGAGGAACTGCCAGATTATTTGCCAAAGCAGCTGCACCATTTTACATTTTTATCAACAGTGCTATGAGAGTTCCAAGCTTCCACCTCCTCATGAGCCAACACTTACTGTCCATCTTTTTTGTTCTAGCCAACCTAGTGGTTGTGAAGTGGTATCTCACTGTGATTTTGACTTACATTTCTCTGATAACTAATGATGTTGAGCATCCTTTCATGTGCTTATTGGCCACTTGTATATCTTCTTTGAACAAATGTCTATTTAAGTTCTTTGCCCATTTTTAAATTGGATTATTCATATTTTTATTACTGAGTTGTAAGTGTTCTTGATATATTCTAGATATAAATCCTTTATCAGATATAAGATCTGCAAATATTTTATCCTATTCTGTGCGTTGTCTTTTCACTTTCTTGATAATGTTCTTTGAAGCACAAAAGTTTATAATTTTGATAAAGTCCAATTTATCTATTTTTGTTATTGTCATTGTCTGTGCCTTTGGTGTCATGCCTAAGACATCTTTGGCTAGTCCAAGATCACAAATATTTACCCCTATGTAAATATAAGAGTTCTATAGTTTTATCATTTATATGTAGGTCTTTGGTCCACTTTGAGTTAATTTTTGTATATGGTGTGAGGTAGGGGTCCAACTTCTTTCCTTTCCATGTGGATATCTAGTTGTCCCAGCAAAATTTTTTGAAAAGACTATTCTTTCCCCATGTCCCAGGGTCCTTGAGAGGACCTGATGAAAAACAGGAGGGGAAAATGCTGCACAGATGAAGGTTTCCCCACAATAACCTATCCATGAAATTCCATCTAGTCCTGGGCCTTCCATGTCTTCCTCAGTTCCTGGGGAGAGAGCACAGTTGACTAGAGAAATGAGCTCAGAATTCAATGGGCAGTTCCTTGATGCCTCACAGACTCAGAATGATGTCCCCAGAGGCTGGAACAGGAATATCTGCTGAGTCCAACAGCCTCACTTTGCTGAAGAAGCGTCCAAGGCTCAGAGAGAGGTGACTTGCCCAGGGTCACAGCCAGTTAGCTGTAGCTGGGCCCAGAGCAACCTCAGCACCCTCAAGATGTGATCTCTAAGTGAGCACAGAAAAGGCCCTTCCTCCCCTGCAGGTCTGGAGAGTCCCCAGGGCACAGGGCTACCTTTGAGGACTCTGGGGGAATGAGCTGCTTCTTTGGCATAGACTCAGCAGAAAATAAAATAATTATCACTAATTGCAACATGGAAAAATAATTATGGCTTTTAAAAATGCAAATGTTGAAGTCCTCTCTCTCTAGAAGGAATCTCTGCATTGCTGGTGCTGCTGGGCCATCACAAACAATCCTGTAGGTGGGGAGACACCAATGGTTGGTGGGAGCAAACTTTCTTAGAAGAGAGGGCTTGGGAGGGGACCTTCAAGGACAAGTCTGTCCTTACCTGGAGGATATAGTGTCAGGGAGAAGGAGGCATGTCAGTGGAGAGAATAGCAAGGGGGAAGGCAGAGATGGTTCTTTGGTGACATCATTCATCAGAGACTCAGTTTCCTCTTCTGTAAAATGAGGTGTATCCATTGAGATGATTTTGGCTGTTTGAAAAAAATACCTAACAAGAGTGGTTAAACATTGGGGTTTTTTAATGTCCTCGTTTGACAGGAAGTCTGAAGGTTGACAGCTCCAGGCTGGATGCCCCAACTCTGTTTGTCAGGACTTCCAGGCGGCCTCTCTGAGAATCTCTTTCCTTCTCATGCTTGCAAGATGGCAGACCTGGTTCTCCAGTCTAGTAAGGCAAGGCAGGTCATAATCTATCAATAGAATGCAAGCACATGCATGAATGTGACATGTGATAAGTGCCATGAAAATGGACAGAGCATGGTGACAGAGAATAACAGGCAGACTTGACATATATAGGGTGTCAGAGGAGAAGCCTCTGAAGGCTCATACTTAGGCTAAGACCCAAAGTAACAGAAGGAGCCAGATGTCAGAATGACTCAGGGAAGAGAGATCCAGGCAAGGGCCCCAATCCAGGCAGAACTCAGCTTCTCACCTCCTTAGCTTGTGACGACTAAAGTGGTACCCCTGGGACCCATCATGGACAACACACAATCAGGAGCTCTGAAGTTTGGTGCAGGTACCCAGCTCTAAGCGGGTCATCCAGGGCCTTTGGAATACACTGGCATTCATTTCCCAGTGATAACCACAGACATTTTTAGAGTGTAATAAACAGTCCAGGTTAGAGCAAGGAATCTCTGAGAATAGGGTCTCATGGAAATGCTAGTTCACTGATCTCCTTGTTTCTTGTCCTCCTACAGTTTATTCTCCAACCAGAAACCAGAGAGATATGAAATAAATGTCCATTGAGATAATGTCATCCCTTTGCCCAAGGCCCTCCAATGGCCTCCCACTGCACTAGAACTAAACCCAGAGCCTTTCCCATGACTGCTAAGATCCTGCAGCATCCAGCTCCTCACTACTTCTCTAATCCCTTCTCTCACCATCCCCTCTCACTCACTCAGTTCCAGCCTTCCTGGCCTACTTTCGGTTCACTGCTGCCTCGGGGCCTTTGTACATGCTGTTTCCTCTGCCTGGAATCCTCTTCCCCAAATATCCACATGGCCGACTCCCCACTTCGTCCAGGGGTCTGCTGCAAAGTCACCGGCTCAAAGTCACTCTCTGTCACCTTGCCCTGCTAATATATCATGGAGTTGTCTTTATATTGTCAGCTTCATCAGAGCAAAGTCTTGTTCTCATGTCTCCAGTGCCCAGACAGACAGTGCCTGGCACATGGTAGGCATTCAATAAGTGTTTGTTAAATGAATAAATGAAAAAAACATAGACCCACATTTGAAATCATGCAGGTATTTGATATCCCAAGTTATGGTTTCTGAGCACGGCAGCGCTGTTCACAGCGACTTCAGGAGAGGGGAGTGGCAGAGAAAGAAAGATAGTGTGCCTGGTCGGAACACTGTGAGGTTGAGTTGTCACTGAGGTGTCCTGGAAGATCATCAGGAGGGTGGGCTGGAGAAGGGGACTTAGGAGTCATGGCAATGATGAGGGTAACACAAATCACAGGGCCTGCCCATGGGAGCGTGCAAGACGAAATGGGAGCCCTGTCTTGTGTGGACTGGGGGGACTAAGAGGAGGGAGGAAAGAGCATTAAAAAGGGGATGAGGGGGACTTCGCTGGTGGGGCAGTGGTTGGGAGTCCGCCTGCTGGTGCGGGGGACACGGGTTTGATCCATGGTCTGGGAGGATTCTGCATGCCATGGAGCAGCTGGGCCCGTGCGCCGCAGCTGCTGGGCCTGCACTCTAGAGCCCATAAGTCACAACTACTGAGCCCACGTGCCACAACTACTGAGGCCCACGCGCCTGGAGCCCGTGCTCTGCAGCTGGAGGGGCCGCCACAGTGGGGGGCCTGCGCACCATCATGGGGAGTGGCCCCCGCTTGCCGCGGCTAGAGGGGGCCCACGTGCAGCAATGAAGACCCAGTGCAGCCAAAAATAAATAAATAAATAAATAAATAAATTTATTAAAAAAAGGGAGATGAGGAAAGGCAAAAGAAATAAAAGCAAAAATAAACAAATGAGACCTAATCAAACGTGTAAACTTTTGCACAACAAAGGAAACCATAAACAAAACGAAGAGACAACATATGGACTGGGAGAAAATATTTGCAAATGATGCAACCAACAAGGGTCCATCATTTTGCATTTGTAATATCCAAAATATACAAATAGCTCATATAGCTCAACATCAAAAAACAAAACAACCCAATCAAAAGATGAGTAAAAGACCTAAATAGACATTTCTCCAAAGAAGACATACAGATGGGCAACAGGCACATGAAAAGATGTTCAACATCACTAATTATTAGAGAAATGCCAATCAAAACTACAATGAGGTACTACCTCACACTGGTCAGAATGGCCATCATCAAAAAGTCTACAAATAATAAATCCTGGAGAGGGTGTGGAGAAAAGGGAACACTCTTACACCGTTGGTGGGACTGTAAGTTGGAGCAGCATTATGGAGAACAGTATGGAGGTTCCTTAAAAAACTAGAAATAGAGCTACCATATAATCCAACAATCCCACTCCTGGGCATATATTTAGAGAAAACTCTAATTCGAAAAGATACATGCACCCCAATGTTCATAGCCAAGCAACCTAAGTGCCCATCAACAGGCCAATGGAGAAAGAAGATGTGGTATATAGTCAATGGAATATTTCTCAGCTATAAAAAAGAATGAAATATTGCCATTTGCAGCAACATGGATGGATCTAGAGATTACCATACTGAGTGAAGTAAGTCAGACAGAGAAAGACAAATATATGATATCACTTATATGTGGAACCTAAACAAAATGATACAAATGAACTTATTTACAAAACAGAAATAGACTCAGAGACATAGAAAACAAACTTACAGTTTTAAAGAGGAAAGTGGGGGTGGGGAGGGAGGGACAAAGTAGGAGTTTGGGATTAACAGATACACACTACTATATATAAAATAAATAAACAACAAGGTCCTACTGTATAGCACAAGGAACTATATTCAATACCTTGTGATAACCTATAATGGAAAAGAATATGAAAAACATATATGTATAACTGAATTACTTTGCTGTACACATGAAACTAACACAACATTGTAAATTAACTATACTTCAATTAAAAAAAAAGTGGTGGGGTGGGGATGTGGGCGGAGGAGAGCCAAAGAGGCCCAGGGGACAGCGGCAGTGTCGCAGGGAAATTGAGGAAGGGAGGACTGAGCAACGGTAGTGCTTTCAGGCACAGTGAGAAAATGAGACCTGGAAATGCATTTTTAAAATCAATTGTTTCAGTTGGCCTTTGGAAAATAAAGTGACATTTCAAAAATAACCATGAGGTTTAAAACTAAAAGCAGACAAGTTATTCCCGGTGTGGAAAGGACTACTTTTAATCAGAACAATGAGGTTTGGCTTTTTTCCCTAAGTCCCAGATGAGGGGCTCACAAGTTACATTGGATCCACAATAGGGCTGTTCAGGGATCTTTAAAAATGCAGAATTTGCTGCTAACACTTAAAAATTGGGAGAGTTTCCATAAAAACCCAATTTCAAGCTTTTTGAAAAATGAGAATTTGAAAACACTGGCCTCTAATTCCCATGAAGTATCAGTTAGCTGTCCTCTTTATTTTACATTTAGTTTTGAATGTTTCGGTTAAGCAAATAACAATTTTAAAAAAGACCTTTTTATTATGAAAGCTTTCTAACATACTAAGAAGTAGAGATGAGAATAATATAAGGGCACCTCCGTGTATCATCACACAACTTGACAATTTTTAACATCTGCTTTTCTTGTTTCCTCAATTTCTTTTTTTTTAAAATATTTTTTTATAATTTATTTTTATTACTTATTTATTTATTTTTGGGTGCGTTGGATCTTCATTGCTGCGCATGGACTTTCTCTAGTTGCCGTGAGCGGGGGCTACTCTTCATTGTGGTGTGTCGTCTTCTCATTGTGGTGGCTTCTCTCGTTGTGGAGCACGGGCTCTAGGCGTGCAGTCTTCAGTAGTTGTGGTGTGCGGGCTTCAGTAGTTGTGGCGCGTGGGCTCTAGAGCACAGGCTCAGTAGTTGTGGCACACGGGCTTAGTTGCTCCGAGGCATGTGGGATCTTCCCGGACCAGGGCTCAAACCCGTGTCCCCTGCATTGGCAGGCGGACTTTTAACCACTGGACCACCAGGGAAGTCCCATGTTTCCTCAATTTATATCCCAAACTTTCTTTTGTTTTTTGGCAGGGGGAGGGGAGGGCTGAAATATTTTAAGTCAAATTCAAGACATCATATGATTCCACCCATAAATACAATAGTATTACTTTCTAAGAGATGAAGACCTTTAAAAATCATAACCACAATGCATTATGACACTCAACAAAATTAGTAACAATTCCTTAATATCATCTAATGTCTACATTATGTTCAATAAGACCCACATACTGCATTTGGTTGACATGTCTCCTAAATTTCTTTATCTACAAGAGCTCCTTCTCCCTCTTTTCTTTTTCATTTTTTCCATTTATTGAAGAAACTGGGTCATTTCTCCTGTAAAGCTTTGCATATTCTAGGTTTAACTAATTGTTTCCTCCTGCTGTATTTAACATGCATGTCTATCTTTGTATTTCCTCTAAAGCAGTTAGAGTTAAAGGCTTGGTTAGAATCAAATTTATTCTTTTCTTTTTGTTTGCAAATCTTACTCATTGGTAGTGCTGTTTATTTCCTATTGCTTTGTATCATGTCTGTTGTTCCACACTTTTAAGAATGATTAACAAGTTCAGATGGTGTCAGTGGATCTCACCGCAGTAAAGTTCACCATCATACCATCGATGATTATTGTCTAGATCACGCATTCATACTGGGGTGACAATGCCTCCAAGGAGACAAAAAATTGTTCTTGGACGGGGGCAGAAAAAGCTTTGTTTTTTCCTATGCGTAAAGCATAGGAGAACATATAGTACATAGGTAGGTATACAGTATATTTGTGGTATTAAAATTTCATGGGAGGAGGGTGTGATTAGGGAGAAAAAAAGTATAAAAAGACTCCTTAGGGAGGTGATAATGAAAAGTAAGTTGACAAACACTGACATGGATATACTATTTCATTAGGGACTGCAAATTGGTGAATTTCTAATGTTATCATTCCTTCGCTATGATTCTTCTATATAGAAGAAATTTTCCATACTATTTTATATCCCTGAAATCTAATCCATGCAGGTAAGGCAAGTAAATGCTTAAATCTTATACTTTATCAGTTTTCAGCATAATGAGTTGAAAGAAACCAATGAGATTTTAAAAGTATCATTTTGAACTTAGAGATGTCATATATTTTGTGTGATTTCTTTCCATCTATTTCAGTGAATATTCTTTTATTATTATTATTATTATTATTATTTATTCATTTATTTTTGGCTGTGTTGGGTTTTCGTTTCTGTGCGTGGGCTTTCTCTAGTTGCGGCGAGCGGGGGCCACTCTTCATCGCGGTGCGCGGGCCTCTCACTGTCGCGGCCTCTCTTGTTGCGGAGCACAAGCTCCAGACGTGCAGGCTCAGTAGTTGTGGCTCACGGGCCTAGTTACTCCGTGGCATGTGGGATCTTCCCAGACCAGGGCTCGAACCCGTATGCCCTGCATTGGCAGGCAGACTCTCAACCACTGCGCCACCAGGGAAGCCCCTCAGTGAATATTCTTAATGCTCAAATTAATCTTGCTTTGGCCAATGAGAACCCCTTCAGATAGGCTTTTATGTCCATTGACATGCTCCCAATAGTCTGATAGATTCTTGCTTTCACAGTCATGACAAGATGCCCCAGATTTGTCTTTGACATTTCTTTTGACAGATCTTCAAATACCTATTTCTCTGAGGAGCACTGATTCATTTTAGAGAGAAATGATGTTTAGAGGCCACAGTGAGTGCTAAGGATGCTCATTGCTACTTGGTTGTCAGGGCTTCAGTAGTTGTGGCATGTGGGCTCAGTAGTTGTCACTTGTGGGCTCTAGAGCACAGGCTCAGTAGTTGTGGTGCACGGGCTTAGTTGCTCCACAACATGTGGGATCTTCACGGACCAGGGATCGAACCTGTGTCCCCTGCACTGGCAGGCAGATTCTTTTTTTTGTTGTTGTTACTTTTTTTTTTTTAAACATCTTTATTGGAGTATAATTGCTTTACAATGGTGTGTTAGTTTCTGCTTTATAACAGAGTGAATCAGTTATACATATACATATATCCCCATATCTCTTCCCTCTTGCGTCTCCCTCCCTCCCACCCTCCCTATCCCACCCCTCTAGGTGGTCACAAAGCACCGAGCTCATCTCCCTGGGCTATTCAGCTGCTTCCCACTAGCTATCTATTTTACGTTTGGTAGTGTATATATGTCCATGCCACTCTCTCACTTTGTCCCAGCTTACCCTTCCCCCTCCCCGTATCCTCAAGTCCATTCTCTAGTAGGTCTGTGTCTTTATTCCCATCTTGCCCCTAGGTTCTTCATTACCATTTTTTTTTTTTTAGATTCTATATATATATGTGTTAGCATACGGTATTTGTTTTTCTCTTTCTGACTTACTTCACTCTGTATGACAGACTCTAGGTTCATCCACCTCACTACAAATAACTCAATTTCATTTCTTTTTATGGCTGAGTAATATTCCATTGTATATATGTGCCACATCTTCTTTATCCATTCATCTGTTGATGGACACTTAGGTTGCTTCCATGTCCTGGCTATTGTAAATAGAGCTGCAATGAACATTTTGGTACGTGACTGTTTTTGAATTACGGTTTTCTCAGAGTATATGCCCAGTAGGGGGATTGCTGGGTCATATGGTAGTTCTATTTTTAGTTTTTAAAGGAACCTCCATACTGTTCTCCATAGTGGCTGTATCAATTTACATTCCCACCAACAAAGCAAGAGTGTTCCCTTTTCTCCACACCCTCTCCAACATTTATTGTTTGTACGTTTTTTGATGATGGCCATTATGACCGGTGTGAGATGATATCTCATTGTAGTTTTGATTTGCATTTCTCTAATGATTAATGATGTTGAGCACTCTTTCATGTGTTTGTTGGCAATCTGTATATCTTCTTTGAAGAAATGTCTATTTAGGTCTTCTGCCCATTTTGGGGTTGGGTTGTTTGTTTTTTTGATATTGAGCTGCATAAGTTGCTTGTAAAATTTGGAGATTAATCCTTTATCAGTTGCTTCATTTGCAAATATTTTCTCCCATTCTGAGGGTTGTCTTTTTGTCTTGTTTATGGTGTCCTTTGCTATGCAAAAGTTTTTAAGTTTCATTAGGTCCCATTTGTTTATTTTTGTTTTTATTTCCATTTCTCTAGGACATGGGTCAAAAAGGATCTTGCTGTGATTTATGTCATAGAGTGTTCTGCCTATGTTTTCCTCTAAGAGTTTGATAGTGTCTGGCCTTACATTTAGGTCTTTAATCCATTTTGAGTTTATTTTTGTGTATGGTGTTAGGGAGTCTTCTAATTTCATTCCTTTGCATGTAGCTGTCTAGTTTTCCCAGCACCATGTATTGAAGAGGCTGTCTTTTCTCCACTGTATATTCTTGCCTCCTTTATCAAAGATAAGGTGACCATACGTGTGTGGGTTTATCTCTGGGCTTTCTATCCTGTTCCATTGATCTATATTTCTGTTTCTGTGCCAGTACCAAACTGTCTTGATTACTGTAGCTTTGTAGTATAGTCTGAAGTCAGGGAGCCTGATTCCTCCAGCTCCGTTTTTCTTTCTCAAAATTGCTTTGGCTATTCAAGGTCTTTTGTGTTTCCATACAAATTGTGAAATTTTTTGTTCTAGTTCTGTGAAAAATGCCATTGGTACTTTGACAGGGATTGCATTGAATATGTAGATTGCTTTGGGTAGTAGAGTCATTTTCACAATGTTGATTTTTCCAGTCCAAGAACATGGTATATCTCTGCATCTATTTGTATCATCTTTAATTTCTTTCATCAGTATCTCATAATTTTCTGCGTACAGGTCTTTTGTCTCCTTAGGTAGGTTTATTCTTAGATATTTTATTCTTTTTGTTGCAATGGTAAATGGGAATGTTTTCTTAACTTCACTTTCAGATTTTTCATCATTAGTGTATAGGAATGAAAGAGATTTCTGTGCATTAATTTTGTATCTTGCTACTTTACCAAATTCATTGATTAGCTCTTGTAGTTTTCTGGTAGAGTCTTTAGGAATCTCTATGTATAGTATCAGGTCATCTGCAAACAGTGACGACTTTATTTCTTCTTTCCAATTTGGATTCCTTTTATTTCTTTCTCTTCTCTGATTGCTGTGGCTAAAACTTCCAAAACTATGTTGAATAATAGTGGTGAGAGTGGGCAACCTTGTCTTGTTCCTGATCTTAGTGGAAATGGTTTCAGTTTTTCACCATTGAGGACAATGTTGGCTGTGGATTTGTCATATATGGCCTTTATTATGTTGAGGAAAGTTCCCTCTATACCTACTTTCTGGAGGGTTTTTATCATAAATGGGTGTTGAATTTTGTCAAAAGCTTTCTCTGCATCTATTGAGATGATCATATGGTTTTTCTCCTTCAATTTGTTAGTATGGTGTATCACATTGATTGATTTCCATATATTGAAGAATCCTTGAATTCTTGGGATAAACCCCACTTGATCATGGTGTATGATCCTTTTAATGTGCTGTTGGATTCTGTTTGCTAGTATTTTGTTGAGGATTTTTGCATCTATGTTCATCAGTGATATTGGCCTGTAGTTTTCTTTCTTTGTGACATCTTTGTCTGGTTTTGATATCAGGGTGATGGTGGCCTCGTAGAACGAGTTTGCGAGTGTTCCTCCCTCTGATATATTTTGGAAGAGTTTGAGAAGGATAGGTGTTAGCTCTTCTCTAAATGTTTGATAGAATTCACCTGTGAAGCCATCTGGTCCTGGACTTTTGTTTGTTGGAAGATTTTTAATCACAGTTTCAATTTCAGTGCTTGTGATTGGTCTCTTCATATTTTCTATTTCTTCCTGGTTCAGTCTCGGAGGGTTGTGCATTTCTAAGAATTTGTCCATTTCTTCCAGGTTGTCCATTTTATTGGCATAGAGTTGCTTGTAGTAATCTCTCATGATCCTTTGTATTTCTGCAGTGTCAGTTGTTACTTCTCCTTTTTCATTTCTAATTCTATTGATTTGAGTCTTCTCCCTTTTATTCTTGATGAGTCTGGCTAATGGTTTATCAATTTTGTTTATCTTCTCAAAGAACCAGGTTTTAGTTTTATTGATCTTTGCTATCGTTTCCTTCATTTCTTTTTCATTTATTTCTGATCTGATCTTTATGATTTCTTTCCTTCTGCTAGCTTTGGGGTTTTTTGTTCTTCTTTCTCTAATTGCTTTAGGTGTAAGGTTAGGTTGTTTAGTTGAGATGTTTCTTGTTTCTTAAGGTTGGATTGTATTGCTATAAACTTCCCTCTTAGAACTGATTTGCTGCGTCCCATCGGTTTTGGGTCCCATCATGTTTTCATTGTCATTTCTTTCTAGGTATTTTTTGATTTCCTCTTTGATTTCTTCAGTAATCTCTTGCTTATTAAGTAGTGTATTATTTAGCTTCCATGTGTTTGTATTTTTTACAGATTTTTTCCTGTAATTGATATCTAGTCTCATAGCGTTGTGGTTGGAAAAGATACTTGATATGATTTCAATTTTCTTAAATTTACCAAGGCTTGATTTGTGATCCAAGATATGATCTATCCTGGAAAATGTTCCATGAGCACTTGAGAAGAAAGTGTATTCTGTTGTTTTCGGATGGAATGTGCTAAATATCAATTCAGTCCATCTTGTTTAATGTATCATTTAAAGCTTGTGTTTCCTTATTTATTTTCATTTTGGATGATGCGTCCATTGGTGAAAGTGGGGTGTTAAAGTCCCCTACTATGATTGTGTTACTGTCGATTTCCCCTTTTATGTCTGTTAGCATTTGCCTTATGTATTGAGGTGCTCCTATGTTGGATGCATAAACATTTACAATTGTTATATCTTCTTCTTGGATTGATCCCTTGATCATTATGTAGTGTCCTTCTTTGTCCCTTGTAATAGTCTTTGTTTTAAAGTCTATTTTGTCTGATATGAGAATTGCTATTCCAGCTTTCTTCTGATTTCCATTTGCATGGAATATCTTTTTCCATCCCCTCACTTTCAGTCTGGATGTGTCCCTAGGTCTGAAGTGGGTTTCTTATAGACAGCATATATATGGGTCTTGTTTTTGTATCCATTCAGCCAGTCTATGTCTTTTGGTTGGAGCATTTAATCCATTTACATTTAACGTAATTATCGATATGTATGTTCCTATTACCATTTTCTTGATTGTTTTGGGTTTATTGTAGGTCTTTTCCTTCTATTGTGGTTCCTGCCTAGAGAAGTTCCTTTAGCATTTGTTGTAAAGCTGTTTAGGTGGTGCTGAATTCTCTTAGCTTTTGCTTGTCTGTAAAGGTTTTAATTTCTCCGTCAAATCTGAATGAGATCCTTGCTGGGTAGAGTAATCTTGGTTGCAGGTTTTTCTCCTTCTTTACTTTAAATATGTCCAGCCACTCCTTTCTGGCTTGCAGAGTTTCTGCTGAAAGATCAGCTGTTAACCTTATGGGGATTCCCTTGTGTGTTATTTGTTGTTTTTCCCTTGCTGCTTTTAATATGTTTTCTTTATATTTAAATTTTGATAGTTTGATTAATATGTGTCTTGGCGTGTTTCTCCTTGGATTTATCCTGTATGGGACTCTCTGTGCTTCCAGGACTTGATTAACTATTTCCTTTCCCATATTAGGGAAGTTTTCAACTACAATCTCTTCAAATATTTTCTCAGTCCCTTTCTTTTTCTCTTCTTCTTCTGGGACCCCTATAATTCGAATGTTGGTGTGTTTAATGTTGTCCCAGAGGTCTCTGAGACTGTCTTCAAGTCTTTTCATTCTTTTTTCTTTATTCTGCTCTGCAGTATTTATTTCCACTATTTTATCTTCCAGGTCACTTACCCGTTCTTCTGCCTCAGTTATTCTGCTATTGATCCCTTCTAGAGAATTTTTAATTTCATTTATTGTGTTGTTCATCACTGTTTGTTTGCTCTTTAGTTCTTCTACGGCCTTGTTAAACATTTCTTGTATTTTCTCCATTCTATTTCCAAGATTTTGGATCATCTTTACTATCATTATTCTGAACTCTTTTTCATGTAGACTGCCTATTTCCTCTTCATTTGTTAGGTATGGTGAGTTTTTGCCTTGCTCCTTCATCTGCTGTGTGTTTCTCTGTCTTCTCATTTTGCTTAACTTTCTGTGTTTGGGGTCTCCTTTTCACAGTCTGCAGGTTCGTAGTTCGCGTTGTTTTCGGTGTCTGTCCCCAGTGGCTAAGGTTGGTTCAGTGGGTTGTGTAGGCTTCCTGGTGGAGAGGACTAGTGGTAGGCAGATTCTTAACCACTGTGCCACCAGGGAAGTCCCAAATCTTTTCTTTTTAACTTCCTCATTTCTGTTTCATTGTGTTTCTTTTTATTCTCTTTTCACCCTATACTTCTCTAACAGTAATTTTCTATGGTGCCTATTAATTTTATATTTAATTCATTCTTGGGATTTTCTAATTCTGTTTTATAAGGTTCTTTTTTAACTGCTATTTTTTTTTTCAGTTTTCTAGCTCATTTTGAAATATTAGGTAATAGTTTTCCTCTCATGGAGCTACATATTTCTAATGCGTTATTGCTTTTCATAGATATATTACTCTGATAATTATCCGGTTTTTCTTATTCTTTGACCACAATCTTCCTCTGTTCACTCATATTTAAGCAGGATGTGTTTTCATACATTTTGGAGGAAGTTCTGATGTTAAGAGATGATTTTCAGAAACAGGTAAAATCATGACTCTCATGCAGGTGTAAATATGAACACACGTTAAAAATTTTATTCTATTTGTTAATCAACAAGAGAACCAGGTGGATGTTATAACCCATTCAAAGGAAAACTCAGAAAAGCACGAATCTATGCGGAGTACAGGAGTGTTGAAATGAATTGCAAATGAAGACAAACTTTTTGCACTTGTGTGGATGTGTATAAGACAGGACAGAATCCACGTGTCCATCAGTTACAAACTACGTACAGAGTTGTAAAAGGACTCCCACAGAATCAGAGTCTAATAAGGCAAAGGGTGTTCTATAGAATATGCATAATTTTCCACTGAAGTATGAGATTTTTTTCTACCCTGTGCAGGAGATGGGGTGGGCCAGCTCTCCCAGCTACTGTGAACCATGGATTCCCCTATAGCACAAAGGATTTGCCCACACCATGGTAAGAGACTTGGCTAAGCATTAGCCTGGCTTCCACCTGCACTAGGCCATGTCTCAACAGGTGACCCTAGGCCAGGGTGCTGAGTCTTTGTTCATGTCGACTGAAAAACATTGCACAATGTGAGAGCTGTGAGTTAAGTTTTATTTGGGGCAAAATGAGGACTATAGCCCGGGAGACAGCATTTCAGATAGCTCTGAGAAACTGCTCCAAAGAGGTAGGGAGGAAGGCCAGTATATATGTGATTTTGGCGAAGGGGGAGTACATGCAATCAAGCATATATATTTTGCAGAAGGTTGCTGCTAGTCATGAGGAGCAGACGTCACCATGAAGGATTTTAGTGCTTTTCTAGATAAAAGGAGACGCAAGAATTGGCTCATAAAATCTTCTCCTAAAAATATTTAACTATCTGAAGACCTGTTCTGCCAGTTTTTTCCCAGAGCACAGAGTGCCTCATTCCTGATCTCCACCCTGCTCTCCTTTCAGGGGGTGTTGAAGGACAGGGGCTGTAGCAGCTCATGACTTAATCCTTATAGAGGTAGATGGCAAGTGCCAATTTGTAGTTGGCACTCAAAAAAACATAATACAGCCAAACCACAAAATGTACCTTGTCCCAACCCACATGGTCAAACTATTTTCAGTAATTCTTCATTGAACTCCCTTCTGTGATTTTCCGTTTCCTCACAGCCCCTTTCTGTTCTCCCTTTAAAAACTTCAGTCACCTTTGTCCCAGTCAGAGTTGAGCTCAGTTTGTACCTGGGTTTCTGTCCTACTGCCCTGGTCTGAATAAAATCTGTCTTGCTGCCTTTAACACGTGTCTGGTGCTGTTTTTCTTTGACACTCCACATTTTTCTCTCTCTTTTTTGTTGCTTCCACAAAGTATTAAAAATTATTATCTCTCAGTATAGCCAGCTTCCTTTTTATTTTCAGAGATCTGTATCCTCTGGTCACTTCCCTCACAAATAATTAAACCTTTTTTCACTTTTACTCACAAACTTTCTACCCTGGTTGTATTGCATACTATTCTCAGCAGTTTCCCCCCTGAGTGACTCTGTCTCTTTCCTGAGCATTTTGGAGAGCTTCGAGGTCCCAGGTTATCCCAGCACCCGGACCCCTTCTGTCCCTGTGCAGCCACCTGCAAAGCAGAGCCCTGTAGGCCCCTCCCAGTTCTGTGTACTCCAGACTGTTTCCGGTGGAAGTGAGGCTCTTGTCTCATCACAGAAAGAATTCAGAAATGAGACAGGGAGATCAAGAAAGTAAAGTGAGGATTTATTTAAGCAAGAATACATTCTCAGGGCTTCCCTGGTGGCGCAGTGGTTGAGAATCCGCCTGCCAATGCAGGGGACACAGGTTCGAGCCCTGGTCTGGGAAGATCCCACATGCGGCGGAGCAACTGGGCCTGTGAGCCACAACTACTGAGCCTGCGCGTCTGGAGCCTGTGCTCCGCAACAAGAGAGGCCCGCGCACCGTGATGAAGAGCGGCCCCTGCTCGCCGCAACTAGAGAAAGCCCTCGCACAGAAACGAAGACCCAACACAGCCAAAAATAAATAAATAAATAAATTTATAAAAAAAAAAGAATACATTCTCAGAGGGACAGCAGGCAGACAAGCAAGGAGCTGCTGCCCTGAGTTTCTTTGGCAAGCCGGTTATAAGGGGCGTACAAATGAAGGGGCAGAATAGTCATTGCGGAGGAAGAGGTGTGGGGGTCAAATTCCCTAATTTTCATCCCAGCTCCACCTTCCCGAGAGGAAGAGGGATATTTGTCCTTATTTAGCTCTGATTGATAGTATCATGGCATCGGTGCATGATGGGTACTTTTAGCTGCAAGGCTAATTTTATTGTAATGAGAGAATGATGAGCAAAAGGTTACGTTTGGACGCTGGAGATTCCCGCCTTTTCCCGCCTTTCTTAGTCTGTCTCTAGGACACTTATCACTCCCATATGTGTGGTTTCCTGTCAGTCTGGAGGTTCCTGCTTTTCTTTGTCTGCCCATAGACCCCCGCTGTTCACAAGATGTGTGGTTTCCTGCCACCTGGCTGGTGCCCCCCGTTTCTCTGCTCATATCTAGCTACATGCCCGCTGTAACAAGACCACCTCTCAAGGACTCACTATTGTCATTCTCTGCAGCTCCTGGCTCTTAGGACGTCTGGAAGTCTTTGTTTTCCCTCTATCTGCTCCTACACAGCTGCGACCCAGGTGACCTTGTTGCCATCAGCGGTGTCACTGCAGCCTCCTGTATTCTGGGATCCTTGGTCACCTGGTTTTATTAAATATGTTGTCTGTGGCTACTTTTCTTTTGCTGTCCTAGTTATTCTGTGCATGTGTGTAAGAGGAGGAAACTACACTGCCACTATCTCTTCCATCCTTGATTGTGCCCTTTTAGACAGGACACGTGCAGTCCACGGTGCCAAGGTCCCCACCAGGTGGCTTCACTTCCTTACTCAGGACATATTACCCTGCTGGCCTCCAGAGGTCTGTTTCCACATAGCCTCTATTTTTCTCAGTCTATTTCTGATGCTCAGTGTGTTTCAGAATCTATCTGCTTATATTTTCTTTATATTTTTTTCTCTTTATAATAACTAAGGAATCACCCCTCCCTTCTTTCTTGGTTCATGTGTTCTTTTTTGGGGGAGGCAGGTATCTGTTTTTGTTTTTTTTCTATATTGCTTTCTTTGTAGGAAACAGTGAGATTCAATCCCTTCCTCAAGCACTTTCCTGGGACTTTCTTGAACCACCTAAACCTCATTTCCTCATCTGTAAAATGAAAATAATATAAACACATCAGAGACTTTGAGAAGATTTAGAATATGGTAGGTCCTCAAGTAGTGCCTTTCTGCCTCTCCAACTGGTCATAATGTTGAAACTCAAGTACATTTCCCAGTGTTTTGTTTGCATTTATCAAGCAGTTTTACATCTTGTTTTGTTTTGTTTTAAAAAAAAAGGGTGTGAATTCAGAACGTTTTAAAATTCCACTTTGAAGAAATACCCTTCCCTCACCCCCTGCTGGGGAAGAAGAAGAAGAAGAAGAAAGAAACCAGGAAATCAGTTGCTTTTCCTTCTGCTGCTGTCAGTCACTGCCGTCCCCGTCTGGGCCCCTCACAGCAAAAAAAAAAAAAAAAAAAAAAAAAGAGAGAGAGAAAGAAAAGAGGCTTTCTGCTCACGATTCAAATTAACCCCTTTTATGACCATTTTTTTTTTCCTCCTGAATTGATATCTCCCTGTGACACAAGCTTTCGCCTTTGCAAAAACTGCCAGAAATGATTAGAATGGAGAACAAAAGGACTGCAGCCTCTGAAAGGTAAAGACTGTACACGTTTGAATTCAGTCACCTCTTTTATTATGCAAATACTCCCCCTTGGATTCCGCCTTTCCTGTGTGATTAAATGGAGACTCTCTTAGGATAAACAGAGCACAGATGCTTAAATAAAGGACCCACATTTCTCAAGTCCCCTTTCCTCAGAAGCCAAATAACTCTCCTCTCCATAGTCCCAGTTGTTTCTTTGGAAAGTTGTCCCTGTTCCATGGGGGAAGATAAATTTTGAGTGACTGTTCCTGGCCATGGGCTAAAAACAAAAACAAAACCCCAATTCTCTGGTTTCCTAGAGACTCCATCATCCAGGTTGAGATCTGGGTGGTGTTTCCTGCCTGATAGAGGAAATAATGGCTCACATTTTTTTTTCTGAGCACTTCCTGTGTGCCAGGCACAGTGCCAAGCCCTCTCTCCATCCAGTACCTCCTTTCCGCCTCCCAACAGCTGCATGAGGTGGGCACTGGTTCGGATTATCTGATTTTGCAGATGGAGGGTCCAAGACTCACCCAGGGGGGGTCACTCAGCTCGTAAGCACCCAAACCAGGATTGAAACCCACGGGCAGGATCACAGAGTTGGCACCACGTGCAATGCACAGAATCTCATGGGCTTTACGGCAGGGATGCAAGCCTGGGTTTTGTGTCCTTCTGGACCCTGAGCTTCTGGAAGCAGAGCCAAACATGAGGACTGGCATCATGTGCTCAAAAGAAAAAGAAAGAAAGAATGAAAGAATAAACGAACAAATGAATGGATACCAGTCTAAGAAAAATGCAGGATGATAGAGCAGAAAGAACATGGGCTTTGGGGTTGGGCATCTGGGCGCCAGTCTCAGATATGCCAGGGGCTTGCTGTGTGGCCTTGTGCAAATTATCTTTCCTCTCTGGGTCTCTCTTTGCTCTCTCAAGGTTGTGGGGAAGATAAAATAAAATTATCCACAGGAAGCTCTTTGTTAACTAGCATTTTGTAGAGGGGGACAATATATTGTCCAAACCAGGATGATTTGGAAAGGGGCTCTATTACCAATGACACCCAGTCAACCTGAATGCAGGACCATTCTCCTTCTCAATGTGCAAATTATCTCCTGGCTTCCCTGAGAATAGAAGGGATATCCTGCAGGAGGAGACCCTTGGGAAGTGTTTTAAGGTCAGTAACTCAGCCCTCTAGGCACCTGACTTTGAGTACCTTGCTCTGTCCTACTCACTCACTAGATCTCTGCGTCACTTCATAGAATGGAGCCGTTTTTGGTTTAACTCAGCAGTGGTCGGGATGATCGATGCCAGAGTCTTTTTTTTTTTTTTAACATCTTTATTGGAGTATAATTGCTTTACAATGTTGTGTTTGTTTCTGCTGTATAACAAAGTGAATCAGCTATACATACACATATATTCCCATATCCCCTCCCTGTTGCGTCTCCCTCCCACCTTGCATATCCCACCCCTCTGGGTGGTCACCAAGCACCAAGCTGATCTCCCTGTGCTATGCGGCTGCTTCCCACTAGCTATCTATTTTACATTTGGTAGTGTATATATGTCCATGCCACTCTCTCACTTTGTCCCAGCTTACCCATCCCCCTCCTGTGTCCTCAAGTCCATTCTCTACGTTTGCAATGCCAGTCTTATTTTGAATATTTGAATCTCTTACAAGCTGTGTGATCTGGGACAAGATACATAACCTCTCTAGGCCCCATTTTTGTTTCCTGCAAAATGGGGCTATGAATCCCCAAGTGCACAAGTTGTGCGAGGATTGGGTGCTTAGCATGGTCCCTGGCACACGGAAGCCCTCCATAACTGGTCGTTTCCCTTCTTTCCTTTGCATGGACCATGGAGGCTGTTCGAGTATTTATTAAAATCCAAGCATCACAGAGGACAAGGAAAATCAGATTGAGTTGGTCATAGCAGTCTGTTATATTTAAGTGGGTAGTGAAAGAAAAAATACCCTACCATGCATACTTGTTGCTACTAGTAATAATAATGGTAACGGTAACAGAAGTGATGGAAGCCCCTCTGTACATGCCCCTGGCCCTCCAGGGTTGACCCGAAAGCTGAGCACCTCCCTTCCCGAGCTTCTGCATCTCTCTTCTCTGCCAAGGGCTTCTCTCCTCGTGCAGCTGTGCCCAGATGCACAGTGGGGCTGGTCACTGCCTCCCAGGGCAGACCCCTACATCATGGGGGTGAGAGTCCGGGTAAACGTCCCAGCCTCCTTCCCATCCTCCGGGGGGATGATACTGACATGATTCCAAGCTCTTTCTCAGAGGCTCCCACGAGGGCCTGGGCCCCAGATGTCCACAGCAGGAACCCGCTCAAAACAACACCCAGTACTGGCTTTCCTCCTGTCACTCCTCCCTGTTCCCCCCGTGCTTCCTGCCATCACCTCATAGAAAAAACACGAGCCCAAATTCTACTCTTTGAGGAACCCCAGATGAGATGGTAACTGCTGTAGTCTGAATGTTTGTGTCCCCAACCCCCCAAATTCATATTTGAAATTAACCCCCAAAGTGATGGTATTAGGAGGTGGGACCTTTGGGAGGAGATTAGGCCTTGAGGGCGGAACCCTCCTGATGGGGATAAGTTCTCTTATAAAAGAGACACTGGACAGCCAGCTGGTCCCTTCCACCCCGAGAGGTTATAGTGAGGAGATGGCCCTCAGTGAGGAAGCCAGTCCCCAGCTGATTTCCACTCCCCAGCCCCCAGAACCGTGAGGACTAAATTTCCATTGTTTATAAGCCATCCAGTCTATAGTATTTTTGTTACAGCAGCCCTAGCAGATCAAGATAGTACCTAACACTTAAGTGCTGGCTGTGTGCGGGTGCTGTGCTTAGCCCTCCCTAAGCATCACTGCACGTGATCCTCCTAAAAGCCCCATGAGGCAGGTCCTATTATTAGCCCTATTTTACAAATGAGAAAACCAAAGCTCAAGAGGGAAGTGATTTACCCAAGTTCACACCGTGACTTAGTAATTTTCCAGGACAGAGATCCTGGGCCAGAAGCCAAGGTTGCACTGGTTGATTCTGTTCTATGTCTATTTCACTGATTTAACGTGAAGAGCCTTCTTCAGCGGGGACTTTAGAGACCACCTCCAAGGGGATGGGGGGAGAATATCCAGGCTCTAGAGATCTATGGGTCATGAGATATTGATGAAAGTGGGGTTCTGAGCCATAGAAGAGCTCAGTCGAGCCCTGGGAAGAGGCCATCAGTGTGTTTTGATGATATTACTAGAGGCACAAAGGAATTAAGTTCTCTCAGCCATTCTCTGTCTGCTTGACGCCTGGGAAGGAGGTGGGCCTCCTGGAACAAGAGGGGCAGCTAATGCATCACATCTGTGGTGGGGCAGCTACCACACTGGGAACCACATTTCTTTCCTTTCTTCCCTCCTCCCTCCCTCCCTCCCTCCCTCCCTTCCTTCTTTCCTTCCTTCCTTTTTTGTGAGTCTGCTTCTTTTCTGTTGTATTCACTAGTTTGTTGTATTTTTTAGATCCCACATATAAGTGAGATCTTACAGTATTTGTCTTTCTCTGCCTGATTTATGTCACTTGCATAATACCCTCCAAGTCCATCCATGTTGCTGCAAATGGCAAAATTTCATTCTTTTTTATGGCTGAGTAGTATTCTACTGTAGATATACACCCCATCTTCCTTATCCATTCACCTGTTGATGGACACTTAGGTTGCTTCCATATCTTGGCAATCGTAAATAATGCTGCAATGAACACTGTGGTGCATGTATCTTTTTGAATTAGAGTTTTTGTTTTTTCCAGATATATGCCCAGGAGTGGAACTGCTGGGTCATACGGTAGTTCTATTTTTAGTTTTTTGAGAACACTCCATGCTGTTTTCCACATTGGCTGCACCAGTTTACATTCCCACCAACAGTGTAGGTTGGAGGTGCATTTCTGATGCAAGGGGTCAGCCAACCCTGCTCTTCCTCTAACCTACAGCATCTCCCGAACTTGGGTCTCTGGCCTTCGAGGGTTGCCAACCACGGGGAGACCGAGGCAGATCCTCCTCCACTCTGTGCACACCGAGCGCTCTCCTTCCCACATTCTGACTCACGTCTCCAAGGTGGGACTTCTGATGCACCTTTACCAAGGAGAAGCCTTTCATTTCAGCTCTTGCTAAGGAATCTATGACCAGATTACCAGGAAACGTCATTTCCTAATTGGACAAATTCCAAGAAGGAAAGTGTATTTTTAAAAATCTGGAGTTAATGAGAGTCTGGAAAACATCCAGGTGAGAGGACGGAGCAACGAGAATGCTGGAAAGCTGCTTGGCATTCTCCCTTTGGGAGGGATGCAGACACCGCCTCTGAGTCCAAGCCTGGCTCCTCCTCCCATTGGCTTTGGCCCCCGGCGGGGAGCCACATAATCTTTCCATTCCTCGGTTTCCTCATCTATAAAAGGGGGATGATATCGTTTCCTACAGCCGAGGATTCCTGTGGGGACTAAATGGCAGTGCACGGAGAACATCAGTGCCTGATGTGTGCTAAAGGCTCGGTAAAAATTAGCAGAGCAACGAGGTTAATGGGCATAATGCCCATGAAAGATAAAAGGGGGAAGAGGCAGGGAAAGTTTCAGACGGTGGTGCAGCTCTGACGTTCAGCCAAGGCAGCATCAAGTTCTAGAGCAAAGGTTGTTTTTAGAAGAATCTGCATTGGACAGAAATAGCCAGACCTGAGTACCCCTGACCCTCTCCTCCATCCCTCTGCTCTTTTTTTTTTTTTTTAAATAAATTTATTTATTTTATTATTTTTTACTTTATTTTTTTTTTGGCTGAGTTGGGTCTTCATTGCTGCGCGCAGGCTTTCCCTAGTTGCGGGACCGGGGGCTACCCTTCGTTGCAGTGTGTGGGCTTCTCATTGTGATGGCTTCTCTTGTTGTGGATCACGGGCTCTAGGTGCGTGGGCTTCAGTAGTTGTGGCATGTGGGCTCAGTAGTTGTGGCTCACGGGCACTAGAGTGCAGGCTCAGTAGTGGCACACGGGCTTAGTTGCTCCATGGCATGTGGGATCTTCCCAGACCAGGGCTCGAACCCATGTCCCCTGCATTGGCAGGTGGATTCTTAACCACTGCACCACCAGGGAAGTCTCAATCCCTCTGCTCTTAAACTGTGCCTCCCAGCTTTGGAGAATGAGACAGCGGTCCAACACTGAGCCAAATATGTAACATCTGCTCTCTTAGCTGCCGAAGACCCAGAGGAACCCAGAAGCAATCACATGTAGGGACTTCCTTGAGGGCATGTCTGTCCTTGTGTCTGGGGGAGAGGAGCCCAGGAAGGAATCTTCTTTTGAATGCATGAGAAGCTTATGCTTTAGAGGTCAGCCAAGGTGTGTGCGTGGGCTTGACTTTTTTGTTAGTTAGTTAATTAATTAATGTATTTAGCAGCCACTTATTGAGTGTCACCTATGTGCCAGGCGCCTGGAAATTCTCTCAGAGGAAAAAGACACCTACTTGGACCCGAATATGAACAAAGAGGCAAGGCCAAGTTTCCTCTCAGAGAGTAATTTAGAATTATCTAGGTCAGGCCCCTAAAGCACTACTTTAGAAAGCACAGACTAAGACATTTCAACTGAAAAATGCTCAAAGATTAAAGTTATTTTATTTCTTTCTAATTATGAAATAGTTACTCATGTTGAAACATTTAGAAAGCACAAAAAAGTATAAAACAGAAATAAATATCAGTCTCACTTCAATATTAATATATTGGTGTTCTTCTTGGTTTTACCCTGGTCTCAAGAGGGGCCATTTTAACTGGGCTTTGAAGGATGAGTAGGAGTTCACCAGGCATATTAAAGATAGGAAAGCTTTCCAGGAAGAGGAAATGGCATGTGCACAGGCCTGGAGATGTGAAAGTACATGGACTTGGTTTGCAAAAGCCAACGGGAAAAGGACAGGAGGGCCAGAGAGAGGATATTCACTTGGATAGTCTGGCAGGGAGGAAGTCATGGAAGGTCTCACATGTCAGACCGAGGAGCCAGGACTTTGTCAAATGGCTTCAGGGGAGGGTGTGCCTGCTTAGGCAAATGTGGAGGATGGGCTAAAAGAGGGAAGCCTGGCAGCAGGAGCCAGTGGAGGCTCTGGTCCAAGTAGGGGAGACAATGGTCCAAAAGAGAATGGTAACAGTGGAGGTTCAAAAGGTTTACTCCAAGGGATGAGAAGTAAATTTTTAAAAAGTGACCTTTAGATGTTTAGTTCTTACAAAGACAACTATATCCTATCTTGGGGAGGGTGTGGGCCCTGTTGCTAGAGTGAAATACCTTTTTGGAGGACAGTCCATTTACTCCTTGGGTGATTCGGGGCAAGGGTTTCAACCTCTCTAGGCCTCAATTTATTGTGTGAAAAGTGAGGCTAATAAGAGAGTTTATCTTATAGAGTTGATCAGAGGCTCAAATGGGATAGTGACTAAATTGCGCTTATCAGGCCTGGCACGTCAAAATAAAGGCTAAATACAGTTAGCTTTCATCATCATCAACAAAATTTTAAATGCTCACATCCTAGGACCTAACTAATTTCCCTTCTAGGAACCCCTATTAAAGAAACAACAGCATAAGAATATAAAGCTTTGCACAAGGATATTCACAACAGAATTTTTTTTGTAGTAGCAAAATTGTGGAAATAACAGAAATGCCCGTCAACAGAGGAATGATTAACACATTATAGGAATTAACGTTTCAGAATTCTATGAAGCTCTTAACAACAATGAGGAAGATCTATAAATATTACCTAAAAAATAAAAAATTTTATGGGGAAAAATGAGGTTGTAGTAGAATATGTATATTTCATTTGTGTAAAGTCAAACCAAATACACTTACAGGTGAGCGCATAACATATTCAGTGGCCAGATGAACGGAGATCAAAGTCCACAGCCGTTAACCCCTGGAGAAGGTAGCCTTGGGGTTGAGATTAGGAAAGGAGAGGAAGGAAGCGATCTCTATACACTTCTGCATCATCTTAGTTTATTCTTATGAGCGTGTATTATTTTGGTGGTGAAAATAAAGTGCTTCTCAGGTCAGAGAGGTTGAGGCAGACACTACCAAACGTAAAATAGATAGCTAGTGGGAAGCAGCCGCAGCCGTGTAGCACAGGGAGATCAGCTCGGTGCTTTGTGACCACCTAGAGGGGTGGGATAGGGAGGGTGGGAGGGAGATGCAAGAGGGAGGAGATATGGGGATATATGTATATATATAGCTGATTCACTTTGTTATAAAGCAGAAACTAACACACCATCGTAAAGCAATTATACTCCAATAAAGATGTTAAAAAAAAAAAAGAAAAGAAAAGAAGGCTGAAGAAGGAGGAGGAGGAGGACCCTGGATGGGAAAGGATGCAGGAAGCAGCCACGCGCCCAGAAGAGAGCACGCTGCAGGGCTCCAGAAGCTTCATCTTTCACATCGCAAACTCCACTCCCACTGGAATCCTTCCAGAGCCACATTGTCCAGAACTAACAAGCCACTGCGGTCCTGGGCACATCTGTTTGCCTCTGGCGATGTTCCAGATTCCTTCTCCCAGGCCTGTGGGAATGGAGCCTTGGTTGTGCTTACCCTGGGGTCAGAGGCTGGCTCGACACCCCCCCCCCCCGCGATGGATGGCACGCTGAGGGGAGGGTCTGGGCAGCACACGTAGGCAGAGGGCGTTCTGCCTACCTCTGCCACGCAATAAATGATAACACAGGTCCGCGCTCGTAGCGTCCACACTCCTAGTTCACTGCGGGACGTTCCGTTCCCACCACGGCAGTGCACTAACCACTCCCCCCAGTCCCCAGCACTTCCAGAGCCGTGGAATCACCTTAATGTACTCCTCGATCTCGAGAACAACAGTTCTCAACCCTGGCTGCTCTTAGAACCTGAGCCCTGGGGAGCCTAAAATGCCGGTTCCCAGGCCACCTCCGAATATTGGGATGTGATTGGTTTGGATGGGACCTGAGCAATGAGACTTGTGAAAGGCTCTTCAGGTGATTCTGGAGTGAAGCCAAGGGGGAGAAACCCTGCCCTACACCCAAACGGGGGTGCCCTCTTCATGCCCAGCATCAAGGATGGGGGCTCCCCATTGCTGCCTCTTTGTGTCCCCTCCCCCCAAACCCTGTCTTCCCCTCTCTCAATTCCCAGACTTGAGAGCTGCTGTCTACACCTGGTCCAAGTGGCTTTTCTGTCCAGGCTTCTCCTCTTCCTCTCTCCATTTTTTATTGTCAGCCTCTACTTGGGAGTCCTTTGCTTTGTTTTCTTTTGTTTCGCCATTGTCCAGATTTTGCCTTGCAAAGGAGCCCTGGGAAGCTGGAGGTGCGCTGCACAAGTGGAATCCAGTCCCAGTTTCTCTGTCGGTGACAGCATCCTCTTCCTCCTCATCGGGTCATCCTCACTAGATTTGCCGATGTGACTCACCCCGCCCAGCGAGAAGGCCGTGGGAAGAAAACTTTCTGCTTCTTTCCTATTTCAGCCATCCAGAGGGTAAGCCACCCGGCTGCACCTGAGGCTGCTCCCCTGGGGAACAGGGTTCCCGGCAACCCCCCTCCTAGTTATGGACCAAAATTATTATTCAGGGTTTGTATCAGGAGGTGGCATCCTTTGGAGTTTCAATAGCATCGTCATCTTCGTCTCTATTTTTAGCTTTTCATTATTAAAAATTGTTCTCTCCTGCTACCATCTTGGAGAGTGCACATTATTAAAATACATTTTCATCATAAATGAGAATAAGAGGAAAGAACTTGTTCTTGATTGCAATCACACATGATGAATCGATTTCCTGGCCCCTGGAAACTTCACACTTGCCAAACCGACGCTGTGACATCCTGGAAATGGCCTGCTTGTCTGCCTTTTCCATTTGGTTTATTGCAGAGAAATAAAAGGACAAGGGAAGGAAAGTCATGACTTCAGGTTCTCCATTTACCCATTTTAAGCTTCACAGCAAGACTGTAATGTAGGTTTTATTGTCTCCATTTTACAGATGAGTACACTGAGGATCGGAGAGGGGAACTGGCTGGTCCCATGTGACAAAAACAGTAAGTGACAGAGTTAGGATTTGACTGCTGTTCCTCCCAGGGACAAAAGCCTCCAGAAGGAGTCCCTGCTTTCAGGATGAAGCCTGCACTCCTTCCCTGGGCACTGAAGGGCCCTCACGACCCTGAGATCCTGGTGGCATCTTCCCCAAAGTTCCCTCCTTTGCACACACCATTCAGCCACACTCTCCCTGGTTTCCAGATCTTTCCATGGAAAGGGAAGCCCTTTCCAGTACGGAGAAGCCCTAGTTTTCTTCCTGCCCCTTTTCTCCTCCCAGTGAGAAATTTCTACTCCTCTTCCCGGTATCAGTTGAGATGCCACTCTTTAAAGCCCTCACTGATTCCCAGCTCCCATTCCCTGAGCCGGCTTCAAGTGTGATTGGCCTGTGTCGCAGCACTGATGGCCCTGAGGGCAGGGACTGGGTCTGGTCTACAATTGTTCTGTGTTCCGCACTGCCCCCCTCCTACCGGGAATCAGGTGCCCTGTACAATAAGCCCCATTCCTGCTTGTCGGCATCTTTACAGCTTCTTGAAGCTAGAGAGATCATGTCCTTCTCCTGGCTTCTTGCACCATCTTCCGGACCTGGCCTTGGAAATCCAGAGATGCACGTTCGAGGGCCGCAGTCTGTTGCCTTGCGCCACCTGCCGGCAGCTCTGGGGATCGGTGGGCTCCAGCCGCGCGATCTTGGAGGCAATGCTGCCCCCTGGCGGCGTCTCTCGGAGTTGCGGATCTCTCCGGCCTGGAGTTCCAAAACCACAGGTTCAGGCCTGTCTATACGGTAGATACCGTTTCCATCATTTCCAGGAGAGAGATGGAATCAAGGGGAGGGTCAATGATTGGCTCGGTAATCCCAGGGCTTGGGAGCTGAGAGGCACCCGCTTCCAAGCCTGAGCTGGGGGTCACTCAATGGCCTGAACTTGACGTGTTTCTGATTTTAGAACCAATACAGGTGCATTCCAGAAAATATGAGAAACAGAAAACTGTAAAGAAAATAAAGATTACCTGTAAATCCAGAGATACCAACTGTTAACCATTATGGCATATATTCCTCTAATATGTCTTTTTATACATATCAGTGCATTTATTATTATAAAATTGGAACTGTCACCTACAGGGTTTTGGTTTTTTTTAAGTAGCATTTAATATGTCCTGAGTTCAGAAACAGAAGAAAATCTGTAAAACTAGAAAAGCATAAAGGAGAAAATTTTAAAATCACTTAAAAATCCCACCATCCAGAGATAGCCTTTCTTCCCAAATTAGCTCATATTTGTGACAATCACCTGTTATTTATCCTTCTATCTTGCAAAAATCCAATTCAGAAATTAAAAAATTCTTTTCCCCAAGGGAAAATTTATTCTTATACTTGGGATTACCCACAATAGTGTACACTTTTTTTTTTCCTACCTGGCAGTTTCTCACCATCTTCTGGAAATATTCTCCAACCTCCCCCTTCCTTCACCTCCCCCGACCATTCCATTCATATGGTTCCCTCCCAGCAGTAGCCAGGTCTCCTGTGAACCCGAGTGTATCCATCTGTGGGATTAATTCTTAGACGTGAAATTGCTTTAAGGAGGGTACGTGCTTTAATAAGTTTCGATAGATACACCCAAACTGTCTTGCAGGAAAACTGCAGCAATGTGGATGTCATGTCTACCAGCAGTCACAAGAGTGCCTGTTTCCCTGTAGGATCACGAACAGTGTTGTCAAACTTCCGGCCCCGGGGATCACATAAATTTAGCTACAATGCGTTGAGTGTGCCCTGTGCCAGGCTCAGTGCTGTCCATTTATTAATTCTCATTGAATCCTCCCAATAACCCAGTGATGGAAGTGGTATTAACTTCATTTTACAGATGAGGAAACTGAGGTTTAGAGCGATTAGCCTGCCTCAGTTCACAGAACGGAGCTGAACGCGACTCTAGCATTCATCCTAACATCCACCCAGTGGTTCTCAAGTTTGAATGGACTGTGTCAGAATCACTCAGAGGGCTTGTTAGAAGTTGGCCGGGTCCCACCTTAGAGTTTTTGATTCAGTACCAAAGGGCCTGAGAACATGCATTTCTAGTTCCCAGTGAAGCTGATGCTGCTGGACCAGGTACCACACTTTGAAAACCATTGTTCCTATTACTCTAATAGGGGATCCTATCTGGAAATGACCTTGCTGATCTGCCTTTGACCTTGGTTGGGTCCTGATTGGAATTCTGTATGTTCCATAAACCTTTTGTCTGTGGCGGGGGGGGTGTGTGGGAACATGAATACATCTTTTATAATCCTGTGAATCCACCAAGTTAGGTTGGTGGTAAGTGATTTCACTTCTTCAAGACTGTTTCCCCACTTTTTTAATGGAGGTGATCTCAGAGGAACTGCTGGGGGTATTACAAGGAGTAATGTATGCAGAAATAAAAACATGTTGAAGATTGTAAAATGCTGTACCGAAGCTAGTTCTAATTATTCCTATTGATGGAGAAGCTGTGAAGTACAGTGGAAGACAGTGGAGTCTGACAGGCGTGGACTGAGAGAGCGGTTGGACCACCGCATGACATTAGACAAATCAGCCCACATCTCTGAGCCTCAAGTTCCTTCTCTTTAAAACTGGGCATATCGTGGTCTCCTTGAGGGTTAAACAAGCCCCTGTGTGTCTTGTCCCAAGTGCTCCTTCCGCTCCAAAAGCTACAGGGGCGGTGGTGTCCTCCGTGACAGTTGGGCTGTCTCCAGAACAATGCTTACAACTTGGACGCCCCCAGTCATTTTGCCTCTCGGTTCCCAAGGATAACATTCATTGCCAGCTCTGGTCCCAGAAACCCTCAGATTCCCTGTTCTTTCCACATCTTGGTGACGACCTCTCCGTGACACCAAGTGGATTCCTTTCCACAACTGGAAATTGGAAATGTGAAGACCCTTCTTCAGATTTCCAGAAAGAGCCCAGGATGAACCCGATGACCAGGGGGACCCTTGGCTGGTGCCAGTTGTTCTAGGTGATGGAGCTACGGCCGTGGACAAAACAGAAATCCCTGCCCTCGTAAGCTTGTTGATCCTATGTCCCTAAGACCGTCAACACTGAAGCTGGAAGCTTCCTTGGAATCTGGTGAGGGGTAAATACGCAAATTCACCGAGTATTAGAAGTTGATCTGAAATTGACCCAGTGAAGCTCGGGTCCCTGGGAACATTGGAGACATGGCACAGCCAGAACTTCTCCAGCTGTGATGCGTACAGGGATCTCAGGGCTCCTGTCATCTGGCAGATGTTGGCTCAGCAGGTCTGGGCTGGGGCCCAAGAACTTGCGTTTCTAACCAATTTGGATGTTGCTGGGCTATGGACCATACTTTGAACATCTAGAATTTAAGTGATACTTTATAACATCACTAACAAATGTAACCTTATTTTTCTTCGGCTTTCAGTGAAATTCTGAATACTCAAGAATATACCAGTTTGAAAACTAATTTTACTGGAGTGTTCCAGTTGTTTACACTTTTGGACAGGGCTGTAGATTCACGTGTCAGACCTTGGCTGCCACTATAGTTTTCAAGCGACCAGGAGCAGCCTTGAACTTGTACTACTGAAGCCCCGGCTTTCTCATCTGTGAGCAGAGACTTTCCTACCTCTGTCTCATTTAGGCAAAACCTTAATTGTTGGACGTTTTAAAAGGATGGATTCAAGTGTCTCGCCGTGGCCACTTTAATCTGCTACTTTTAGTGAGGTTGTGGGTTATCTGTGGGGAAGCCGCCAAGATTCTGAAATCTTACCAGTATATTGATATACTGGCATTTTGAATGCACGTCCAGCATCTGTAGACAAATATACAATCAGCAATCATCCACTGAATGTTTACTCTGTGCCAGGCACTACGTAAACCGCTGTGCTGGAATTATCTTGTTTACAACAACTCTATGAGGTAGATTCAATTATTCTCTCCAAACAATCCAAACTAATAAAACTGAAGGTCACAGAGAATGTCAGCAGCCCAGATATGCTTATTTTAAAAGTGGGTACAACCAAGATTGTACCGGCTCTGTCTGACTCCTAGACCCAAGCTCTTGAATATATTTCAATAATTTAAGTGATGAACGGAGGTCCTGTAGCAAAACAGGGCAGAGACGTGACCAAGGTGGGTAAAATGCTCAGTTCTTTTTTACGTCTGTTAATAAGGCACTCCCCAATCCTGGGTTAAATTTAGATTTTCTCTGTGAACTATGGTAAACGTTAGTTCCACATTAGAACCTGACAAACAATACAAAAACAAATTTACCTCACCACCATGTGTAAGGGTGTCAGTCATCAGGGTCTAGGGCAGAATCTCATTCCCCCTGTGTCATAATGAACGTTACCTGGAATTACGCTGTGTGGGGCTGCCGGGGGTGGGTGGGAGCCTCTGTGGTGTTCAAGAAGGTGGAAAACTGGTAGCCAAAACTAGAAATATATTTCCTGCTAAAGGCATAATACAAAAATATCTCTTCATCAGGAGTTACTGATGGTACCCAGATATTAAGTTAGAATGAAAGGTACCATTGACTATAACATAAAAACTGCATCATCCTTTACATACAAATAAAAGAGAGAATTTTTTTTCATTCTGAGTTTATTTAACATTTCATCCAGTTGAACTGAAATAATACATTGACTCCAACACTGGCCAGACACTGTGCTAATACTGAAAAAAAGCTGCCAGTCAGTTAATACTTACAGTCGTAATTCTTTATATCATTTTACTAGAAATATTAATAACTATTTACCTTTACAAGCATATTGCACTTCATGTGAATTTTCTCCAGAAGAGGTATTCCTAAGAGATCAGCGAAGACTGCCAATCTTTGTTCATTTTGTTCCTTTTTATAAACCATGATTCAACTATACAGTTCATAGTTCTCTATAAAAGCATCAAGAGTCAGAAGCTTCAACAGATAATGTTTAAAAAGACACATCTCCAGGCTCCTTATCCCTTTTATAATGATCCTTTGGTCATCTCATCCTGGTGTGTATTAAAATTTCGGTTAGTTTGTCAATCTTCCAACCAGGCATTCATTAATTTTTCAACGAAGGTTAAGATTTTGACATAGAGCTGCCACTTGACTGGAGGTAAGAATTCTGAGATTAGCTGGGGCGAGTGGGGTAGGCCTCAAGTGCTTTAGTTTCTTGTTAAAAGTGCCCTTTAAGCACCTCGTGGAGCTCTGCCTTGAATTTCCCGCTTTTACCCATTTTTAAAGAGAAGCATCTATGGCAACAAAAGACATCCAAGGCCAGAATGTCATGGGGAAGCTCTTTTGCTTCAAATGGTTTAAGGCAGAAAATCTAAATGAGAATATTTTGGCAGTATAAAGGAAGGCTCAGAGTGGCCCAAAAGCTTCAGGTCCATTCATCATTTTAGAGAAAAGAGAAACACAGACACGAGGCACACCATTTTTTCTTTATGAGGAAATTCAGTCTGGTCACATTGTCAGGAAAAATTTGCCCAAACTAGTTTCTACATTTTTTTCCCACTTATAAGTCTCTGAATTACAAATTGAATCAAGTGGTCTACACTCAGTGAAATGACCACCTCACATATGCCTTTGAACCTCTACAGAATTGAAACATAATCTGTTACATTAAATATATTATATGTGGAGCTACTACAGATGATGTAAACAGTGGTCCACGGGTTCATTATTTTCAAACAGGGTGGAATGTAATATACAACATTCAAGTAAAACTCATTGAGTCATTGATTCACATACACATTATTTCCGTATCTTCCTGAAAGCCAAAGAGATCTACGAGGATGACAAGAAAAGACATGCAGGCAGATGGAACTGTTCTCTCGCTTATAAAAAAAAAAAAATCAAACACGCCAGATTCAACCCAGTCATACAGCGTTGGTTTCGAATATACTTCCAAAATTTGACATTTGTGCATTTCCGTTATTTGATTAGTTGATTTAAATGATTGAATATAAAGTCAACAAATGCAAGGTAAGATTAATATCTTCATAAGAATGTAAAATAGAATAAATTTCAAACTCAACCGAAGAAATCCATCAGCAATATGAAAGCATACAGCTGTTGACAGCAGGGACTTTTCACCATTGTCTATCACTCTGACTTTTCCCGGAGGTGTATGAAGGAGCTTTTATCTTACAAATGCAAAGAACTCATCTTCTACTTCGGGTTGCCTCCAGCCCAAACTGGGCAGGAAAGTAAACTGTCCTTAATATTTATGAGTCATTTTCTTTTACAGTTTAGCTTCAGGGCTTTTGTGTTTTCTCAACTCACTACTGAGAGCTCTCCTTGATTTGAAACAAGAGTAGGATAAAAATTCAGTATTTTAAACAGATTTCCTTTTCACTGACTGACAGTCAATATACTGAACATCTACGGTATGCCTAACGGTGCTTTTGAAAACTCTGGGTGAGGGTTGGGATATTGTCTTTGAAAAAACAGTGGCTATAAAAGCTACAGGAAGGGTGTTTCTGTAAATTATACCATGATTCAAATGTAAGGGGAGGCCACCCCAGGTGCTGTGCTATAAGTAGCAGCTTGACTCTAAAAGGCTAATGTGGATTGTTAAAAGGTTTCTGTCACCAGTTGACCAGGACCAGGATATTCCTTACCAACTTGGCTACACCACACTTGCGGTTGGTAGGATCCTCTGAAGATGTTTCTTTCCCTACTTTATAATCCCTTGTTAAAGTACACCCGCCGTAATTCAGGATGGGTCTCTCGGATCCTGGCTTGCAGCTCGGCCTCCAAGCTTGTCACAGACATGGAACTGGGAGAAGGGAGAGACGACAGACAGGGTCATTCCACGGGCGGAGGTGGGAATTAGAACCTGGAGAGAGGAGACAGAGTGGCCCCACCCACCCCCGTGACTAGGGCGACAGAGTCCTGTTTGAAAAAGGCTTCACGTGCCCAGAAAACAAGTATCCTGTTCCTCTCAGAAAACTGTCACTAAATATCAAAGAAAGGCGCCATCAGAACCCAACCCTTTTTACCTCTCATCTTATTACAAGCCTTAAAAACCACTTTTGCCAGCAAGGAGGTATGGTGATGACACTCATAGACCCTGATGGTATTGGAAAACAACCTGTGGTCATGCCACTTCCCACGGAAAACAACATAAATGTTCACCGTTAATGAAAAAAAGATATATGCACTCAGTGGAGTTTTTTAGCACTAAAAATTCACTTGCGTTAATGTGCTTTTGTCCATGGTATGGTAAAACATACTTATTCTAAAACTTTCAGAAAATACTAAAATGTACGAGAAGAAACATCTCTTGTTGTCACACTACTGAGAGGACCACTGTTCGTGTTTGCTTTATGCATTTAAAAATGTACTTGAATGTTTTACATGTGCATATGTATTAAGGATGAAGAAAAACTGTCCAGAAAAACTGTGGACGTTTTGTTATTGAAAGCAACTCGTTTGCCCCTTTCCTGTTTGCCCATTTCTGTTCCCCTCTAATCTTAAAAGAACCTAATTACAGGGATGAGATCACTAGGCAATTAACCTAACTCCTGACTTGTGCTGTCCTGAATGCACACCATGCCGTGTCTAACCTGTTGATTCTTTTCCTAGATAAAAAGAATGAAGAAGTAAGCAGTTAAGAAAATGACTAGCTCTCTACCCCCAACGAATCCCCCTAAGCAATCCCGCAGGCAGATCATGTGGGCAAGATAACATCCTAAGAGAGTCAGCCAGTCTGCACGCAACGGAGAATGATGCAGAATCCAACCTCCTGCCTCGATGATTCACTGAGATTCTTTCCCCTCCATTTTTCCCTTTAAAAACTGTCATGGCTGAGAAGAATCATCAGAGTTGGTCTCTGGACACAAGTCCACCATCTCCCCAGATTGCCAGCTTTTATGATTAAAGCACCTTTCCTTTCTACTGACACCTGCCTCTTGAATTATTGGCTTCTGAGTGGCGAGCAGCCGAACCTGGGTTTGGTAAGACTATATAATCAGTCTTTTAAAAAGATCTGTTCTTCAATATAGTTGAGATGTGGTAAACTACGAGGTAAAAAAGGTAGGATATAGATTTATAAACATATGCAAAAAAGAGAAAAATTATGAATATAGGAAAAAACTAGAAAAAAAACCACAATGGCTATTTTTTTCCATATAGTGGGAACTTGAGTAATTTTAAAATGATGTTGCTGATGATAATGATAATGGGTATGAGTTAGCACTCAGTTTTTGGGTCAGACATTATGCATTTTAACCCTTATAAAAACCTGGCAAGTCAGGTATTATCCTAATTTTACAGATAAGGAAACTGGAGGTGTAACTGAGATTTGAAATCAGATCTTTCTCAACCCAAATGCCATGTTCCTAAGTCACCGAGTGCAAGGTCAAGGGCTGAACACATATTCCAATGCAATATACTAAGGAAATAAACATTTCTTACCTTAAGCCCTGAGATTCTGGGGTTTGTACAATTAAATAGGTATGAGTGCTCCTCTTTAGGAAATTCATCTGTATTGGGCTTCAGCAGAGGTTCTGAAGGTCCCGCCCTCTTCAAGGAGGGCTTAGCTATAGGCATCAAGGTGATAAACGTTTCCTCTCCTTGAAATTTAAATCCCCAACTAAGAACAGTGGGGGTCAAAGGCAGAAGTGAAAGACCAGATAAAAGATGGATTTTTCTATCAGGTAGAGGGACCTGATGAAGTTAGTTCTAGAACAGAATACCTCATCCCAAACCTACTGTGAAGAAAGCCTAGGGCATTAAAGGCCATATGTTTGTGGCCTGCTGGCCCACGAAAGATATTACAAGGGCAGGAGTCTGGTAACACAAACCACAGCAAAACAACAAAATGCTGCTCCTCTGTGCCTTGATGTTAGAATAGAAAAAAGCTGAAGCCTTAGATTTATGTGATGCTGATTTAATGCCTGTCAACACAGTTCTTACATCAAAGGCAGGATTCAAGGGCAGCTTGTGATGAAAGACACGTGCACAATCAAGATTTTAAGGCAAAAAAAGAAAAAAAAAACCCTAAGTAGGAAGAAGGGAAGCAAATATACCAACCACCAAAGCTAAGTGCATATAACTGCTGTCCCTGGGGGTGGAACTTAAATTCGAATATATCTGCATTATAGATGCATTTGCCAATGGATTGGACATCGAGCCATATTTAAATTTTTATAAGAGCAAATTGGCACCAGAGTTAACCTGAGTCTTACACAAGAATAAAGAATTTTCAAATGTAACAGTAGCAGGTAGAAAAGAGCCGGGCAAAGAGAATTTTGATATTAAACAGACATGCATTTGATTTCTGCCTCTTATCTCTTCCTTTTAGAGACTTGGCTTCATTATCTTTTCGAGACTCAACTTTCCTACTAGTGAAATGGACCTGTCTCTTCAACTGGTTTTTAGGATTAAAACGCATGATCACTCTGAAGAATAACAAATACATACCTTTTCTGAGGAAACAGAGCACAGCACAGAGGTGTAGCAAATACCAAACTTAAAAAAAAAAAAAAGAAAAAAATCAGAGCATTTTTGAAATGGTCGACTTTTCAGATTCTTTTTCTATTATTTTACTTTGATAACACTCCCCTTTCTTTCTTTCGAGTATTATGCTGCCTCACAAAAATATGTCCTGTTTGTATAATTTTACTACCAAGGGCTGCCAAAATAATTTTTTTTTAAATCAAAGAGATAAAAGGAGTTTAAAAAAGAATCACACAAATAGCCCCAAATGTTGTAGGTTTCTCTAAAGACAGTTTATGTCTAGCTAATGACTGGGACCATAGTTCCAGATGTTCTGGGCTGGTCTCATTTTCAAAACGTGTGTCCCATATTATCCCTCACATTTCATATGCTGTATATTTATCTTAAAAAAAGAAATTAATGACATCAAAGTAATTCTACTCACCAGAAGCCAACTAATCCAACTTGAATAGGTGCGCTCATCCATGGGAACCTCTGTGTTGAGAAATAAGTTATTTTGAGTACTTTTTATACAGGCTATTAGAAACAATTTCTTCTGCTGGTTAACTGGGACAGGAACCTCGCCACATTACAAGATCCAGCTGGAATGCGATTAGTGAAATGCAGGGCTAACACTGTAACAGCATTACAGTTAGTCCTGACTTCCCTCTTCGATCTGTCCATGAATGCACATGCAAAGATTAAGCGGCTTCTCATTTTTCTCCCTTGCACATATAATCTGAGAGATGCCTGGCTATATGGGAGCTGGAGAAATCGTTATCACTAAGCTATAATTTCTCTCCTGGCTGGGGATCTGTATAGGTGGTTCCAAGGCTGGAAGACAAACAAAGCTGCAATCAAATCTCTGCCCTAGGGCTTCCCTGGTGGCGCAGTGGTTGAGAATCTGCCTGCTAATGCAGGGGACACGGGTTCGAGCCCTAGTCTGGGAGGATCCCACATGCCGCGGAGCAACTAGGCCTGTGAGCCACAACTACTGAGCCTGCGCGTCTGGAGCCTGTGCTCCGCAACAAGAGAGGCCGTGATAGTGAGAGGCCCGCGCACCGCGATGAAGAGTGGCCCCCGCTTGCCGCAACTAGAGAAAGCCCTCGCACAGAAACGAAGACCCAACACAGCCAAAAATAAATAAATAAATTAAAAAAAAAAAAAAAAAAAAATCTCTGCCCTACCAGTTCATCCCCACTGTGGGAAAAGGGCACGGTCTCCAACCTTTAGTTCCTTCTCTGTAGAAGGAGGATCACAGCAGCTTCCTAAAAGCGTGTGGGTGAAGATATGCCAGATAAATAAAGCACCTAGTAACGTGCCCGGAACGTAGCAGAGACCCAACAAGTATCCCCCCTCCTCCTCTGCACCTTTCCTTTCTTGGTTTTAGTTGCTGTCGGTATGGCTAAAACTATTGCTGGCATGACAAATTTTTGCCTGTCAATTTTTTGGTAATGGAAATGAATGAGTTGGTTGGTCTTTTAGAGAATAAGTGCTATTAGATTTTTAGTTTTCAAAAGGGAGTTTTAAAAAAGCATAATATGCAATATAAAGAGCAACGAAATATATAGATTATATAAATAAGGCCACTGAAAGAGCTGCAACCAAGCTGTGAACTGGTTGTAATGAAATCAGCCAACTTAGTTAAGTGTCAACACAAGCTGTTAAAAGATCACACGACTCCAAGGAGGCTTGCGTGATAGGCATACCCTGGTCCCCGAGAAGACTCCTCTGGCAAAAAGGTACATCACATGGGTGAACGTGAAGGGAGAGAGACGTGGACTGGAGAGGAAGGGAGAGATGTCATCAAGCAGAGACAGACCATGCAGCTCGCACAGAGGGGCCCCACCCCTCAAAGGAAAGCAGGAAAAGGAAATATTGTATCTGGGGCAACTGGCTCTGTCTGATGATGAAGGATTTTCATAAGGAGATGGTAAATCCTCTTCCTAGCACTTCCCAGATGTGTGTCATCTGCGCGGGTACACAGACTTGATGATGGGAAGGCAAGCTAAGCCGTGAATGAGATCTTGCGGGAAGATGAACCCATGAGAGCCCACCCTCACGTCAAGTGGACTCTTGAACAGTTGCGTGTAATCTCAACGATGGATGTGTACAAACCAAAGGCTGATGGTGGCTTGTGCAGAGGGTTTTGTTGGAAAGGCTCTCGGTAACGACAAGGATCCTGGAGAATTCTGATCTCTCCCGTGAAACCCCACCTGGATGTCATCCCTCCTCCCGACTCCTTCCCAGCATCCCATCCTGCCTCGTTCATCCCTACTTCTTAAACAGAACTTAGTCTGAGATTAAATAAGCGAGCTGAGGATGACTGGTTTTCCCCTAGATAATCACAGAACTCTGTGAGGGAGGGACATACCTTATTTAGCACAGAATTGTGCAAACAGAGGATATTTTAAATGAAAAGTTTAGATGAATTAAAGACAGTAATCACAAGTTTAAAAGATATATATTCAATGAAGTAAAAGCTCAAAAAGTTAATATGAGTAAATTCTTTCTCCTCCCAATGATCTTTTCTCCAATAGCTTTATGAAATACAATAAATTGCACATACTTACTGTGTATGATAAAAGTTTTGACATAAGTATTCAGCTGTGAAGCCATCACCACAATCAAAATAATTAACATAGCCATCATCCTTAATGTTTTCCTTGTTCCTTGTGCCCTTGGCTATTCCACCATCTTCCCTAAACCCTGTACCCATTCCCTGGCAACCTCTGATCTACTTTCTGTCATTATATACTAGGTTATAATTTCTAGGATTTTATATACAGTATCTACTTTTTCGTGTAATTGTTTTGAGATTCATTCATGCTGTTGTATGTATCCATAGTTCAGGACTTTTTATTGCTGGGTTAGGTATTCCATTGCATGGAATGTATTGCTTTGATAATCCATTCATTCTCCTGTTGATGAACATTTGGATTGTTTCCAGTTTGGGGCTATTGCAAATAAAGCTGCTTTGAACATTTGTCTTTTATGGACATATGTTTTCATTTCTTCTAGGTAAATACCTAGGAGTGAAATGGCTGGGTCACATGGTAAGCATATGTTTAACTTTTTAAGAAACTGCCAAACTATTCTCCAAAGTGGTTGTATCATTTTACATTCCCACCAGCAGGGAATGAGAGTTTCAGGTCCTCCACATCCTTGCCAACACTTGTTATGGTCAGTCTTTTTGATTTTAGCCATTCCAATAGGCGTTTAATGGTAGCTAATGTGGTTTTTAACTTGAATTTCTCCAATGACTAAAGATACTGAGCATCTTTACATGTGATATTATTTTATATCTATATATACTTGGTGAAATGTCTGTTCAAACCTTTTGCCCTTTTTTTAAAAAAAAAAAACTGGGTTGTTTAACAAGTATTGAGGATTCTTTATATATTCTGGATACAAGTCCTTTATCAGACACATACTTTGCATAAATTTTCTCCCAGTCTGTTTCTTGTCTTTTCAATCTCTTTACAGTTTTCAAAAAACAGAACTTTAACACTTTGTTGAAGCCCAATTTGTCAATTTTTTCTTTTATGGACTGTGCTTTTGGTGTTATGTCTAAGAAATCTTTGCCCAACTCTAGATCTCAAAGATGTTCTGCTATATTTTCTTCTAGAAGTTTGACAATTGTAGATTTTTACATTTAGATTCCATGAACTATTGGGAGTTGATTTTTATATATGGTACAGTCAATTCCCTACACACGGCCCACAGCCCAGGCAACCTGACCATCTACAAGTCTCCCAACAAGCCATGCTCTGTGTCTTCTCTGAGCTTCTGCAAAGCAGGTGCCCCTGGCCAATTGTCTTCAAGTCTCTGCCCACCTATGGCAGTTGGGGGCGAAACCTCTTCTACGCTCCCTCTGTGCCCCACGCTGTACTCGCCATGTATTGGAACCATTTGCCCTGTGCCTCTCCCCACCACCATGCTATATGGTCCCTGAGAGCAGGGCCCAAGCCCTATTTCTCTGATGCTAGGACCTAGCACATTGCTTGGCATGCAACAGGCATTCAACAAAGGGCTGCTGAATAAAATAAACGAATGAACAAATAAATGCTACATTCACACTCCATTAGCAGACAATCCTGAAAATCTACTGAGTAGACAGGGCCGTCCACTTTTATTACAGAAAATATAAACGAACTAGAACTTAAGGAATGAGGAGCTCTTATCTGACCCAAACCATATCAACTTTATTCCCAATGAAAGTGCCAGCAAAGTAAAGAGACCACAGGAGCTATTCTTCAAGAACACTGTTGGGAAAAGCACCAGATTTTAAGCAGTGAACTTTTTGGTTTACTGCAAAGATCTCTGTGAGTCACCTGCCCACAGCTGATGCTTTTTGCCAGCGCTCCATTTGGGAAAAGATAAAGCGTAGGGGGAAGGATGAGTCATGCTGAATGCTCCCCAAGCTCACCGTTTAAAAAAGCCAAGAACATTCAATTCATTTCATGTTTGCAGAGGAGTCTGGTCATAGTCAAGGTAAAAGCCCAGATAAGTACATCCTTGCAGAGAGGCACATCTGGCCGCTGGAGCTGCGGGAACAATCAGAGCGCTAACCGACCCAGGCAGATGCCACCCACATGGGCATGATGAACGGCTGAGGAAATGACCTCTAAGCCTTTGTAAGAGGGCTCAGAAAAGCCTGCCCTTCCAAATAGCATGTGAAAGTGCTTTGCAGATGGAAACATATGGATAGGAAGATAAGCTGGCTCTGCCTATGCTTTTGTAATGGCCATAGGTATCAGTGAAGTCCTACAGTCCTCGCTACATGGGCAAAATGCGATATTTCGGTGTAACAGCAACCCTGAATGTGGGAATGGGGTGTATGTCTGAGGAGTTCAACATTTAGCCATTGCTTTTTCAAAGCACCATCCTCCACAGAGGTCTGAACGAGTTCAGCTGCAGCCAGACCCTCTGTAGCTAGCGAGGCGCTCGGACTGACCCATGAGCTACTCTGACCGCCTCCCCCAACCCTGCCCCATGGCTTCTGATGCCAGCGGCCCCTTCCGGGTCCACATGAGGCCCTTCAGTGGTGGAGTGGGGCGGGCAGAGGGGAATCGAGGTGGCACACCTCTATATGATTATTGAAGGGTATGGTACCAAGCAAAGCTGAAAACCACAAACAAAAACAAGGGAGGAAAACACAATATTTATTCATGTATTGTTGTGAAAAGCCTAGGGCAGTGTGGCAACAGTGGCTAACTGCTTGTATCATTTGCTGGCTGCTTCTGGAAGAAAATGCCAGGTGTATCTACAGCAGTTTCTGTCTGTCCCAGCAAGAAGACGATGCAATATGCCCAGCTACGTCTCCTGCCCAGTGTTTGTCACCAAGCTATTAGAGTAACCGTGGCAACTTTTCCAACAACACTGAGACCCCAGGAGTTCAAAGGCATGACAGTTGGGAGAGTAAAGGACCAAGTTCATTTCACATGTCTTCCCCGGTGACCTAACTCTTTAGCATGAATGTAGGTTCGAACGCAGACTTTCCTACAGAATTTCTGGAATCCCACGCCATGATCAGCTCACATGTAAGCAGCCATGTGTGCTCAATATCCACAGCCTGGAGTAAGACTCTGGGGAATAAGGCCCCGCTCCACTCCAGAGCCGGGCTGCTGACATACCTCTGCTAACCGGGTGCTGGGTGATGTTTGAGAGGCAGAGAGAAGGGGATGGGAAAGCTTCAATGGTGGGGACACTGCCACTGAAGGTGGCCTCCCACCTGCTCTCACAGTCACCTGCAAATTCACGACAATCATATATTATTGATGGAATGACCCACACTTGCGAAAGTATTCCTCTCTTGCAAAAGTTCACTTTTATGCCAGACAAACTAACATGATGAGATGACACTTTCCAAGCCTTGTATCTACCCAGAAGTCTGGTCTTGCTTTAAAAACCGGATTTTGCTTAAATTCCATGGGAGGGGGAAGTTGGGTTTATTAAACATGGTTTTTGATTCTCCATTGCTCCCAAAGTTGGCATGCCAATACCTTAAGAAATTAACAACCAGGCAAATCCAAAGGTTGCCTGGGTCAACATATGCCCTTGCAGAAAGACTATAATCCTAATGACTTATCAGATCAAGAGCCAGCGGAGAAGAACCCAGGGCATCAATTCCATGTCTGCAAAGTTATGGATCTACTGGGTGGGTCACTTCCTATTAGCATCCTGGAGAATAATGTTGATGGCCCCCTTTCTAAGTTCATTTGCTAGGTTTTCTCCCTCAAAGTCTAAATTACTTCCCATAAGGAAAGCAGGGATGGATAGAGGAAGGAGCATTAATTTTTGGTTTTATTTTTGTAGATTATTTGAAAATCGCTGAGATGTCAAAGTTGGTGAGTTTTAGATGTTTACATAATTTAGTAGTTTTAAGATCTAGTCACTGTTCCAGTACATAAACTAATTCCTTGGCAGCTTTAAAGAGTTCATCTGTTTACATAATTTGGTAATTTCAAGATCTAGTCCCTGTTCTAGTACATAAACTAATCCCTGAGCAGTTTTAAAGAATTCATCTTTTCTAAATTTTGCAGCAGAAACAGACTTCAGCAAAGCCTTTTCATGAATCCTCAAAATCAGGGCTTATCGAAGTAGGTAAATTATGCCAAATGAGGTCACATTTACATTTTGGTCATCACTAATAGCTTTACTGATTAAATCAGTGTAACTGTTTTATATTTTTGTTTAATCTTACACTTAAGGCTGTAGAAACCCTCACAGGAGATGGACGGGGACGTAGAGCACATTTGAGGGTGCAGCCTCCTGGGGTGGCCCGGGGGGTCTGTGGATCCCCCCTGGGAACGTTCCCAGGAGCAATGGGACAGTTCAATCACTACAGAGCCACTGTGACGCCCTATCTTGCAATTCACATCGACATGTAAGATTGCCAGAGGAAGAAGCTCAGGGAATACAATCTGCTCACGTACCCAAAGCTCCCAAGAAAGACTGTGAAGGGGCTGCTGAAGAGAGGGTCCCCTTTCCCTCACATGGGGTTGGGGCATCGACATGCCGGTCAAATGAGGCACGCAACACTACTATTTTTTCAAAGCATACTTTCTTGGCTTATTTTTCCAAGAACGTGATTGTATCGAAAGTATTTAGTGTTGGCCTTAATTTTCCTCCTGGAGCCCATAGGGTGAATACAGGTCAATGAACATTTACCTGTTGGACACTTAGAATTCTCCTAATCACAGAAATCATTCAGGAAGTGTTTGGTCTGTGAACCATGTCCTTTTTTCAAAGTCCGATACTGTCCTCTCAGTGTGACGGTTCTGTTGCTAAGACCCAAAACAATTCACCCCAAGAGAGCTGCAGTGTTTACAACACACCTGCTCCTCCAGCGAGGAACTGGACCCATTCCTCCCGGCAGGTGTAATGGTGTCAGTTTCCAAACACAGCAGGAGCCAAACGAGTCACCCTATCCCACTCTTTCCTACTTGTTACAAGAACTGGAAAGCTAAGATGAAGCATAAATATGATTGCATTAAATCATGGAAGTTACAAAAAGAATGCAGACAATGCACAGAGATTTCTCAGTGACAGTTTCATCCTATAATATTTTCAGACCCTGAGGGGAGGCGGCTGATAGATTAATAGATTATTAGATATCATCACCAAAGAAAAATACAGCAGGGCACTAAATTCAGTGTTCTGTGAAGCTACTACTCCAGATTATTTTTCCTTTCTGATAGTATGTATAGGGACTTAACAAACAAATCATTCCAAATTCGCACCATCTCCTCATTATTACCTACCTAGGGATCCGACTGATGACGACAATGAACGTGTACCTGGGTTATAACCTCTCAAGAGGAGTGGGCAGCATTCAATAAATGAAGATTTATGAGAGCTTTTTCAAATATCTGATATTAGAAATAAAATATCCCCTGAAGTGCCCAATTGCCATGGGCCTTCAAATTCTTTACTCACTATTCATGTGGGAAATATTCTGTTCAGTTTGAAGTCTGAAAACAAATTGAAAGGATTGAGACAAGGTTAAACAGAACTGGGGCTTACCTTGAGAAAGGCTTTCTTTTCCAAAGTGTTCATGATAAATGGAGGGATGGCTGGAAGTAAAGATAGATCCACTTAAATCTTCATGTCTATTTTCAGCTCACTTTTTTTTTTTTTTCCCCCAACAATTTCACAAAAGGCTTATATTACTTTTAGGCTATTTTCACACTGGCAGAGTAAAAGTAATTGCAATAATTCTTTCAAATACCTTAGTATTTTTAAAAAAATCCATTGTTTCCATTCTCTAGATTTTTGAAAAATAACACAATGCTCTTTGCCAGCCAGAAAATTTTATGATCTTGAAGAGAACTTTATATCTAACATTAAATATGCAACAGTACAAACATCAGGAACTTTTCCCTCCTATACCAATGAAACAAATGCAGCCTTCCCGGGGTGTCCATCCCACGTAGAGTCCAGTATAAAGATTCCTGCTTTGAGTCACGCAGACCACTTGCTAGCTGGGTGATCCTGGAAAACACTTCTCTGAGCCTCAGTTTTCTGTTTCCTCATCTATATAATAGGGACAATTGTATCAAACTAGCCAGGATGATTAGATGCAATGATGCACGTAAAACATTGGATAGCGGTTAGTTCATTGATTCATGATTTTTATCAGACTAAACTGTCACATCAATTTCAATATATCAATTATCTTTAGAGATTTCGCTGGGATAGAAAGATTGTGTTCCTTCTCCAGGGACTAAATAATGTTTAAGGTAACCAAGCCACTGGAAACAAATTTGTCGGGCTGGCTGAACTCCAAAGAGGAGCGCCGTATTTCAAAATGGGAAAGAACAAAACCAGAAGCCCACCCAGGGTAGAAACTGGAATGGCCACCTTGATTTCGGCAAACTGGAAATCTGGGCTCAGCAGGTGTTCTGGGGTGGCCTCCCCAGCCTCCTCATAGGTTAGTGACAACATGCTGGTCCCGGACTCAGGGGACTCTTGGCCTACAGTTCAAGACTGTGGTTTCCACCATTCACTCACCCCTACGGTGCACACCGCTGTCTCATGAGGGCACTGAGGTGCTTCTTTGTTAAATCACTTAATGTGGTTAAATCAGATAACCAATTAGCTGGAGTGCAATTAGCTGGAATGCGCCTCAAAGTTTTCTTTCATGCCCTTTTCTTCAACTTTCCTTTGCCCACTCCTACTTGTCTGCTGATGAGCTTTCCCAGTGACAAAAGGAATTTAAAGACAACAAAAAATATTAGTGAGAAAACCTGACAGCACTTGATTAAGTATGCTTCTTTTGAGAGCTTAGTTAATAGCCAAGTGCTGTTTGCATTTGATTTAGACAAGGAAAGTAAACATACTCATTTCTCTCTGTATAATATATATTTATATGTTTCTGCAAAGAGTTATGTACTTCCTGGGCCCTCTGGTTTCTGAGTAAGTCTGAGAACCTTCTCGAGAGCCCTGGTCTGAGGGTAGCTGAAGAAGCCTTAGGAGTGGACCAGAGATTCTCAGAGTAACTAAATCACAATGGAGATTTTCTGCTTTTGGTCATGTTGAGTCCAAGTCCTACGGACAAAACTGAGTCATATATTAATAGCTGCTATAACTAACCCAACTTGGTTCGTGCTCTAAGGGTTTCCAATTGATACAAATAAATCTTCAGTAGAAGTTATTCCTATTCAAGAACTTTTGGAAGTTTCTTTTCAAGGTTTACAAAGATCAAATTCTTTTCCTTCAAATTGTCATCACCTTCACTGTCACTGCCCTGGTCCAACTACCATAATCTCTTGCCTGCAGTAGTCAACAGCTTCCTGAACAGTCTCCAACCACCATTCTTGGTCCCTCTTCAGCCTACTCTCAACACAGGACCCTGAGTCACTCAGTTAAAACCTAAGCCGGATTATTATTACCACTCCTGTGCTCGAAACCCTCCATGGCCTCCTACCCCTCAGACTAAAAGCCAGGGCTCCAAACGCTTGCGGGGCCATCTGCGTTCTGCCCACTGGGGCCTCGTCTACTCCTTTCTACTGTTCCCACCCCCTTCTCTCTCCTCCCACTGCACCTGCCTCCTGTGATGCTTCCATCACACCGGGCACAGCTCCCTGCTCTCCTGCTGTTCCGTCTGCCCAGAATATTCGACCCTGGAACCACTTGGCTCCCTCCCTCCCATCTGTCCAGTCTACTTCTGTAACCGAGCAGGACCCCATGGGGTCTTCCTGGGACAGACCCCTTCCCCATATCCTCTGCTGCATCTCCTCTCTGAAGTACCCAGCTAACAGTACCTCATGGATATTTCCCGAGTTTTTCAGATGCTAAAAACCACCACCAAATGGAAGAAATTAACTACTTGATGATTATGAGCATGTAGCCCCCAGACCTTCTGGTGCCTAAGGATTGATAATGTTAACTGTCCTGTTGTCTCGCCATCAACCAATCAGAGAATTGTGCATGAGTTGATCACACACCTTGTGCCCCACCCTCCCTCACCTGGCCTTTCAACATGCTTTGCTGAAACCCTTCGGGGGTTTCTGGGGGCATGAGCCACCCGTTGTCCTTGCATGGCCCTGCCATAAACCTTTCTCTGCTCCAAACTCCGGCATTTTGGTATCGTTTGGCCTCACTATATGTCGGGCACACGGACTTACGTTCGATAGCACTTCCACCCCAAGATCCCCAACCCTCTTTTCTCCCCCTTAGCTCTATAACCATCTCACATATTCATATTTTTATTAGTTTTTGTTAGTTTTCTGCCTCCCCTGCCAGAAAGTAAGTTCCACCAAGGGAAGGGATCCTTTGTGGTTATTGCTCACTGGTGCACCAATGCTTGTTTGATTGAAACGTACTGAATAAATGAATGGATGGCAAAGTTCTACTCACCCATGCCAGGGGCTGCCATGAGGATCCTGGAGACGACTACTTGCGTGATGGCTTGTTTGGCAGCGTTTGCTGACTCGCCCAGGCGGTTCCCGTTTTCATCTGTGACAGGAATGCCAACTTTGAGTTCCCTAGAGAGCAAGACACAGGCAAAGAAGTTCACAGGTGCCTTCGCGGAATGGCTGGAAACAGTACTGAAGCTGTGAAAGCCTGAGTCCCTACTTAATCCAAAAATCCACTCCAGTGTCATTTTTGGCACTAGTAAGTCTATTTTTAAAACCACAAACATGCTTAATCCTTGTGTGATAGACACACAAGTAAAATAATGCTAGTAAACTTTGTAAAAAAAAGGGTATAGCATTTTGAATAACAATAGGACTCAACAGGTGAATACGCTAACTTAGAGATAAGGCTGATTTCTAAGCTCGTGTGCAAATTTGAGCAACTTTCCAAATAAGAGATAGATATAATTATTAAAAAATAAACTAACTATACTGACATAGGAGTCACAAGTACACGGAACTATTGGATATTTAACTATGGTCACTACTGCTACAATTATAGCTCCTACTGTTACCCTGTTTTTCGTTATCCATTCCAAAATGCTTTTTTCTCGTTTTTTCTTCTCCTTTAATTTTTGCCAGCACTAAAAAATACTTCCAAAGATATAGATTAATATTATTTGAAACCCCAAGAGAAAATTTGGGGGAAGGGGGAAAACCTATTTTATAGAAGAAGCTTTCTAGGCATAGACGTAAGTTTGAGATCTATTTTTTAAACTTTTTATTATACAGAGGTAGAAAGACTATTCTAAACCCCATAAGGCCATCAGCCTGCTTTAATAATCAGCAACTCAGAGCTGAGCTTGTTTCATCAATGGACCCATCCTCACCCCCAAAACCAGATTATTTGGAAGCAGATCCCAGATCTCATAAAACTTCATCTGTAAATATTAAAATAAAACAAATTTATTTAAGTTTCAACAAAGCAGATTATTATAAGACCCTACTGTCAAGCACAAGTCCTCTCTAAGAGGGCATATTAACCTTACCTTTGCCTCATTAACGGAATATTAATGCAATTAGCAGCAGCTACCGCAGCGAAGGGAACAAAGCGTCCTATGAGCGGAGAGACATGCTGCAGAAAAGATAATTCCAAAAGCAAGATCTTATTTTTCCTGTAGTACTGAATGCAAGTACTTATTTCTTCTTGAAAACCTCTACAAATGCAGAGTCCTATTTGTATAGAAACTTGGGCCAAGAGTACGTTCAAAACTTGGTTTCCTAGAGGTATTTTTCTATTTCCAGCCTGGGCATACTGGGACAAGGCAGACTTCCAAGATATTTTGATGGCTTTGTATGGCTGACGGAGCAGGGGATTTGGAGTCCCACAGTCTTGGGTTCAGGTGCTGACTCCTCTACCTCTTCAGGGGTGTGCCTGGAGGTACCCAGCCCGGCACCCAGCCTCTGGTGGGCTGTATGGGTGGGTGAGCATTTAGCATTGAATACACAGTGCCAGGTACAGACAAGGATCTTGGCAGATGTTATTAGTGACACTCCTTCCCAAACGTATTGAAAGATATACTTTAAGAAAGCAGTCGAAGATAATGACTGTAATAAGAGAGTCATAGGGCTTGAACTATTTTGAGAAATTAACAGAGAGACTTAGAGCCAGGCAGGTGAGAACAAATTAAGAAGCTTTACTGCTATGGAAATAAAAATCTGAGTACCTTGGTTAACGCATTGAGTCCTAGAGCTGTTGCTACAGCACCTGTTGTTGCAGAAACATAAGCTGTTCCCAATTCACTGAAAAGAAGGAAAATAGTACATAAACAACAAGTGTATGTCAGAAAACTCAAGCCCAACATTTTTGGAAGAAATGAAGAAGATTAAGAATAGACATTCCATAAAACATGACACAAATGAACTTATCGAAGAAACAGAAACAGACTCACAGACATAGAGAACAGACTTGTGGTTGCCAAGGGGGAGCAGGGTGGGGGAGGGATGGATTGGGAGTTTGGGGTTAGCTGATGCAAACTATTATATACAGAATGGATAAACAACAAGGTCCTACTGTATAGCACAGGGAACTATATTCAGCATCCCGTGATAAGCCATAATGGAAAAGAATATGAAAAAGAATGTATATATGTGCAACTGAATCACTTTGCTGTACAGCAGAAATTAACACAACATTGTAAATCAACTATAGTTCAATAAAATAAATTAAAAAAAGGAGATTCCACAAAACAACATTCATCATCACTCTACAAGCAGAGATATTTATAGAAAAAGCAAGCAGAGCCGTACAAAAATGGCATTCTTCACATAGAATCTAACTACCACGCCAAATGAGTAGACATAGAGAATATGTATATATGTATGCGTGGGGCGGGGGGGAAGGAAGCAGGGACTGTGCAGGAAGCTACAAATGTGGGAAAATGCATATTAGCTTAAATGTTTGTAGCATATTTGCTTAAATAAAAAAAATACTTCTCATAATATCACTATACATACTGAGAGTAAAAATGCAGTGCTGCCATTCTAAAAATGACATCTTATGGTATAAAAATACTGAAAGTCTCATCCTCAAAATACAATTAAGCCCAAGCAGTTCTCTCTTATTTTAAAATAAATTTTAATTCAAGGATTGGATGAAATGAAGGTGTGGTCAGCACTGCTGGGTTGCAGATTTCAATATTCTTTGTTCCCTAGGATGATAATAGAAGACTACAGGTTGTCAACAGCAATTTAAGAGTTAAAACAAAAAAGAAAATGCTTTGAAGTGTCATTAAGTTAGGCTCAAAGTTTTGGTTAACTAATCACTTTAGCCTATCTGAACATCTTTTCACAGGAGGCAAAATTTTAAATCCATTCACTTTCTTTTGGGTTCCGGAGGCGTCCTATCTTAAAGACAAATCAGATATAAAATTCCCCTGGATTTCTGCAGAGATCACACTGTTGATTCTGCTACTTTTGATGTTGGTATCTTTCTACACCCACAGGGTGGATGGGGGTACAGTGTGTCACTTCACACAGGCCAGCCCTGAGCTGCCTGCTGTGTGTTCTGCGGGGGCGAGGGGGGGATGCGCCCTAGGGTGTGGGAGCCATGTCCTCCTACCAGAGCCACTAACAGCACGGATAACGTCTGAAAAGGCAGGCTGCAAAAAATCGTTACCTACATAGAAAGGGAGGAAAAGAAACACCACTGAAAAATATGCTCCCTAGGATTCCAAACCATATAAGCAATTTGTCCGAATATACTTTTTTAACCAGGAGAGCATCACCAGCGAATCAAATGAACCCCAGAGACGTGCAGAGGACAGTTACATCTTCCAGTCTTACTTTACAGTGAGGGGAGCGTCTCCACTTCTGTTGGTGTAATTGACCACGGCATTGAAGGACTGGTTGATCCACTGCCAGAACAGCACGGCCGGCGTGGTCCTGAAACAGAGCGACCCGTCACATGCCCACCAGCGCCTGTGAACTCGCCGCCATGCAGAATGGACAATGTGAGCATCAGTAACCAGAGGGGAGATGGACTGGAGAAGGGAGAACGCTGGGTCCAGGACTGTGTGTTCTGGGTCAAAGGCCGAGGACCGGTGTGGCTGGGCAGATTTTTATCTTGTCTGATTCTCAGTTTCCTCATTTGTTAGATATGGATAGCAACAAACTCAGAGGGTTAGGGTGAGGATGGAGCTAACTTATTTAAATTTTATCTTAAATTTGTAAGGGAGCCCAGCAAAGAGTAGGCACTCAATTAATGTGATTAATGTCAGGTCCCTTCTCTTAGGGAAAAAAAGCCGTTTGTAGGCTATTTCTGGTCCCTCCTCACTACATGTATAAGCCTCTGTGTCTACACCTACACCTATACTTATACCTATATCATATGAATGGATTAAAAACAGAATCTGCTTAGAGGATCTTTTTATTTTCTTTCTCATTTTCTTTTGGGTCTAAGATTTCGGGAGAAATTCAACCTCCTTTTGGGCAACAAGGAGAGTTCTATTCAACAGAGGGAAAAGGTAAAACAACCCCCTAGAGTTGCAACAAAATGAAACTCCACATGAAATGACATTTATTTCGATAAAACCACTCACATAAAAAAATGTACTTTAAGCTTCTGGAATATAAAGCAAACAAACTGTCGTTACATTGCCAGAACTCACCTATAAAATGTCATCATACAACCTGTGATGGTCATGTTCATTGGAACCTGAGCTGACATCCTTCCTATCAAAATCATCTTTTCACCAGTGTCGGGATGAAAAGCTGAATCATAGATGTACTTTGCTCTCCATAACTCATTTTCTGTGAGACCCGGAGGAACAATTCCTTGCCTAGGAAAACAGCAACAAATAACATGGCAATTGTTCATTCCAAATATCTCACCAGTGCTCTAGAGACATGTAGCTAGAATGTTCTGGAGTTTATGTTTACCTAGAACATCTGTGTCTGCATGGAGTGACAAATCTAACTATTACAGAGTCAGGGAAATTCTAATAACACAAAAAAGACAATAAACACTTAAAATGAGCATGTCAAACCCATAAACCTCAAATTGTCTATAATTTGGAAAAACAAAAGCATCTTGTAGAATAGGGAAGTATTCAACTTTGAAATATTCTTTGTTTTAAATGACATTTAAAAATGTACTTTGAACTCTGTAAATGCTAAGATATTTTTAACTCATTAGACAAAAGCTGTAGCAATCAAGAATATGAATTCATTTTTAAACCTATAGTTTGAAAACCTAGATAAGAAAGGCTCACTATTTTTCCTCTTTATCAAAGAAACACATATTCATTGCAAGAAATTTAGAAAATACAGGAATTCATTAACACAATTAAAATCATTCAAGCCTTTCCCAACTTAGCACCACTGGCAAAATGCTTTGGTAAATGCCCTTTCAGGCTTTTATTGGATCTATTATACATGATGTTTTTATTTAAAGGCATTGTATCCAATCACCTTTTTTATTCAATAATATTTTGCAAACATTTCTCTATGATATTCTTCTATATCATCTGTACTGGGTTGAATAGTGTCCCCCCTAAAATTCTTGTCCACCTGGAACCTCAAAATGTGACCTTATTTATAAACAGGGTCTTTGCAGATGTAATTACATAGTTAAGGTGAGGTCATGCTGGATTGGTGGGGGCGGGGGAGGAGCAAATCAAATGATTGATGCCTTTATAAGACCAAGTGCAGCCACACAAAGAAGAAGGACATGTGATGACAGAGGCAGAGATTTGAGTGACGTAGTTACAAGCCTAGGACCACTAGAAGCTGGAAGAGGAAAGGAGGGATTCTGCCCTAGAGCCGTCAGAGGGAGCAGGGCCCTGCCAACACCTTGATTTCAGACTTCTAGAGTCTGGAACTGTGAGAGAATAAATTTCTGTTGTATTAAGCCACTCAGTTTGTGGTAATGTGTTATGGCAGCCTTAGAAATTATACCAATCCCCTACTGTTGGACATTTTAATTGCTTTTAACCTTTTCCATTGGTAAGGGATAAGGAAGTAAATATCCTTATAAATAAAATTTTTCCCACATCCAAGATTATTTAGAAAGAAATGAGCACATTTGCTGAGACAAAAGCTATGTAAAATATTAAAACTGTAAATATATCTTTTATCCTTTTTCTGTACTTGAGTATGTCTTTTTCTTTTTTATCCTCAGCAGCAGTGGCATTATTATTATTTAGGTAACCTGTTGTATTCTTTATACAATATGGATAATTTTGGTTAGTTATGTTATCTGCCACCCTGAAAATTTTTACTATTATGCAGTCAGGTAGGAACAAATGAAGTTTCTGCCTAGAAGGGTGTGACCCACTTCAAGATTATAGGTATGTTCACCTATATACGTCTTTGCATTTTCCTAATAGTTTTTTTTTTTTTTTTTTGGTCACAGTTTTAATCTATTTGAAATTTATCTTAAGATATGAATATGTGAAATTGCTTAATTTTAGATTCCAGTTGGCTGGTCTGCCCTTCCAATACCAAGATTTCCATGCTATATTTACCATCATGAACTTTTGTGAACGTTAGGCTTGATTTCTGGACTTTCTACAGTGTGCCCATCATCTACACCTCATGCTGCCAAACCCACCATTGTAACTGAGGGTCCATTTTATTATCTGGTAGAGCAGTGGTCCTTCCCTCCACTACTCTTCTTCAGCTTTCTCAAAAGTGCCTTAGTTATACCCAGTAATTTGTTCTTCCAGATAACTCTTAGAATTATTTTGTTAATTTTATAGGGGATCGCAATTGTATTTTGACCAAAACTGTATTAATCTGGAGAGAACTGCTATCTCTACAGCAATAAGACTTTCTATCCAGGCCTACCACATATTTCTCCAGTTACTCAAAGGCATCTTTTAATGTCGCCCAGTGGTCTGTACTTGCCTCATACTTCTGGGTAAGTTAATTCCCAGGTATTTTATTTATTTATATATATTTAAAAATATATATATATATATATTGTTCTTAGGAATGAAATTGAAAAATACTGTCTAATAGAAAACAAACTTATGGTTACCAAAGGGGAAAGCATCTCTTTTTGTTTTCTATGTTCTCATAACATTAAAAGAAATTAAATCTCTTTATTAAGGTATCATTTAAATATTATAAAAGTCATTCATTTAAGTATACAATTTGATGAGTTTTGAAAAATGTACACGGTGGTGTAACCACCTTCAGAATCATGGTATAGAATATTTTCATCTCCCCAAAACTTCCCTCAGGCCCCTTAGGAGTCATTCCCTCACTTCCTGGCAACCACAGATCTGCCTTCTACTACTACAGTATTGCCTCTTTGAGAATTTCACACGAATGGAATCATGTGAGTGAGTAGTACTATGTGTCTGGTTTCTTCAACTTTGCATAGTGCTTTCAGATGCATCTTTGTTGTATCAGTGACTGGTTAATTGCTGAGTGGTACTCCATTCAATGAATGAACCACAGGTATTTATCAATTCTCTTTTTAACCATTTTAGTAGGTATAAAGTGGTATCTCATTGTGATTTTTGTTTTGTTTTTTATTTTTAGACTTTCCAATGTATACTCTTTTCTTTTCTTCCAGTTTTGTTCAGATATAGTTGACATACAGCACTATCTAAGTTGAACGTATCCAGCATGATGACTTGACTTACATACATCATGAAATGATCAGCACAATAGTTTAGTGAACATTCATCACCTCATACAGATACAAAATTAAAGACATAGAAAGAAATATTTTTCCTGCTGATGCGAACTCAGACTTTACTCTCGTAACTTTCATATATAATGTACAGCAGTGTTAATTCTATTTATCATGTTGTACATCACATTCCAAGTACTTATTTATTTTATAACTGGTAGTTTGTACCTTCTGACTGCCTTCAGCCAATTCCCCCTCTCCCAACCCCCGCCTCTGGAAACCACAAATCTGATCTCTTTTTCTACGAGCTTGTCTGTCTGTTTGTTTGTTTTTGAAGTATAATTGACCTACAACACTATGTTAGTTCCTGGTACACAACATAGTGATTCGGTACTTCTGTACATTTCAAAATGATCACCACGATAAGTCTAGTTACCATCTGTCATCTTACAAAGATATTAAAATTACAGTTATTGACATATCCCCACACTGTACTGTGTCTCATGTATACCTGTGACTCATTTATTTTGCAATTGAGAGTTTGTACCTCTTAATCTCCCTCACCAATTTCTCTCCTTCCCCCGACCCCCTTTCCTATGGCAACCACCTGTTTGTTCTCCGTATCTATGACTTTGTTTTTGTTTTGTTATGTTCATTTGTTTTATTTTTTAGATTCTACGTATAAGTAAAATCATACAGTATTTGTCTTTCGCTGTCTGACTTATTTTCACTTAGCATAATACACCCAAGTCCATCCGTGTTGTTGGAAATGACAAGATTTCATTCTTTTTTATGGCTGAGTAATAGATGTTTTACATATCTATATATACCACATCTTCTTATCCATTCATCTATTGATTGGCACTTATGTTGCTTCTATATCTTGGCTATTGTAAATAATGCTGTAATAAACACAGGGGTACATATATCTTTTTCTAATTAGTGTTTTTGTTTTCTTTGAATAAATACCCAGGAATGGAATTGATGGATCGTATGGTACTTCTATTTTTAATTTTTAAAGAAACCTCCATACTATTTTCCATAGGTGGCTGCACCAATTTACATTCCCATTAAAAGGGCAGAAGGGTTCCCTTTTCTCCACATCCTCGCCAACAGTTGTTATTTGTTGTCTTTTTGATTCTGACAGGTGTGAGGTGATATTTCATTGTGGTTTTAATTTGCATTTCCCTAGCAACTAATGATGCTCAGCTTCTTTCCATATGCTTACTTGATATTTCTATATTTTCTTTGGTTTAGTGTCATCAGCCTATTCAAATCTTTTGACCATTTAAACAAATTGGGTTGGAATGAAAATAATTCTTTATCTCTTCTGGACATAAGTCCTTTATAAGCTATACGTTTTGCAAATATTTTCTTCCAGTCTGTGAATTGCATTTTTGTTTTCTAAACAGTGTCTTACAAAGTGGAGAGACATATCTTTTCCCTTATTGTTCATGCTTATGTCTTATCTAAGAAATCTTTGCCTATCCCAAAGTCATACAGATTTTATCTTGCTTTCTTCTAGAAGTTTTACAGTGTTAGCTTCTATATTTAGGTCTATCATCCATTTCAAGTTATGTTTATGATTTTGTTAAGATTAATACTCTTTTTTTTAATGTGGAAATCCATTTTTCCAGAACCACTCATTGAACAGAATATTCTTTCTCTATTGAATTATCCTGACATCTTTATTTAAAAATCAATTGACTATATATGTTTGAGTTTATTTCAGGATTCTCTATACTGTTCCACTGATCTATATATCTATACTGTTTTGATTACTTGAGCTTTACAGTAAGTCTTGAAATCAGGCATTTAATATTTTTGTTGCTACTGAAAATATGATTTTTAAAATTTCAATTTCCAGTTGTTAGTTGTTACTATACAGAAACCCAATTGATTTTTGTATATTAATCTTATATCTTGTGTCTGTGCTAAACACACTCTATTTGCATTTTTGGTAGATTCTTTCTATATAGATGATCATGTTTTCTGTGAATGAAGAGAGTTTAATTCCTTTCCTATCTGTACATCTTTTATTTTTGTTGCTCTTTTTTTCTTATTGGACTAGCTATGCTAGTCCAATGCTGAATAAAAGTAGTGAAAGCTGAACTCCCTGCCTTGTTCCTGATCTCAGGGGGAAAGTTTTCATTCTTTCATCATTAAGTTTGGTGTTCGTTATAGGCTTTTCTTAGATGTACTTTATTCCTTCTATTCCTAGTTTGCTGAGAGTTTTCTCATGAAGGGATGTTGGATTTTGTCTGCTTTTTCTGCACCTATTGAGAAGATTGTATGTTCTTCTGTCATAGTCTACTGATACAGTGATTTCTAAATGTTAAAATGACCTTGCAATCTTGTGATGAACTATATTTGGGTTCTGCTTATTTTGGGTATTATCCCTTTTAAAGATGGCTAGATTTAAGTTGTAAATTTTGTTGAGGATTTTTTGTGTCTATGTTTATGAGGGATATTGGTTTGTAATTTTTGTCTTGTAATCTCTTTGGTTTTGCTATCAGTGGTCTCATAAAATGGATGAAGAAGTCTTTCCCCCTCTTCTATTTTCTGAGAGAGTTTGTGATGGAATTGATATAGTTTCTTTCTGTGAAGAAATAATTTCTTTCACCTGTGATGCTAATTGGCCTTGATTTTTGTGGGAAAGTTTTATTTTTATTTATTTATTTTGCCATCTTGCTCTTTGTTTTCTGTTTGCCTCATCTCTCCTGGTTCCTTTTTTTTCTCTTTCCCTGCCTTATTTTGGACTGAGTCAATTTTGGTAATTTATATATTCATAGAAGGCTAGACATGTCACTAATATTTCTAAAATTTTTAGCAAAGAGCTACATAGTAGGCTTCAATTTTAAAAAAAATTATTTATTCAACTTATTTATTTTTGGCTGCATTGGGTCTTCATTGCTGTGCACGGGCTTTCTCTAGTTGTGGTGAGCGGGGGCTACTCTTCATTGTGGTGCGCAGGCTCTAGGCACACAGGTTTCAGTAGTTGTGGCTTGCGGGCTCAAGAGCGCAGGCTCAGAGCTGTGGAACACAGGCTTAGCTGCTCTGCGGCATGTGGGATCTTCCTGGACCAGGGCTCGAACCCATGTCCCCTGCACTGGCAGGAGGATTCTTAACCACTGCGCCACCAGGGAAGCCCCTTCATTTTTATATTTCTATTTCTCACAGGCAACTTTCTTATCCTCTTGTTACATATTTTGAGTTTTATTTATTTATTTTATATTGATTAGACGTGCCAGAGGCTTATCTTTCTCTGGGCTTATCAGAGAACCAGTTTTTCATGTATTTTTCAATTCTGTTAATTTCTGACCTTAAAAAAATGACCTTCTCTCTGTTTTCTTTGAAAAACAGTCTATATAGTGGTTAACAGCATGAACTCTGGAGTCAGACTGTCTGAGTTTCTATGCTGGCTCTGCCACTTAACAGTGGCAGGACATTGACTTTTCTGCCTTAGTTCTTTCATCTGAAAAATGGGCATAACAAGAGCTCCTACCTTCAAGGGCTGTTGAGGCTTAAACGAATGCACATGAAGTGATTCAGGCAGTATCATTACACAGCATGTGCTATTGCTATTTTCTTTTTATTATTTTGTGCTGTTCTTTAATTTCTTAAGCTGAAGTCTCAGTTCATTTGTTGTAAGCCTTTAACATTTAATCAGAGAGACATGTAAAACTATAAACTTCCACTCAGAGTACAATTTTGGCGCAATCCCTTAAGTTTTCATATTAATTTTCTCATTATTTTTACTTTGTAATTTTACTTTTGGTTTTTCTTTTTGTACAGTTAAAGGAAAGTACGGAACAATTCTGACATGATTAATCAAGTTCTGTCTGTATTTCTAACAGTCTTTTCTTTGTATATTTTGATGTAACATTAACTAGTTCATGAATACCGAACATGGTCATTTTATAAATATCAAATTTTTCTGATCTATTCGCCCTGAATTGAATTTTGTCTGATTTTCATACAGCTTCCTTTTTATTTGCAGTTACCTTCGTCCTGCTTTGTGATGTTAGTCATTTTTATTACCTCCCTTTGGATTCATACTAAAATAGCACGTTGGTATCCCATGAGGACTATAGATCATTGGTATTCATATTCCTTGAAGGTACACTGTACATGATACTTCCTTGATCCCAACTAACCCTTTGAGCTATTCTCCTCTGAGAGTTCACAGCTAATTTGTCTCTTAGTGGGTAGGGGGAGAACTCTGGAATATTTCTTAATTCACCAATTGGTGAATTCACCATTAATTCACCAATTGGTTTTACTGATGAATATATAAAGATATAGATATAGATACAGATATATAGATATAGATATATAATGTATATAAAAGCAGACATGATAAAAGCAGCATTACCCCTAATCCCCAGTGCAGCAATTTATGGCACAGACTTTAAGGGTTTTATATTCCTTAAAAGGTGAAGAGAAAAGAAGGTGAGGTGCTCAGCGATTCTTGGAGGAAGGCATTGTATTTTTCCATGCACAACGACCTCATACAGAGATTAGTCATGTAGCTAGCAACCCTCATGCATTCTAATTGGAATGCCATGTCACTGTTGAGCTTTTAAAGTGTTTTTACACTATTTTAAAGTCTCTGATTTTAATAGAGGGTTTTAATCCCTTTTACACATACTGTTATTACTAAGCTGTCTGGCCTTCTCCATCTTGTTTTACGTTATTTTAAAAGCTTCTATGACAGTTTTTTGGTTTTACCTTTAGCTACACTTATTACACTGTCTTTGTTTTTATGCCTTTGGGGTTTTAGAAGATATATACTAAGATTTAACTTGACTAGTGGTTACCATTAAGATTCTCAAAACCATTCTACAATACATTTCTCTAACATGGTAAAGAGCCAAACCATATATACTTTTGATCCCACCTCCTATTTAAGATAAATATTTGGTATACTTTTAATTCCTCCTCTTCTTGTTGTTTTTTTTTTGTTAAAAACATTTTTTTTTGATACTACAATCTAGGGCTTTAGATTCAGATAGCTATTACTATTTTTTACAAAACACTTAAAATTTCTTTTTGCCTATACAATGCTTTATAACTAGAAATGCAACAACTATTTCTATTTTAACAGTTTCGACATTCGTCACTAGTCTATTTATATTACAGCTTTCTTACTTTTTTTTTTTTTTACTGTAATACAATATGTAACATAAAGTTTACCATCTCAACCATTTTTACCTGTACAGTTTTGTGGTACTAAGCATATTCATGTAACCGTCCAACTATTGCCACCATCCATCTATCTCCAGAATGTCTTCATCATCCCCAACTGAGACTGTATTCATTAAACAATAACTCCTGATTCCCTGGCCCCCTAGGCCCTGGCAACCACCAATTCTATTTTCCGTCTCTATGAACTTGGCTACTCCAGGCACATTATATAAGTAGTATTGTACAATAATTTGTCCTCTTGTGACTGGCTTATTTCACTTAGCATAATGTCTTCAAGGTTAATCCATGTTGTAGCACGTGTTAGGATTTCCTTCATTTTTAAGGCTGAATAGTATTCTATTGTGTGAATATACCACGTTTTATTTTTCCATTCATCCATCCACGGACACTTGGGTTGCTTCCACCTTTGGCTATTATGAGTAATGCCACTATGAACATGGGTGTGCAAATGTTTGTTCAAGACCCTGCTTCCAATTCTTTTGGGTATATACTCAGAAGTAGAATGGCTGGATCATACGGTAATTCCATTTTGAATTGTTTGAGGAATCACAACATACTATGGATTTCTTATTTTTGAACTCAATTTTGCTTCATCTCCTGACCTCTCAAGAAGGATTTATGAGGAGTTTATTTTTGATGTTGTTATATATTTTTCTGTTGCCTCTGTAAACAGAGTCACTCTGGTATAAAATTCCTGGGTTTCATGCTTTCTCCTGGAAACTCGGCACACATTCCTTTACTGTCCTCTGGCGCTCAGTGCATAGATAAGAAGATTGAGACTTCTCTGTCATTTGTTCTTTTTTAATGACTTTTTTCCCTGTTCGAATGCTTATGAAATTTTAAAAAGTTGCTTTGTAGAAAAAAGAAAAAAAACTCCATATGTGGGTCTCTTTGCCTGAAACAGGGTGAGCCTAATTTGTGGCTGTTTGTCCTCACTACAGGAAAATTCTTTTATCTACTTACTACGACCTCTTTCGCATTTTTCTAGTTTCCCCTTGAGAAGCATCAATAAATGACATCTTCACTCTCCATCCTCTAGTCCCCTGAAGTATAATCCTTTTCACGCTCTCACCTTTTCATCTGTATCAGGAGTTGACAAACTACAGCCCACGCCTATTTCTGAATGGCTGGTGCACTAAGAATGGTTTTTCCATTTTTAAAGGGTGGTGAACAAGCAAAACAACACAGAATGAGACTGTAGGGCCTGCACAGCTGAAAATTTTTACCATCTGGCCCTTTGCAGAAAAAGTGTGCCGACCTCAGATCTTCATCCTTGGAGAGTGACTCAGGTTTATCCCCAGCATCTCTGTTTCCACTTTTTCTCGGGACCATTGATGTCATTACTTCTCCACCACTGCCTCCAGTGAAGATTTTAATTTTGCTCTTACAAGTTTAGGGGCTTTGCAATCTCTTTTATGGCTTCTTTTCAAGTCCTCTAGCTGTCTTGACATCTCCACCTTTCCTCTTTTTATGGCTTTTGTTCCAGAATCATGGAACATTTACTTGATGGAATTCTGAAATGCGCTTCTGCTGTCTTCCTCTGCCTCGTTCCTCAGGACTTGCTCATAGGGCTCCATGACGTTCTGCTGCTCCGGGAGCCCTCTTTCTGCACGGCTGTGCATGCTAAGACCTGGCCAGACTCAGTGTTTGGTAACAAAGTTTATAGACCGCCCTTGGTGGCCTCACTGACTAGCCATGTGACAGTCAAATACGTACCTTGCATGGATTATTCTTGGCATGTTTAGGCTCATAGCTCCCACTAATCCAATTCTCAGCTTCTGGCTGACTTTCCCTGAGAGCAGGAGTCAGCAAACTACTGTCTGTGGTCTGTATGGCTGGCTAGCTAAGAGTGATTTTTACATCTTTTAAAGGATTATAAAACAACCAACCAAACAAAAAGCCCTAGAAAACAAACAAACAAGCAAACAAACCCCCAAGACACTAAGAAGAATAGGCAGAACATGCAGAATAAGACGGAAATCCTCTGTGGTCCACGAAGGCGGAAATATTTCTTATATGGTCTTTTATCAAGAAAGCTGCACGTCCATCAACAGATGAATGGCTAAAGAAGATGTGGCACACACACACACACACACACACGCACACACACACTGGAATAGTACTCAGCCATAAAAAAGAATGAAATTCTGCCATTTGCAGCAACATGGATGGACTTGGAGGGCATTATGCTAAGTGAAATAAGAAAGACAAATACTGTATGATGTCACTTATATGTGGAATATATACATATATATACAACAAACTAGTAAATGTAACAAAAAAGACGCAGGCTCACAGATATAGAGAACAAACTAGCGGTTACTAGTGTGGCGGGGCAACATAGGGGTGGGGGAGTGGGAGGTACAAACTACTGGATGTAAGATAGGCTCAAGGATGTACTGTACAACACGGGGAATATAGCCAATATTTTGTAGTAACTGTAAACAGAGTGTAACCTTTAAAAATTGTATTAAAAGATTAAATAAATTAAAAAAAAAAGAAAGTTGTGACCATTGCCTTAGAGCATGTCTCTTCTCTCACCTCATGCCTGGCTCTTTGAACTGACGGAGTCCATCCCAAACCTACAAACTGTGCCACCAGCATCCTTCCCATCTGAGCTACTATATGTGGGGTTTATTCACTGGGGCTTAATCTGAGAAGAAGCGAACAACCTACCCTAATTCTTGAAGACTTGCTTTTTGTAAGATGCAGTCTCCATCTGGAGACAGAAGGATGTGGATGCAGGTGTGGCTGTATTGGCGAGCAGAAGACAAGGCTCTAGAAAGGGGACCTCACGGATTGGCACCTATGAGTTGGAGGGATGGTTGGCTTATTTTCAGGTTACTACGAACCCTGGATATCTGTGTTAAGGGTCAACAATGGGGAATGGAACACGTCTTCCTATTTCTTACATTTTTATTTTTATTTTTTATAAAAAGGATTCAATTGCAAAAAAAAATGTTGAAAAATCACTAAGGGAAGGTTTAAAGACAATAGGCTAACATGATGATCTATTAATATATTAAGCCCCAAAGCATACTTGTTAATGTTACCTGTAATCATGCACTACTTTCCTTGCATCCTCTAGTTGTTCGTTGGTTAACAGAATATTCCTGGGATCAGTTACAGTGAAGAAATGATTGGCTCGTCCAATGAAAGTGCTTTGATCCCATCGAGGTTCCTTGATGTTAATGTTTGGTGGAAGTTCTCCAGACATTGTCCTGGACTGTAGAGGGTCAAAAGGACAGGCCTAGTTAAGACTTATAAAGTCACTACACATTTAGAAACTTTGTAGTCACACTAATCTTCAAATAAAGAGTTATGTACATTCTTATTTATGAAAATAATTTTGCTATAAATGGCAGAAAGGCTATTTAAATCCAAAGCTAAATTTGTCTGTAAATCTCAATTTATCTTAACCAAATTTCAATAATTTCCCACATAGTTCTTTTTATAAGGACATAGTATTTCATCATCCCTTACTTTGGAAATCTATTCTTCAGAAAAAAATAAAAATATAAAAAGTTAAAAATAACATCAACAATAATAGGGTCTGAAGTCTGAAACACTTTTTCTGGATGAAAGAACCAACGTCAAACTACTGCGGCATTCTGGTTTACTAAATTTGTTTTTCCTACAACTAGAAGTGACTAATTATGCAAAAAGGCTTACATGCTAAAAATTCTACAATTAAAAAAAGATTCAGGTTCATTCAGCCTTATTCAGCGTATAAACCACCAATCAAAAACGAAAAATTATTCTCCTCAATATAACAGAGTCATAGTGGGAAAAACACATTTTGACAACCCCAAAAATAGTAATAACATAAGAGCATATAATTTTCCTCATAAAATACTTATTTTCTGGCTAAGAACCATTACTTTTTTCTAAAGTAACTAGTTTCTTTCCCTGAGTAATATATGCTTATTTTTAGAGCTGCTTTGTATTGCTGTAATACATGCTTATTGTAGTATTTTGAATAATATAAGCTTATTGTAGAAAATAAAGAATAAAGAAACAAAATCTGCTATAATTTATCCATGCTGAAATAACCATTGTTGATGTTTTGATATATTTCCTTGCAGACATTTTCTACACATATTACCCTCTAACTAAAAAAATAAAGTTGATATCATACTCTATATTTTAATATCCTGATTGTTTCCTGCTGTACTTATTTCATGAGCACTCCCTACGGCACTAAATATTCATTTCAGGTATTTAGCAACACCTTCAACCTTTATGTTATTTTCAGTTTTTCACCATGAAAAATAATACTGTATCCTTGTCTATTAATTTTTTTCCTCACAACTGGTGACTTCCTTAAACTAGATCTATGTGATATTAGCAGGTCAAAGGATCTTATCACTATTAAGGTTTCAAACCATTGCTTTCTCATACCTCTTTCCTCTTTCTATATTTCTAATATTGGTTCTTATAGTGGCTTTCTTTTCCAGGTATTTTTCATTAAGTTATTTTTCAGTGCTTCACTAGATCATAGGTGTGTTAAGATGTCAGGTGCAGATGCCTGTCATTTGAACTTTATCAGAATCTCAAATTAACACATTTCACGGCCCACTGGATCAAAATCAAGCATGTTAGGCCCAGAGATGTCAGGAATCTAGTATATGTAAAACAGCTGGTCAGTGAGAGTAAGAAAGTAAAAATCAGCCCCATTATTCATAAAGCAGGCTGGGATGACAAACACAGATAGAGTCAGCTGCAAAGCTGACAGGAAACCATATTTCTCCCAAGGTCACACTGAAGCTAAAAGGTGTCATAACAACCCCCTTCTTTGGGTGACCACTGCTTTCTTATCTCATTGAGAAACCTTGTTTTCCACAATCACAGACTGTCAGAAACTTTGCTGTTTGAAATCATACTAGGAAGAGTGAATCATCCCACTTTTGACACAGAAAAGGAGCCTGGATTTCCAGCCCAGGTGCGGAGTTTCAGATTAGGGAGTTTCTGGACACAACATTCCATGTCTTTTTTCTTTTTAAAAAAAATTAATTTATTAGTATTATTTTTTTGGCTGCGTTGGGCTTTCGTTGCTGCACACAGGCTTTCTCTAGTTGTGGCGAGCGGGGGCTACTCTTCCTTGTGGTGCATGGGCTTCTCATTGCGGTGGCTTCTCTTTGTTGCGGAGCATGGGTTCTCCGTGCATGGGCTTCAGCAGTTGTGGCAGGCAGGCTCAGCAGTTGTGCCTTGCGGGCTCTAGAGCACAGGCTCAGTAGTTGTGGCGCACGGGCTTAGTTGCTCCACAGCATGTGGAATCTTCCCGGACCAGGGCTTGAACTTGTGTCCCCTGCATTGGCAGGAGGATTCTTAACCACTGCACCACCAGGGAAGTCCCTTCCATGTATTTCTTAACTCTGTAGTTTCCAAGGAAGCTTTGTAGTTTCCAGGTCATGGGCTACTTCACAGTTCAGATCTTTACACCCAGCCCTGCTTTGAGCCAATCAAAATATTGCTTCATTAAACTTCCCTAAGTTCCACCATTCTCCAAGATGCTCTGAAAAACCTATCTTTTCTTTTGTTGGTGAGACACTCCCAGTTCCTCCAGTGTGTGGTCTCCCTCATTGAAATACACATGACTTTGTTTAAGGTTTGTCCCTGCTGGTTTTCAGTCAGCTGGGCTATGATAAGAGAAGTGTCTGAATTTCAAATTAGGACACCTCTAAGTCATGAACGTCAAGTCCAGGGATGTAAGGATATAATGCACTTCAAAGAGCTGTGTCATTGTATGAAGAAATGTCTCAATTTTGAATAAGAATGTATCAAATGTATTATTTATAAAACATACAAAAAGTAAAACAAAAACTCTAATTCCCATCCAGGAGAACAGTTTTCAGACTTGTGTGCAGGGACCTAGGGCTCTGCTGAGGCATGTTAGTGACCTGCAGGGAGTGGAGGGGATTCAAGCAGGTGGGTTCTGAGGCCCTGAGTTTATAGTCAACTAGAGCAGGTCTGCTTTCATCTGCTCTCCACATCTGGGATTTATGGCAATGATCATTTAAAGGGAGGGTTCTAATGCTTGCGGGGGGGAAGAAAAAGCAAAAAAGAAAAAAGTTGAAAATCACTATAGGAGAGGACAATCTGAAGATCTATGAGACGATTCATAAAGGTCCAGAAGGTTTCAAGCTTTTTTTTTACTCCAGCTTCCTAAGTCAGCCCTGGCATCCATTTGATTAGTGCCTCTTCAACTATGTGCGGTGAAGGACCTGCTTTGGTTGTTCTAATTTCTAGTCCCATCATGAACCAATACTTTTGTAAACTATATTAAAAATAAATTTTGAAAAAATGAAATAAAAAAGTGGGACACATATAAAAGCCCCCATTTTTTATTATTAGGTTCAGCAGATATACTAGAACTCTATCATATTGTTATGAAAGTTCCTAAATGCTTACCCCCAATTTCTGTATTTTCCCCAATATGAGGACACTGGCCTCGTCCAAGGGTCATAATTTGAATTTACACTTAGGCGTATAGATCACAATTTGTTTCTATACTTAAACGTCACCAAATAAATGCTACATATAATCATGTAACTAGAAAAGACAGATAATCTGGTCTAACTCACTTCTGTTTTTGAATGGACCACTAGAAGGTATAATTCCTACCCTCTAGTAGATCACAGATTAAATACAGAACAGATGAAATTCTGACCAGGACAAAACTTTTAGCTTTGTTTTTTCTTTAAGGTCTAGAAAGTGCTCCTACCTTTAGTGTTCACTGACTGGGCACCCACCATGTGACAGATTCTTGGGCTAAATCAGTGAACAAAAGACAAAAATTCCTGCCTTGGTGGAGCTGATGTTGGGTGTTGGCAACGGAAGGGTAGACAGACAATAAGCAAGGTAAGCCAAGTATACACTATATTAGAAGGTAATAAATGGTTTGGGGAAGAATCACAATGGGAAGCATCATGAGGACAGACTGCATTTTTAAACAAGGCAGTCGGGGTAGGCCTCACTGAGAAAATAACAATGGAGCAAGATCAAAAAGAAGTAAGGAACTGAATCATGTGCGTATCCAGGGGAACAGCATTCCAGGGAGAAGGAACAGACATTGCAAAGACCCCGAAGCAGGTGTCTTCAAAGAACAGCAAGAAGGCATGCAACTGGGGTGGAGAGAGGAAGAGGGAAGGAGACAGGAGATGAGGGGTCAGAGAGGTATGGGGAGGGGTTTAGTTGGAATCACACTGTTTGGCGCCTCGTGGCCATCGTGAGGCCTTTGCATTTTACCCTGAGGGAAATGGGAGTCATTGGTGGGTTCCAATCAGAGGACTAAAATGATCTGACTTACAACTGAAAAGGATCTCTCTGGCTGCTGTGTGGAGAATGCAGTGGCGCTATAAGAGTGGAGGCAGGAAGAGCAATTGTAAAGCTCCTGCAGGCATCCAGGAGAGGGCTGATGGTGGCACAGGTGGTAGCAAGGAGGGGCAAGAAGTGCTGACGTTCTGGATATTTTGTTGATGGAGCCAACAGGATTTCCTGAAATCTTGGTTGTGGGGTGTGAGAGAAAGAAAAGGCATGACTCCTAAGATGTTTGACTGGAGGAGGAGCCGGTGTCAGGGATCAAACAGCAAGTTCAGGTTTGGATGGATGGAGTTTGTGATGCCTAGGGGACTTCCAAGTGGAGATGTCCAGGAGGCAGTTGCATACAAGAGTCCAGAGTTCAGAGGAGACATTTAGTCTGCAGATTTTCATCTGTGAGCAGAGACGACTGAAACTCATGCAATGGGAGAGCAACAGGCATGTGAATGTAAACAGAGAAGAGATCCAAGACCTCCAATGTTAAGAGGTCAGGAAAGACTAAGTTATAGCAAAGGAGGCTGAGAAAGAGTGACCAGTGGGTAGGAACTCAGCAGAGTGTGGTGTCCTGGAGGACAGGTGAAGTGAGTCTATTGGTAGTCCCATCGGCCAAAAGGAAGAACACCTTGGTAGTTGGTTACTCCCATCTTGGGCTAGTGAAGAGGGGGATACAACTCCTGAAGGGCCATCTAGGGAATGGGAACACTGCAAAGATGGTTATCTTGGCAAATTCTAAAAATTCTTAGCAATGGTGATGGCAAGTAGGGAGTGAATGCACAGCACATTAAATGCCCCCTCTTTGGGGCACTGTTTATTCCTGCAAAGTCACCGGCACTGACTGGTGATTCCTAACCAACAGAACGCATTGAAATCACCTGGAGAGCTTCTGAAAAAGACAAATACTATCCCCCTTCTAGAGATTCAGACCTAGAAGGTCTAACATAAGGCTGGGCATGTGATTCTGCAGGTGCTCTGGGTCTGGACCTCCAGCTCTCTGGGCACCAGGCTGTGACTCTACATGAAGCTGGGAGCTGTTTCCTTCCCTGCATCTTTCTCTGTGCTGCCTATGCCTTCCCCCAGGCCTGAGCAATCTGCAATGCTTCCCAGTGGATATCTGATACTGATTTTTTCTCATAAAATTGAGTACCAAGCAATCTATCTTCCTTTTGAAGTATAATTCTCACTATTTCCCCTTCACACTTAATATATATAACAATAGCACGAACAAAAAATTAAAATGTAGCTTTCACAGAATTCTAGTTCTTAATGACAAACCATCTCCAATTTGTTAAATATAGGGCAAACTTTAGGTCAAGCTGTTGAAAACATGATCTGGTTTTACAACATGGTGCTTCATAAAATAAAAATGTTCTACTGCATAAGACCTGGAGAAGATCTTAAAAATAATCCACCCAATGTTCTCATCATATAGGAAACAGAGGCACACAGGGGGGAAATAACTTGTCCAGGGCGTGCTCCTGGTGCTGGTGGCAGAAGGCAGTGGGCGAGGACGCAAAGCCAGACTGGACTCCTGAGCACTGGTCAGAAAGTTCACTCTTTCTACTCTATTACTCTCTGTTAGCTATTCCCCTCCCCCCCGCCAAAGTACAGCAATTAATGTCTGCACAGAATTGGTATCTTTGAAGCCCTCCTTCTTTCCTTTAAATAAAAACAGCTCTACTCACACCACGAAGCTCTGTGCTACGCTAACCCTTTGGTGCCTCCATAGTATACGTGAGAAGAATGCTGTGGAGGCCTCACAAAGTCTCTTTTTTGTTTTTAATTGAAGTACAGTCGATTTACAATGTTGCGTTAGTTTCTGGTGTAAAGCAAAGTGATTCAGATATATATATACATACCTACGTATGTATGTATGTGTGTATGTGTGTGTGTGTGTGTGTATGTGTGTCTGTATTCTTTTTCAGATTCTTTTCCATTATAGGTTATTATAAGATATTGAATACAGTTCCCTGTGCTATACAGTAGGACCTTGTTATTTATCTATTTTATATAGAGTAGTGTGTACAAAGTCGCTTCTTAAAAAGGCAAAGAAAAAGGAGACAGATGGGGAAAGGAAACCCCACATTTTCGGAGTTTCTATTACATACAAGGAACTGGGCTGGATGCTTGCCTAAGAGTGCAAGCCCCTACTATGTGCCAGTGGCAGAATAGTCTATGTCAGTTTTCACAACGCTGTGCTTTACGCATATTATGCACATTTCACAGAAGAGGAAAGTAAGATTCTGAGATGTCACTCACAGCTACCCCCTTATCTCCCCGGCAAGGGAGGAAGCAGGCTTATCATCAGACTACAGGCCAAGCCCACCAACACCCCAACACTGAACACTCATACTGATCCACTTTGTATAGACTTGGGGTAGGCAGAATCGTGCCCGCCCAAAGATGTCCACCTCCCAACCGCCACAGACTCTGAATAGATAACCTTACGCGGCAAAGGGGGTTGCTGGTATGATTAAGTTAAGGCTCTTGAGACTAGGAAACCACCTTGGATTACTTAGGGGGGCCTGATAATCACAAGGGTCCTTATAAGAGAAAGAGGCAGGCAGGAGAGGCAGAGTCAGAGAAGTAGATGTGACAAGGGACAAGCAGATTTGGAGTGATGCAGGGCCACGAGCCAAGGCAGGTGCACAGCCTCTGGAAGCTGGAAACAGCAGGGAAACAGATTCTCCCTCGGAGCCTCCAGAAGCAATACAGAACCACTGTCGGCTTCTGACTTCAGAACAGTAAGCTAACACATAGTTGTTTTGTCTTAAGGTACATTTGTGGTAATATGCTAAATAGCAATAGGCTACTAATTCAGCACTCTTTTTCCCTATTTAAAAGGATTTTATTTTGTAAATAAGTTCATTTAGAAAACAAACTTACGGTTACCAAAGGGGAAAGGAGGTGGGGGGCGGGGGAGGGATAAATTAGGAATTTGGGAGTAACATATATACACTACTATATATAAAATAAACAACAAGGACCTACACCTATAGTTCCCTGTGTGTATAGCACAGGGAACTATACTTGGAATTTTGTAATAACCTATATGGGAAAAGAATCTGAAAAAGAACATACATATATATATATATATCTGAATCACTTTACTGTACACCTGAAACTAACACAACATTGTAAATCAACTAAACTTCAATAAGAATAAATAAATAAAAAATTTTAAAAAGGATTTTAGTAGAACTCTATACTGGCATAAGAAATACCAACTAGACTTGAGAACCTGTCCTGCCCCCACCAATTTCAAAACCATAAGGCTAATCAGGAATGCCATATGAACATTCTTACAAAGACAGCTGATCTCAAACCAGATAAAATTTTAATTATTGACTAGGACTCCCATGTTCCAATTAGACAAGCATTTTCACACACCAACCTTCAAGCCCAGGAACAGTTTTCACTTTCTTCCCCACTCTAAATAAATAACCAGTTTCTATAACTAGGGGTCCAGTTTTCAAAACAATTATTTCTTATTTTGCACTAAAAAACCAGTGCATCCAGGCGCTGCTGCCCTGGACACTGGTCTCCCTCCAGTTGTGGACCCGGGAGCAGCTCTGCACATCCGGCCAAGAGGCAGGGGGCCACGGCTGGGGCTCCTGATCCAGTAGCGGCCTCCGGGGCCAAGGCACCCCCATGGCCTTGGCCGCTACGCGGGGGTCCCTGGGGCACATCGCCTTCCTACCTGCCTCATCGCCAGGGCTTGGTGGGCTGGTCACTTGGTCGGCGACCTGCAGCATCCAGGGCGCCCACCGGCTGCCGGGGTCTGCACTTTGGGGTCATCCACCCCACACGCTCGGTACCGACCAGCGGGCCAGGCCGTGGGGCTGGGGCCACCGCGGGGCACCTTCGTGGGAAGGAAGCGAAGTCCCAGGGGTGGTAGGGGAAGAAACGGATTTGGTTTCCCCACTGTCTGGTTTATGCATGAAGAGCACAGCCATCCCTGAACTTGTGGTTCCTGGACTTTCCTCTCTGTCTCCTCACCAAGGTTGGCATTGGTCAAAGATCAGATACCTTTCCAGAGAGTTCTTAAGCACCACTGACCACGCGGTTCTGACAGTATTTCATGACAATGTATGGTGACGGTTTAGAACAAGTGCTTCTCAGCTAAGAACTTCTGCAAAGTAGACTGGGTAAGTCATTCTGCTGCACAGCCCTAGTGATGATACTGGGGACCATGCGGATGATTGCGAAGCCACAACGGCTCAAAAGAAAGCTTCAGAGAACAAGGTATATATATATGTATATATACAAACATATATGTATATATCATCCAATTTCAGGGGTGGCAGGGATAAGGGAAAATGCCACACCTCCAAGGGACAGACTGCACGGGACACCAATGTGTTCAAGAATGTGCGAGTTTATCAGCTTTACAAGTCATGCAAGTGAAAGATGCCATGGACGGACTTAGAAGACATCAGTGGGAGGATCTTCCCTCTGCCACGTCTATCTGAGGCTTTGACAGTTATGCAGAAGGGCAGAAATATCTTCAGAAATTTAGAGAGGCTATAGAAGGAGAGACAGGAAAGGTAGAAATATCACAGCTACACATAGATTGAGTGAAGAGCTTCCCAAGGAGAAATTTACTAACCAGTGACCAGCTAGCTGCAGATGGCCAACTGTGCAATGTTATGGTTTACACATAATCATATGAGTAGATTTCTGATGTTCAACAAACTCAGTTTCCATGACCTGAAGAAATGATGGAATAGGGGGTGTAGAGAAGCAAAGGAGGTTGGAAGATTCTGGAACAGAGGCGTTAACGGGAACCGACCTGTGAAAGGAGGTCTCTGTATATTTAAATAGTTAAAATGTTGCTTTTTGACACTTGGCCAACTGAGGTGTTAATTCTGACTTAAGAATCTTTTTTTTAAATGAATGATTTCAAAGAAAAATTTGGGTTTTAAAGGTATGAAAATATTTTTTTGTATGAGAAAAAAAGTGGGATTCAAAAAAAATTTCTGTAGTGACTGACATCACTTATGCTAAGAAATAAAGTCAAGGCTTTGTTACCTGAAGACAAAATCAATAAACTAAGAATGATAGCTATCTGGGGCCATTAATAATTATAGCATTAGATTGCATTTAAATGAGTCATTCCTAAAGATATTATTTTACATATTATATATGTTAATACATTAATTAACCCCTCAAAGGGGATAGAAATAATCTCCTAGAGGGGAAAAAAATCCTGTTAAAATTCAATCTCTTGGCTAAGGTTTTGGGTAAATATAGTATCATGAAGCCTCATCAAAACTCATCAAAATGAATTTCTCCAAGTTTTCTTTATTCATTCATTCATGAACAAAATTAATATATGCATTCAATATGCACTGAAGGCCTCTCCTATACCCAGCGCTGGCTTGGCCCTGGATTTGGAAAGACCCAACATGCAGTAAATAAACTGAAAAGCAAACACATTCTAATGAATAGAGCCTAAATTTCCCCAAACGTGCTTATAGACACCCTTCTCATATAGAGCTTATTATGCATGGACCTCACCCACCTCTGTCCATGCAGTCTTCAACTGAGTTATCAGATTACTAACCTGGGTAAACCTTACTGAAGACTGTGATATGAATGATTCTCATATCCAAATCTGTACACACTTTTCAAAAATATCCATTATTTCAATGAAGTAAACCTGCTTTAACATCCACGATAACTCAGTCACAGAATTTATAAGCTTTTAAAGCCAAAATGAGTGCCATGACCAAGATTCTCTAGTCATAATACTGTATTACACATTATAGGCCTACCGGAAATGGTACTTAACTCCAGCTTTTTTCAAGTCATTATCTAAGTTATATCACAACCTTCATCACCAATTCTGGGAGGGCAATACTGCCTCCCTTTTAGGTTAGATGTTACACAGTCAGTGCACAGCTATGCAAGGGCGAGGACCACCCCCTGACTCAGAGGCCCAGGACCGCTTCCCACCACATATAAAAGCCTTCATGGCTGGTAAACAGTCTGTTCCAATTAGACAACGGTGATCAGTTTCATTTCCAAATAAGTTTACTGAACCAGTTGGTTAGTGGAACTTGAATTTCTGGCTCCAAGCCGCACCTCCCTAACTGCCCTGTAACCTGGAATCCTCCGATGGAGGTGATGAGGGAAGGGGTGTGTAGTGGTTAGGGGCTTATGCTTGTGGAGGCAACAGACCTGAGTTCAAATGTCAGCTCCACCGACGACTCTGTGACCTTGTACACATTATTCCACTGCCCCAAGTTTCTGCATCTTTATCAGCAAAATTAGGATGCTGCTTAATAATAACACTAATGTTTAATAACCACTTATCATAAGAGTCTGCCTTATATTACCCCATGTAACCCTCATAACGGTTTGGTTACAAGGGTGGTTAATGAGCTTGCTCAAGGAAGCGGTGCTGCTGGAGTGTGACGTTTTATTACCTGGCTCCAGAATCCCTGCTCCCTGGGGAGGTGGTTCTGACCTGGAAAGCAGCTTCCTGGAAATCCTGATTCAGTAAAGCGGGGAGTGGAGCCTAGGAAGGCGATCTTTAAGAAATACACCAGGGGGGGGGGACTTCCCTGGTGGCGCAGTGGCTAAGACCCTGCACTCCCAATGCAGGGGGCCGGAGTTCGATCCCTGGCCAGGGAACTAGATCCCACATGCATGCTTCAACTAAGAGTTCACATGCCCCAACTAAGAAGCCCACATGCAGCAACTAAGACCCAGCACAACTAAATAAAAAAAATTAAAAAAAAAAAATACACCAGGGGTATCCTATGATTAGCTAAGTTTGGGAAACACTATGTGGGAAAGAATATAAAACTTATAAATAAATAACCAAATGCCCTACCAGCTAAGGAAAGATTCTTACCCTCTTTCAGGGGCAATATAAATATTTAGATGACCCCATGGCCACTCAGGCCGGTTGCTGGTTGAGTCCTGTCGAGAAAGGCTCCCTGCCCTGTAGCCTGGTCCGCTGAGTACCTACGCTGACAACCCACGGAATGAGAACTGGACTTGAACCACTGCAATGTGGATTAGAGTCCTGACTCTGCCTCTTCCTTTCTAAGCATGTCACTGGGTGAGTCACCTCACCGCTCTCAGCCTCAGTTTTCTCGTCTGTAAGATGGAGATGAGAGTTGGCTGACACAGTGGGAAGAATCAGGAAACTGAGGTGTGCAAGAGGGCTTTATTGACCTTTATTAAGTGTAAAGGGCTAAACAAAGGTAGGGTCATTACTAACATGTCATTCTCCACGCAAGGAATCTCCTGCCCTCATTGGCTCAAGTCCTGCCCAGAAACATAGTGGCTGGTAGTACTGGTGGGGTTGGTGGTGGGGGGAGGGTGGGGAATGGAATGGCACTTGGCTTCCTGAGCTTCCTGAAGACGATGCCTAAGAAAAATGACTTTTCTCTGAGATAAGCTTTATTTCAAACTTTTAGCTACATGCCAAGAAAATGCTTAGCTACTGGAAAAAAAGAGGAATTTTCCAAAACTTCACAGAAGACAAACTAGCAGGGAATGTGCTTTCTCAGGGACTTGGTAAGAAAGACCTTTAACCCTGGCTAAAGATTAACAACGATAATTAAATTATTAAACTGGAAACTTATTGTTAGTTATGTTTTAACTAACATAATGCAGTTGTTTACTGCATTTGAAAGAGTTGGAAAAGAGTCTGGTTGCTCTTGGTTTATTTAGTTAGGGCCAGAGGGGTGTGATATACCCTATCAAAGTCACCGTAGGGGGACATGGCTGAGCGTCCACTGTGTGCCAGACACAGGGTGTTCCATGTGTCACTAGACTGCTAAATTCTCACTTCAGCTCTCTAAGAAATCTCCCCCTATTTTGCAGAGTTACTCAGAGAAATCAAGTGCCATGCCCAAGAAGGCAGTTCGGCCTGACTTTATACCCCACTTCTGACCCTTGCGGGGCCAGAAGTGATGTGTCTGGCAAGGGCAATCACGTTCACTGAAGGAGCACATTTCCTAATTTGGCTTTGTGCTGGTCATCCACACGCAGCATTCCTTTCTTATGGGCATGGCCACACAAGAGATCAAATTATAGATCAGAAAGTTGAATCCTGTGCTAAGAAGTAGATTCTTTCAAAGGGCATTTCCACTCAGCAATGGCTTTCTGTTGCATACTCTCCTCTATTCCAGGGACAGGTCTGCATGGAGACATGGGGCCTGTGTAGAATCAGGAAGCCATGGGGAATGACTGCCTTCTGTCTGTCTCCCTGCCACCATACTCCCTGCCTCCACCTCCCCATCCACAAGGCAGATCCCATTCTTCTATGAACTTTAAAACACCCAGGTAACAATACAATCATTGTTCATATTCTGGTGAACCTCAAGATCAACTTTGGGTTTCTTAATCTATTTCTTATGATGAGTGAAGCTCTTATCCATTTTTTAAAAAAAAAATTCTATTAGTTTTTATTTGAGATGGTGGTATCAGCCTGTAAAAATAATAAAGTACTCCCGAACTGTAGTATTTTGGACATATTCAGTTGAATATTTTCCCATCTACTTTAAAGAATCAAGTAACAGATTATATATACTGTGTATGAAACTATTTCACAAAGTAATAGTAGTTAACTAAAAACTTAATAACTTTGAACTTTGTATAATTATAGGTTTGATATGTATTCTGACAATAATTTTTCACTGTCTAGGCAAGAGTCAGCCTTTTAAAAAAATGACTTAGTGCTGATTTCTTACCTTTAACCTCAAACAAAAGGTTGGTTCCATTCACAATTATACTCCAACCGAATGCATCTAACCACGGCTTGCTTAGTAGGATGTAGATGCCATATTTCATTCTAAAGCATCAGAGAGCAAAGAAGTTGTATGATGGATCTGCTCTAAGGGTCACTGCTGCTCTGGTTGTCTTCTCAGCTTCCTTTGCAGGAAGTGAGGAGGAAGAAGGGCTCCCCTCCCTCTGACAAAATCTTTCTATGCTCATCCACATGGGACTTCATAAACTTTTACAGAATATTAAAAGCATTCTAAATATTTTGCTGATCCTGAGTTACATCTACCCCTTGCTATACAGCTTCTTCTCTGACAACTGCAACCACAGATATCCCTTTCCTGAAAGCCCATGGGACTTAAATTAAATGCTTGCCTGCTCAAGCAAACCCTTGAATACATACTTAAAGCAATCATATGTTAGAGCTGGATAGAAACCGATATATCCTCCTCTCCAAACACCATCATTTTTTGCAAACTAGACACCTGCAGTCCTGAGGGGAGAAAGGAGCTGCTTGAGGTCCCAGAACCTCCTGGTGGAGCCTCCACTCATCCTCACAGATTTCCCTCTCAGCTTACAGCTCTTATATGGCAAGTTCAGCACCACAAGAGCTGCGAAGTCTCCTTATTTACCTGTATACCCACCTTGCACCTATTACAGTGCCTGGAACACGGAAGCAGCTCAGCAAACTGGGGATGGGCATAGGAAGAGGAAAGCTAGAGACACGCAAGTAAAAATCTAGAAGATGAGGCAGAAGAGAGATTATGACTTTGAGAAAAGTAAAACCAAAATGCCATGGGGGTTCAGAAGGCAGTTGCCCATGGAGTGGTTAAGTGCCCGAGCTCTGAAGTCACTCATGCTGAGCTTTTTCATTCAGGCACTCAACAAATATTCAGTGAGGGTCTCCCTGGTGCAGGGAACAGACAGATGAGCAAGACAAACAGAGGCCCTGATCACAAGCAGAGAATCAAACAAGCAAGTAAACAGTTAATTTCACCTGGTGACAAATTCTCTTAAGGAAAAATCACAGGGGTAATCTAACAAAGGATGTGTGCATGAAGGGGCAATTTCAAACAACACAGCCAAGGGAGAGCATCTTTGAGGAAGTAACATGTAAGCTGAGACTACAGATGACCAACTGTGTGACTTTAGGCAGGTTACACAACCTCTCTGAGCCCCAGTTTCCTTCCCCATCTGGATTAGGAAGGCAAGGCCAAGTACCTCATGGGGCTGGAGGAATGTAAAAGTAGATGGACCTGAATCACCTGCAAACTCTTAGTAGGCACTGTGGCTATTGTCATTCTGAGAAGGTCAGAGACTCGTGACAAGTGGGAAAGCTCAGGCGGTCAGCACGGAAATGCAAGGTCCGGGCAGGATCACTCCTGTTCCCATTACCTGCTTTCCTCTTCCTTACTAGATTGCGAGTTCTAGGGCAGGGGCCAGGTGGTCTCTGACCTCCGAGCCCCGCCTCTGCGCCAGGAGAAGAAGCCAGGAGCTAGGAGCTGGAGGGGCGTGGGGGTCGGTGCCACCGGGCCACCTAGCAATCGCTCGCGCCAGTCCCCGCCGTGGCCTGTCCCCGCGGCAGCCATCTTGGGTGTCCTCCCCGCGGCGAGTTTCGTCACGCGGCCGCGGGGACAGCGTGGCAGGGCGCGTGCGGGCGTGGATGGGTGAGCCCCCTCCCATGCCGGGAGACCCACTCCACCGCGGGGGCTCAGGGGGAGCTCAGAGGAGGTCAGGCTGCTGGAGGTGGGGAGCTCAGGCAGCGGGATGACAGGGGTCTCCAAGGTGCAGGGACCCCTGGCCCGGGAAGTCCCGGGCATGGCGAGGGGGCTTCTGACCTCCCAGCCCCGGTGTCTCCCGGCAGCCGGCCCGCGGGAGCGCGCCCCCGCTCCAGCCCGCGCCCCTCCGCCAGGCTCCCTGCGCGTTTCCAACCCACAGCACCCGGGTCCGCGGCCCACGACTCACCGCTCCCCCCCGGCCACCGCCCGCGCCGCTCTCGGGACCCGCTCAACACCGCCTCCGCCGCCACCGGAAGCGCTTCTGCCGCCACGGCGGCCCTGCGCGCCGCCGCCGTCCGGAGCGCGCCCTCAGAGCGCGTCCCCGCGCGGAGCCCAGAGGCCCGGCTGGGCTGGGCTGGGCGGCGGCCGCGCGCGGGAGGCCCCGGACGCGCCCTCGCAGTCGCTGCGCTCTGGAAGCAGCCTCCGCCTGGTCCCGGCGCGATCCTCTGTGCCCGCGCTTTTGCTTCTGGCTCCATCATGAACTCCCAAGTTCACCCTCACCGTGGTGCGGGGCTCCGTGCCATGTTTCCCATTTTGGTTTCCCCGAGACCGACCCCTTACTTGATCATTTCTCAATTCCCAGGGTCTTACATACAGTCAGCATCCTCTCATTCATTCATTCAAACCATTGTTTCCCAAAGTGTGGAATTTGGCACCACTGGGGCTACAAGGCGATTTTAGGTGGTACAAGGGCCACGACCTGATTTATGTCTAAACAAGAATCATCATCCTGGCTGCTGTGTGAATAGGCTGTAGAGGAGATGACGTGGAGGCAGAGAAGCCAGCAGGGAGGCTACCGGGGCTAACCAGGGGAGAGATGATGGTGGCTTGGACCAGGTTGGTAGCAGGAGAGGCGATGAGAATTACTGGATTCTTGGTATATCTTGGAGACAAGTGAAATTTAATAGGTAGTGAAATTACATCATGTTCATGGATAGGAAGATTCCATTTTTAAAGTCGTAAATTCTCCCCAAATTAACCTAAAAATATAATGCAATACCAAACAAAATTCTGTCAACTCTAGTGGGTATAAGAGTTTGGTGTATAACTTGACAGGGTGACTGTAAAATGTATATGAAAAAATAAAGAGCCAGAAATAGCCAAAACAATTTTGAAGAAAAAGCAGGGTGGAGTGACTCATCCTATGAACACAGAGAGGTTGTGTGTTTGTGCAGGGATCAAGAAATAGTGCAGCCAAATAAGAGGTACCAGACACACACCCTGCACATACAGAAACCTTTTATTAGCTGTATCCCAAGTGAACGGGAAGGTTAGATATTCATTAAATGATGCTGGGGCAATTGAACCCCTACCTTAAACCATATATAAAACTGAACTCCAAGCAGATTAAAGACCCAAATATGAAAAACAAAACTCCCAACTTTTTAGCAGACAATATAGGAGGGTATCTTTATGACTGAGGTTAAGGATGCATCCTTAAATAAACACAAAATGGATGGAATATAAAGGAAAGATTGAAAAGTTAAACCTCATTAAAGCTAAAAAAGTCATGCTCACCAATGATAGCATAATAAAAGGGAAAGAGTTCACAGACTGGCAGGAAATATTTTCAATACATGGATCTGGCAAAGAATACATATGGAGAAAATATTAAAAAGTTTTCAAATTAATAAGAAAAAAGAGAAACAATCCAATAGATAAACAAATAAAAAACAAGAAACATGCAATTCACAGAGAAGGAAAAACAAATGACCCTGATACCTAAAAAAAAAAATCAACCTGGCTAGGGATTTGGGCACTCAGCGTAGGTTTCACAGATAGTTTTTTGGTGGGACTCCTCATCCTCAGAATTCCTAGGAACGTTCAACCGGTTTCTGTTCTTTACTACACTCTGTGCCAAGTGTTGGGCTCAAAAAGATTTTTAAAAATTCCTACCTCAAAGAGCTTAGTGCCAAGGAGATATATATGTAAACAAGTAGTTACAATAGGTGATTACAACTCAGTATAAATATTGCAACAGCATACTTTGGGTTATGTAAGTGCGTGCTATGAGAGCACAGGAGGGATGCCCCGCTCTGCCCGCAGAATGGTGATGTGATAGAGGTCTGGTAGATACAAAGTGTATCCATTATCTGTTGCCACGGTGATGCTACAGCAGAACCACAAAAACCTCAGGAGTATGCAAAAAAAAAAAAAAGGTTATTTTTGTTTCTGCATCTATGGGTTGGCTGGCAGTTCTGCTGATCAGAGCTGGGCTCTGCAAGGCTTCCTCAGTTGGTGGCTTTGTGGGTCTTGGCAGGGTTTGCTCACTGTCTGAGGCTCCAGCTAGGACATGTGGACTGACTTGGCTCTGTTCCAGGTCTCATTTTTCCAGCAAAGTTATGGAGAGAGAATATTCAAGGCTGCCTTCACTTCTGCTTTAGCCTAGTGGTCAAACCAAGTCACAAGACCAGCCCAGAGTCTTTATCTCTTGATGGGATGAGCTGCAAAGTGACATTATAAATAGATGTGATATATAGACAAGTGGAGAATTTGGGGGCTTTCTTTTTCAAAAATTCTTTCTTGTGTGTATTTTGCCTTCCCAGCATCCCAGTTTCTTTTGGGGATCTCCTCACTCTCACTTCATTTGATCCTGGTCAGATTGTCAGTCATGGGACTTTTATCTTCTCATGCCTGCCACTGCCATGGGTATGTGACCCAAGCTTGGCTAAACAGAATCCTGCCCTGAAGTTATATGTAGACACTGGGAAAAAGAGAAGTCATCACCCTCCTCTGACCCTATAGGGGTTGCTAAGCTGGGAGAATGTGGATCAGGGGCTGCCAGGGCTGCTCTTTTTGCCTGTTTGAAGGATTGAAACTAAGCTGAAAGGTGGCAAGAGAGAGAGTTCAGATGACATCACTGCAGGCCCTGGGCTCAGCCAATCCTGAAGCTAGGTCTGCCTCCTAAGCTTCCAGTTATAAGAGCCAATAAATCCACCCACATACAGGTTTTTTTTTTTTAATCATAAGCTCTTTTGAGTTGAAGTTCTGTCTCTAACTGACTGGGGGCTTCACAGAAGTGGTGACATTTGAGCTGAATGAAATCAAATTTGAAAAATCAAGGAAAAGAAGGCAGATGAAGGAAGAAGAAATGAGCTAAGGTTTAAAGAATAAAAAGCAGGTGTCCACGTGTGTTCCTACCATTGTTTTAAATAAACATCTTTCGGAAAGAGCTTTCAAGGAAGCTAAAGTAGTATTTTTCACCTTTGTTGATAAGGAAACTGAGGGCTTGGGAATTCTTGCTAGTCTAGCATTGACAAAGGTCGCAGAACACTGGCATTTTAATATGGACTTTGAACTGTTCAGGGCATGGCAAAAATGAAACAACGCTTAAGTCAGCAAAGATAGGGGGACATTTCTGAGCATAGCAAAAGTTCCGTGAGCTGATCAAAGATCTTGCAGAATATATCACAAGATGAAAGTTTCCTCATGGTAGAACAGGGAATTCAGTGAGACTTAATATGTTTCTTTTAAATTAATATTTAAATGAAAACCTTAAGTTCCAGGTTCAATTAGCAAATTTATTTGTGATGATAAAAGAAATGCATAATCATATGAATTTGAGAGGTATGGAAAACTTCATGTACACACTCTATGCTGTTCCTCAGCTCTCTCCCTGAGAGATTTTTAGTATGTTTCCTTCTAGGATTTTATTTTCTTTTCTGACCTAATCAAACTTCTGTTCTTCCTGAGCCTTATAGGAGAAGGAACGTAGGGGAATAACAGTCATCGAGTGCCCACTGTGAGTTGGGCACATAGTAGACACTTTCACAAACATCTTTTCTAGTCCTCAGAGAAACTCTGAGAGGTTAACTACTTGTATTAGTCAGGGTTCACTGAGAGAACAGAACCAATAGGATACATGTCTATCTCTATAGCTACCTATCTATCTATCTATCTATCTGTCTATCTGTCTGTCTATTTTTGCTAAGGAATTTTTTCACATGATTGTGGGAGCTGGCAAGCCTGAAATTTATAGGACAGACCAGCAGGCTGAAAACTCCTATTGATGCTGCAGTGTTGAAAGGCTGAACTTCTCTGGGAAAATCAATTTTTGCTCTTAAGGCCTTCAACTGCTTAGATGAGGCCCACCCACATTATGGAGGACAGTCTTCTTTATGCAAAGTCAACTGATTACAGATGTTAACCATATCTACAAAATGCCTTCACAGCAGCACCTAGATTAGTGCGTAATTGAATAACTGGGTTTCTAGACTAGCCTAGCTAACACATAAAACTAACCATCACATTACCCTTCCCCTGATTTTATATCTCCATTCACTCTTGCCTCTAACAATCCATCCCCTGGTCTTCTGAATATGTGAATCAGATCAGTTCTTCCCCTGCTTTAAAATCCTCAATGGCTACCAGTTTTACTTACAATTAAATTTGAACTTTCCATCATGGGCCTATGGACCCTCATAATCTGTCCTGTACTATTTCTGTGGTTTCATGTTAATATCACTAAACTTCCTGACTTCTGAACAGGCCAACTTATTCCTACCTCAGGCCCTTTGCATATGCTGGTCCAGCTGCCTGGAATGCTTTCAGGTCAAATATCACCTCCACAGAGAAGCCTTCCCTGACCACCTGTCTGGAGTAGCCCCTCCCACTCCCACTGGAGCTCATCACTCTTTTATTTCTTTTACTGCACTGTTACTATCCAAAATCACCTTGTTGACTTATTTGTTGACTTGTTTCTTCTCTGTCTCTTCCACTAGAATGTTCCACCATAAGGGCAGGGATCCTGTCTGCCTTATCTGCCACTGTACTCTCAGCTCCTTGAACAATGCTTGCTGCAGTTACCCTCCTCGCTCAGATCACGCCACAGCACCACTGTGGTGAGGACCCTACGGCCTCCACCCCGGATGTCGGACACTGCAGCTTACACAAGACTTACTCCTGCTCCTGGAATTGCCTACTACAGCCACTGCTGGAATGAATGCTCCACCGTCTGGGCACGCGCGTCTGATTGGCTGAGCTGCGGTCATGTGCCAGTGCCACATCAAAACTTTTCTGTAGATGTCTAGCACTAATTTCTAATTAGTTTTGTCTGTTCTGGAACCTTATCTAAATGGCATCATATAGTATGTGCTTTTTTGCATGTGTGTCTGGTTTCTTTCACTCAGCATGTTTCTGAGATGTATCCATGTTGTTGGATGTAGCTGTAGTTTGTTTTTTCCTAGTGTGTAGAATTCCACTTCATATGAATAGACCACAATTTTTGTGTCCATTTCCCAATTGATGGACATTTACAGTGTTTCTAGTTTTTGGTTATTATGAATAAAGCAGCTGTGATATAAACAGTCACGTACAATCTTTTTATGGATAAAAGAGCAGTTCTTTTTTTTTGCATTTAGTTCACATGTTTGGAGCATGTGTTTTCACCTAATTTCTGCCTCCAGAGTGATTTTACCAAGATCTGAAGCTCACGTCACTCCCCATGTGAAAGTTAGTTTTTGCCTCCTGATAAAGTCCAACCTCCCTGGTATGGTATTCACGGCTTTTTGATACTGACCTTAACCTCCAATCAGTTACATCTTTTGCCTTACACCCTGATACAGGCACATCGACCAACTCACTCTTTCTAGAATGTACCAGGTTGTTTTCTTCCTCTTTGCCTTTGTACAGCTTTTGTCTGGAATGCCTTTCCCCAGAGAGTCTTGATTCCTGGGCAAACTGCTACACATCCCTCAAAACCCAGATGAAAGACACCTCCTCCAGGGAGCTGTCCTTCAGTTTGTCAGGCACTTTATTGTACTCTCCACTGGGTACACACTTTGGTATACATGTTTGGTATTAATGTTGTAGGAGCACTTATTTCATCACATAAATTTCTATGATCATGGTCTGTCTCCTCTTCTTGTCTGTGAGCTCTGGAAGGCAAAGAAGGATGCTCAGAGCTGTGAAGTAATGTACCTAAACGCCACACAGCTTCTATGACCGCAGGTTTGCCTGATTCCAGGTTAAATGCTCTTAACACCACAGTGCATGGTGGAGTACATGCTAATCGCCACGTGCAAGGTTAAAGGAGACCAGGGGTTGGAGCTCAAAGGGCCTGAGGGTCTTGGTCTTGGTCTTGGTGATGAGAACATAAGAGAGCATGGAGCTGGGCCGAGTGGTCGGGGCACATCTGCCAGAGAGTGCAGAGCCCTGCCATCCCAGCACATTGCTGCCATGGTAGTATGAGCTCCGAGGGGCCACATCTACTGATTTGTTTCAAGAGAAACCAGAAATCCACAAAATACGTAGCGTTTCCTAGTTTTTGAATGTTGATAAGTTATTTTAAATACAAGGTAAGACAATCAAAAAACATCTGTGGGCTGGATTCAGGCCATTTTTCACTCATTTGCTTCTTGTACTTCAAACTTCGTCATGCAACATCTGCATTCTGATCACTCTTACTTTGGAAAGTTAAAAATAGGAATATTAAATTACTGCTCGTAGCCCAAACAGAGATGCACCTGAAAACCCAGGCAAATGTCCTGGTTTTCTCTGATGTCCCATTTGTTTGTTGGTTTACTCACCACGTTCTCTGATGCTGCATCGGGCTAAGCCCCATGAGGGTACAGCAGCCACTGAGGTGAGTTAGACGCCGTCCACCTGCTGGTAAGACACTCAGGGCCCAACACAGGCAGGGCCAGGTGGTCTCAGCAGCAGACATGGAGCCTGGAGGAAGGACCAACTGGCCTTTTCTGTGTACATGTTAGGGAAGGGTTCCTGACAGAGGTAACAGGTGAACCAGGGCTTAAGGGACAAGTAGGAGAAAGCAAGGTAAAGGGGCAGGAAAGGACATTCTTTGCAGGGGGGAGCAGTATGTGCAGTAACATAGAGGCCAACTGGTTGGGCGTGCGTGGGAGAGCTGTGGCCCATGTGGGGAACGATGGGCATGGGGTGGGCTTGCCTGTAGATCTCAAGGGCTGGGGACAGGTGGAGAAGAGGCACCCAGACAGGAGAGGGGTGCATAGCTAGAGGCATGTAGGAATCCTCCCGGGGAGGGGTGAGGTCAAAGCTGGAAAGAGTATCCTCATGGGTTCCTTCATTGGAGAGATTAGGGAGAGAATGGGGCCAGGGCCAGGGCCCAAGAAGGGAAAACTAAGGGAGTAGCAAAGCAAAATGGACAAATGAGCAGCTTAGGGCATTTATGGAGGCAGAGTGCCGGCAGAGTGGGATTTCATGCTGTTTGCCTAAGTCCTACCAGAGACCTTTTAAAAGGCTGCAGCTTGGAATCACCTGGGGATCTTTAAAAACTTCCCAATTTTATCCAATTTCCTGGGCCACAACCCATATGAATTACATCAGGATCTTAAAAGGCAGGACCTGGAATCTGGATTTTTAATGCTTCAGTGTGAAGCCAGGGATGGAGGTCATGGCAGTAAAGGGATGGACCAAACAGCAAACCCACAGAATCATCCTTCAGTTGATTCAAAGTGGTCCCTCCTGTTCTTGAGGTGAGGGGGGTTGGCTACAGGGATCTTTGTGGGTAATTGCAGAGTTGACCTGCCATCTGCCCCAAATGGGGGCTGGCCTGTGGGCAGCAGGCAGACAGGCCTTAGGCTTCTGTACCTCAAATATGCAGACAAAAATCCTAAAAGCATTCTTGTTTGGGAGTGAAAACTCAGTGTGTCACACACAAAGCATCTGAAAAACACATCATGAATTGGCTCTGTTTTAAAATAAAGCAACACTGAACATCACTTGGAAGCCAATTATGTCTTAAACAGGTTCTGGAGACTAAACACAATGTTGATTATTCTGAGAAAGCTGAGTCACTCCATTATGCATTTTAAGAAACTGATTCATTAGTCAAATTAATCTTAACATAATAGGGCAGAAATAAGGAAGAAATAATACTTCACATTTCTTTTTGCTCAGGTTAAGGACTTGCCGTTCCTTTTCCGTAACTTTTCTGAGAAGAACATGACATCCTGCTCGTCCTTTAGGTCCAATCCATTCATCCATCCAACGTACATCTACTGAGCATCTATTCTGTGCTGGCACTAGACAGGCACCAGTGAATGAGAATGAGTCCCTCGCTTGGGGGAGCTTACACTCCCATGGGAGACAGACAATAATCCAATACATACAGGATTTCACGGAGTGAAAAGTGGAATGAAGAAAGCTGGATAAAAGGATAGAGCAAGGTAAGGATGGGGAGGGGGCTGATTTTAGAGGGGATGTTCAGGGAAGGCATCTTTGTGGAGGTGACATTGGAACAGAGACCCTGATGAAGGAGGGAAGGAGCCAGTCCAGATCAGGGAAGAGTGTTCCAGGCAGAGGGAAAGGCCAGTGAAATAGCCTCAGGACTGTCCTAAAAGCAGAGGCTACAAAGAAACCTTTGAGTTGATACGTGAATTTCTGATAATGTTGATCAGACTGAGACTCAGGGCTCCAGCTGGAACATATAATACCTTGGTAGAAGTTACAAAAGGTCACTCTCTCTGGCAGACAGATTACCAAAAGGCTCTCCTACCTGTGATTAAAGCAGCTCCAGGTTGGCCCAGCTTATAAGCAGAGCCCCTGATGGATTCTAGCTCCCCCTCACTCCCTTGCCCAGGGGCATCTTTGTGCAGTGCACAGACTGTACAACTGCATGTAGCAGCCCTCACTGAGGTTCATTTAAAACAGACTCACCCAAGTCACAGGAAAATGATAAGATGGAATAGACTTTCTTTTTCTGGGTATTTTTAAAAAAATTTACTTTATTGAATCATAGTTGATTTAAGATGTTGTGTTAATTTCTGCTGTATAGCAAAGTGATTCAGTTATACGTATACATATATATATATACACACACACGCATTCTTTTTAATATTCTTTTCCATTATGGTTTATCACAGGATATTGAACATAGTTCCCTGTGCTATACAGCAGGACCTTGTTGTTTATCCATTCTCTACATAATAGTTTTTATGGGATATTTTTATGGGTTTGAAAATGCTTACCAAGAAGACTGAAACAGTTGCAGTGGGATAATATTTTGAGAGATCAGCTGGTTAGCTCATTAACCGGTCTCCTCCACCAACCCTCTTTCTGGTCCCCTTCAAATGACCAAGCTGTTCTGGGCCAACTTCCTTTATTCTTTTCCTTTATTTCTTCCTTTATTCTTCTTTCCTTATTCTTTTCCATTATGGTTTATCACAGGATATTGAATATAATTCCCTATACAGTATAGGACCTTGTTGTTTATCCATTCTATATATAATAGTTTGCATCTGCCAACCCCAAACTCCCAATCCATCCCTCCCCCACCTCCCCTCCCCCTTGGCAACCACAAGTCTGTTCTCTATGTCTGTGAGTCTGTTTCTGTTTCATAGATAAGTTCATCTGTGTCGTATTTTAGATTCCACATACAAGTGATATCATATGGTATTTGTCTCTCTCTTTCTGACTCACTTCACTTAGTATGGTAATCTCTAGGTCCATCCATGTGTGCATATCTTTTTTGTTCCTTCTAACTGTGGATACAATTCCTTGGAGTAAAGCCACAATATTTTACTCATCCGCTATCCATGATGGGCACCAGGGTGCCTTCTACTTCTCAGTGCCGTAAACAACTCTGTGATAAATGCCTTCTCATATGTCCAGTTATGGTCCTATTTAATAAAGACTCTGGGAATGTATGGAGGGGTGAGATTTCTGCACATACAAGCACACTTAATTTAGATATGTACTGCCAGAGAACTCTCCAGAATGGCAGCAATATCTAAACACTCACCAGCAGTGTGCAAAAAGGCTCCTGTTCCTCACATCTCACCAAGAATTACCATTATCCTTCTCTCTGATCTTTGCCAGTCTGATGGGAATAAAGTTCTATATTATTGTTTTGATTTGTAGTTCTTTGGTTATCAGTGATTTTGAGAATCTTCTCATCTACTTAGCACTTGCTTGATCATATTCATTGCCTTTTTTTTTTTGAAAGCAGTTTTCCTGTCTTTGTTCCTTTGCACGTGTTCCAAGTCTGTTGTAAACACTGTGAATATCTTCTCCCAACTTGTCATCCTTCTGTTAACTTTGTCTACAGTGTGTTTTGTTGAACAGAATTTTTTTTTTCTTTGTCTGGAGGTTTTATTTTATTTTTATTAATTTTTATTGTAGTATAGTTGCTTTACAATGTTGTGTTAGTTTCTGCTGTACAGCAAAGTGAATCAGTTTTACGTATACATATATCCCCTCTTTTTAAGATTTCCTTCCTATTTAGGTCACCACAGAGCTTTGAGCAGAGTTCCCTGTGCTATACAGTAGCTGAACAGAAATCTTTAATGCTGATGTAATTAAAGCCATTTACTTGTTACCTTATGTTTTGAGCTTTTGAGGTCTGGTTTTAGAAGGTCTCCCCCAATGCTAGATTCTAAAATCACTCTCCAATGTTTAATTCTTTAGCTGTGCAATATTATGTCCCACACTTAGGTCTTTAATCAATCTAGAATCTACTTTTGTATATAGTGTGATGTAGGGATTCAACTTCATTTTTCTTTAAAGAATGAGCCTGTTTTCACTACACTGTCTACTAAATGGTGGATCAGGGGATTTACGGAGTGTAGGATTTACTCCTTCCCCAGACTGGGAATGATTTCATCAGGCTGAAGGAAGAGGAGAGAAGAAGGAAAATGCTGAAAATCCGGATATTAATATGTTCCAGGGAGAGGGAACCTGCCTCTTGCTTCCCTGGCAGACTTTAATGAGTCTAGGGAGATGGAGTCTTAGCTTCATAGAGATTCTCAGGCTCTCAGGTATGGGTTATGGAAACAGAGCTGATAGATCTGAAGAGTACTGGCAGACAGAAATGAGGGATATATGAATATTGACATTTACCTAGTGGTATGTGAATGTGAAAATAGCAACCTCTTTAAATTAACGACAGATTGATGGGCCCTTCTAACATGCCTTGGAACTTAGATTCAACCCCAAGAAAATGGGAGGGTAGGTGAACTTTTAATTAACTAAGATAAAATTTCAACCACCTCAGTGGAATGGGAGCTTGAGATAGAGATTCAGTTCATTTACAGAAATTGCTCACATTATTGGCTGAGTGAAGCTCAAATATACATCTTTGTTATTTCACTTTTGTCTTAATATATCAATCAATATTTTTTCAGAACTAAACTTGCTGATCAGTTGCAATCATAGTTTGGCTAAGAATACAGGAATTTGGTAAAAATCAATGAAACATCTTATGAGAATCAGTTGCCTATGTGATATAATAAAGAGTATTTTATAATTTTAAAATTTTGTTCTACACATCCTTTGTATCAGTGTATTTATAATAAAATTATTTTATATATGTATATATATATTTCTCAGAGTACTGGTTGTTTAATATATAACTTACACCTCTAGTCTCAATTTTATTTAACTATCTACTCTCCCCACATGTCACCCAGGAGTAAGTTTTAATTACTCTAAGCCATTATTTGCTGCTTCAGTTTCTTTTTTTGCTGAGGATTGATTCCATATGGCCATGTAACTTTGTTCTGGAAAATCGGCCGGGAGGCTTCTGGGAAGTTTCCTTGCACTAAAAAGAGATTTTTTTCACAAAGTACTTTTTTCTATGTCTGGATCTGTAATGCCTGTGTGATGTCTGGAATTGTGGCAGCCATCTTGTTGCCATGAGGAAAACTAACTGAAGATAAAGCCACATTCTAAAGAGGGCAGAGTGGGGGCTTCCCTGTTGGCACAGTGATTAAGAATCTGCCTGTCAATGCAAGGGACTCGTGTTCAAGCCCTGGCCTGGGAAGATCCCACATGCCCCGGAGCAACTAAGCCCATGCACCACAACTACTGAGCCTGAGCTCTAGAGCCTGCAAGCCATAACTACTAAGTCCACGTGCCACAACTACTGAAACCTGCGTGCCTAGAGCCCGTGCTCCACAACAAGAGAAGCCACGACAATGAGAAGCCCATGCACCGCAATGAAGAGTAGCCCCCGCTCACCATAACTAGAGAAAGCCCGCACACAGCAATGACCTAACACAGCCAAAAAAAAAAAAAAAAAAAAAAAAGATGGCAGAGTGGAAAGACGGAAAGAACTTTATCCCTTATGGCAATATTGAATAGTTGAATTAAGCAGTCCTGGAGCTGTTTTTCTTGGGAACTTATATTTTGGTGAGTAAGAAAATTTTGTCATTGTTTAAGCTAATTAAGTTAGAGTTTTTTCCATTGCTTGCAGCCAAACTGTTCTCACTGATACCCTGATCATGTGAATTGTTTGTGTGCTAGTAATTATCTCTCTGTACCGAACCCAATTTTTCTGTGCTCTGCTTTGTGATTCTAGGACTCTGCAAGCCACGTTTCTGCTTTGCCAGGGCCTGGGGAAAATGAGACGCTGAACAAGGAAGGAGGGACATGTCCCTTCCTGTTTGCTTCCTATTCTTTTTGGCATCACCACAGCCTTGCTTCCTCATCTCAGAGGCCAAGTTTTTTAGATACTCCCAGCCTCAGACTCATTGCACCTCTTCAGAGGTACTAGCACTGCAGATGGGGTGCCCCTCCTCAGAGTTCTGGGTCCAAGATCCAAGAGCCATTTCCTCCAAGCTCTGAGACACCAGCACTATCCAAGCTGTGCTCTCTCCCCCAGTTCTCTAAGATTTAATGATCCCAGACCCCTCCCTTCATTCCCCCGCTGCATTAGGGCTGAGGCTGATTCCTGCAGTGGCTACATTCTGATGGCTTAGCGTTCCTTTTTCCATTCCAGTGTTCTAATACCCACCCAGTTAAAAATTCTTTAGATTAAATCCTCTCTGTTAAACTAACGTGTGTAGTTTCTGTTTTCCTGATTGACACTCTGACTGATAGAATGCATTCAGTGGACATTTGATGATTGCCTTTCAATATCCATTGTCCTCCTTCTGTCGAGAGCACCCTGATTTGGAACAGTTACCTCCATACTGTTTCATAGCAGCCATTTGTTTTAGGTGGGATTGAGCCAGACTTCAGCTCCAGGGTGATTGGCTTATCAGCATATCACATCCCCTTAGCTAGAGTTCTTGGCTCAGGGATAGGCATGGGTCCCAATTTGAAACACAAGAGAGTGCATCCAGGATGCTGTGATGTGAGAATGAGGCCCAAAGAGAGTGGCTGGAGCTGCTGGGAGGGAGTGGACCATGTGGAGATAGATGACGAGGCTGGAGGTGGTAGAACACAGAACAGAGAGAGGGAGAGAAATCCAGGGTGTAGTATGCATGCCAACCCTCTGGATCCAGCCTTCCCTAAAGCCAGGGCTCTTCAGCTGTTCGGCCAATAAACTCCTCTTTGCTTAAATGAGTTGGGTTGTATTGTCTGCTACTTGCAATCAAAAGAATCCTCATTGATGGAATGGAGAAAGCAAACCAATATATTGAGCACACACCATTTGCCCAGCTCTAAGCTGGTTGCTTTCAAATAAGCTGTGTTGTATAACTTTCCCTGTAATACTGTTTCTACATTACACATGTGGAAACTGAGTCTCAGGGAAGTGAAGGATCATGCTTGATGTCACACAGAAAGTCAATGGCAGAGCCTACATTTTTTTTTTTTTTCAGAAAAATGTTAACATAGCATTTTGTGGCAAGGATAACTCTCATTCAGATTTAGCTGACAGCAAAACTATCTCTACTCTCAGAAAGGTGAAGGGGCATGTATTTGAGAGGAACAAGTAGCAAGGGGGTTTTCACATAGATTCACACAGATTTCACATAGATGACAGCCATCCTGCTAGGACTTTTTGATGGATTTTATTGAGGCATAATTGATACAAAATAAAATGCACAGCTCACTGAAAGTTGTATAGCTTGTTGAGTTTCAATAAATGTATAGACACTAGTGTAGTTACCACAACAATCAAGATATAGAATGTTTCCATTGCCCCCCAAAATTTCCTTTGTGCTCATTGGCAGTCAAGCCCTCACCCTGACAACCACTCCTCTGCTTTCTTTTTTAAAAATTTTTTTCTTTTTTATTAGTCATCACTTTTACACACATTAGTGTATACATGTCAATCTCAATCGCACAATTCATCACACCACAACCCCCACCCCCCGCGGCTTTCCCCCCTTGGTGTCCATACGTTTGTTCTCTTCATCTGTGTCTCTACTTCTGCCCTGCAAACCGGTTCATCGGTACCATTTTTCTAGGTTCCACATACATGCGTTAATATATGATATTTGTTTTTCTCTTTCTGACTTACTTCACTCTATATGACAGTCTCTAGATCCATCTACGTCTGAACAAATGACCCAATTTCGCTCCTTTTTAAGGCTGAGTAATATTCCATTGTATATATGTACCACTTCTTCTTTATCCATTTGTCTGTTGATGGGCATTTAGGTTGCTTCCATGACCTGGCTATTGTAAATAGTGCTGCAATGAATATTGGAGTGCATGTGTCTTTTTGAATTATGGTTTTCTCTGGATATATGCCCAGTAGTGGGATTGCTGGATCATATGGTAATTCTATTTTTAGTTTTTTAAGGAACCTTCCTACTGTTCTCCATAGTGGCTGTATCACTTTACATTCCCACCAACAGTGCAAGAGGGTTCCCTTTTCTCCACATCCTCTCCAGCATTTGTTGTTTGTAGATTTTCTGATGATGCCCATTCTAACTGGTGTGAGGTGATACCTCATTGTAGTTTTGATTTGCATTTCTCTAATAATTAGTGATGTTGAGCAGCTTTTCATGTGCTTCTTAGCCATCTGTATGTCTTCTTTGGAGAAATGTCTATTTAGGTCTTCTGCCCATTTTTGGATTGGGTTGTTTGTTTCTTTAATATTGAGCTGCATGAGCTATTTATATACTTTGGAGATTAATCCTTTGTCCATTGATTTGTTTGCAAATATTTTCTCCCATTCTGAGGGCTGTCTTTTCGTCTTGTTTATGGTTTCCTTTGCTGTGCAAAAACTTTGAAGTTTCATTAGGTCCCATTTGTTTATTTTTGTTTTTATTTCCATTACTCTAGGAGGTGGATCAAAAAAGATCTTGCTGTGATTTATGTCAAAGAGTGTTCTTCCTATGTTTTTCTCTAAGAGTTTTATAGTGTCCAGTCTTACATTTAGGTCTTGAATCCATTTTGAGTTTATTTTTTTGTATGGTGTTAGGGAGTGTTCTGATTTCATTCTTTTACATGTAGCTGTCCAGTTTTCCCAGCACCACTTATTGAAGAGACTGTCTTTTCTCCACTGTATATCCTAGCCTCCTTTGTCATAGATTAGTTGACCATAGGTGTGTGGGTTTATCTCTGGGCTTTCTATCTTGTTCCATTGATCTATGTTTTTGTTTTTGTGCAAGTACCATATTGTCTTGATTACTGTAGCTTTGTAGTATAGTCTGGAGTCAGGGAGTCTAATTCCTCCTGCTCCGTTTTTTTCCCTCAAGACTGCTTTGGCTATTCGAGGTCTTTTGTGTCTCCATACAAATTTTAAGATTTTTTGTTCTAGTTCTGTAAAAAATGCCACTGGTAATTTGATAGGGATTGTATTGAATCTGTAGATTGCTTTGGGTAGTATAGTCATTTTCGCAATATTGATGCTTCCAATCCAAGAACATGGTATATCTCTCCATCTGTTGGTATCATCTTTAATTCTTTCATCAGTGTCTTGTAATTTTCTGCATACAGGTCTTTGTCTCCCTAGGTAGGTTTATTCCTAGGTATTTTATTCTTTTTGTTGCAATGGTAAATCAGAGTGTTTCCTTAATTTCTCTTTCAGATTTTTCATCATTAGTGTATAGGTATACAAGAGATTTCTGTGCATTAATTTTGTATCCTGCAACTTTACCAAATGCATTGATTAGCTCTAGTAGTTTTCTGGTGACATTTTTAGGATTCTCTATGTATAGTATCATGTCATCTGCAAACAGTGTCAGTTTTATTCTTCTTTTCCAATTTGTATTCCTTTTATTTCTTTTTCTTCTCTGATTGCTGTGTCTAGGACTTCCAAAACTATGTTGAATAATAGTGGTGAGAGTGGACATCCTTGTCTCGTTCCTGATCTTAGAGGAAATGCTTTCAGTTTTTCACCATTGAGAACGATGTTTGCTGTGGGTTTGTCGCATGTGACCTTTATTATTCTGAGGTAAGTTCCCTCTATGCCCACTTTCTGGAGAGTATTTATCATAAATTTGTGTTGAATTTTGTCAAAAGCGTTTTCTGCATCTATTGAGATGATCATATGGTTTTTATTCTTCAGTTTGTTAATATGGTGTATCACATTGACTGATTTGCATATATTGAAGAATACTTGCATCCCTGGGACAAATCCCACTTGATCATGGTGTATGATCCTTTTAATGTATTGTTGGATTCTGTTTGCTAGTATTTTGTTGAGGATTTTTGCATCTATATTCATCAGTGATATTGGTCTGTAATATTCATTTTTTGTAGTATCTTTGTCTGGTTTTGGTATCAGGGTGATGGTGGCCTCATAGAATGAGTTTGGGAGTGTTCCTTCCTCTGCAATTTTTTGGAAGAGTTTGAGAAGGATGGGTGTTAGCTCTTCTCTAAATGTTTGACAGAACTCACCTGTGAAGCCATCTGGTCCTGGACTTTTGTTTGTTGGAAGATTTTTAATCACAGTTTCAATTTCATTACTTGTGATTGGTGTGTTCATATTTTCTGTTTCTTCCTGGTTCAGTCTTGGAAGGTTATACTTTTCTAAGAATTTGTCCATTTCTTCCAGGTTGTTCATTTTATTGGCATAGAGTTGTTTGTAGTAGTCTCTTAGGATGCTTTGTATTTCTGTGGTGTCTGTTGTAACTTCTTTTTCACTTCTAATTTTATTGATTTGAGTCCTCTCCCTCTTTTTCTTGATGAGTCTGGCTAATGATTTATCAATTTTGTTTATCTTCTCAAAGAACCAGCTTTTAGGTTTATTGATCTTTGCTATTGTTTTCTTTGTTTCTATTTCATTTATTTCTGCTATTACCTTTATGATTTCTTTCCTTCTACTAACTTTGCATTTTGCTTGTTCTTCTTTCTCTGGTTCCTTTAGGTGTAAGGTTAGATTGTTTATTTGAGATTTTTCTTGTTTCTTGAGGTAGGCTTGTATAGCTATAAACTTCTTCTTAGAACTGCTTTTGCTGTGTCCCATAGGTTTTGGATCGTTGTGTTTTCATTGTCATTTGTCTCTAGGTATTTTTTGATTTCCTCTTTGATTTCTTCAGTGATCTCTTGGTTATTTAGTAACCTATCATTTAGCCTCCATGTGTTTGTGTTTTTTACGTTTTTTCCCCTGTAATTGATTTCTAATCTCATAGCGTTGTGGTCAGAAAAGATGCTTGATATGATTTTAATTTTCTTAAATTTACTGAGGCTTGATTTGTGACCCAAGATATGATCTATCCTGGAGAATGTTCCATGTATACTTCAGAAGAAAGTGTAATCTGCTGTTTTTGGATGGAATGTCCTATAAATATCAATTAAAACTATCTGGTCTATTGTGTCATTTAAAGCTTCTGTTTCCTTATTTATTTTCATTTTGGATGATCTGTTCATTCGTGTAAGTGAGGTGTTAAAGTTCCCCACTGTTATTGTGTTACTGTCAATTTCCTTTTTTATAGCTGTTGGCAGTTGCCTTATGTATTGAGGTGCTCCTATGTTGGGTGCATATATATATTTATAATTGTTATATCTTCTTCTTGGATTGATCCCTTGATCATTATGTAGTGTCCTTCCTTGTCTCTTGTAACATTCTTTATTTTAAAGTCTATTTTATGTTATATGAGTATTGCTTCTCCAGCTTTCTTTTGATTTCCATTTGCATGGAATATCTTTTTCCATCCCCTCACTTTCAGTCTGAATGTGTCGCTAGATCTGAAGTGGGTCTCTTGTAGACAGCATATATATGGGTCCTGTTTTTGTATCCATTCAGCAAGGCTGTGTCTTTTGGTTGGAGCATTTAACCCATTCACGTTTAAGGTAATTATCGATATGTAGGTTCCAATGACCATTTTCTTAATTGTTTTGGGTTTGTTTTTGTAGGTCCTTTTCTTCTCTTGTGTTTCCCACTTAGAGAAGTTCCTTTAGCATTTGTTGTAGAGCTGGTTTGGTGGTGCTGAATTCTCTTAGCTTTTGCTTGTCTGTAAAGCTTTTGGTTTCTCCATCGAATCTGACTGAGATCCTTGCTGGGTAGAGTAATCTTGGCTGTAGGTTCTTCCCTTTCATCACTTTAAGTATATCATGCCACTCCCTTCTGGCTTGTAGAGTTTCTGCTGAGAAATCAGCTGTTAACCTTATGGGAGTTCCCTTGTATGTTATTTGTCGTTTTTCCTTTGCTGCTTTCAATAATTTTTCTTTGTCTTTAATTTTGCCAATTTGATTACTGTGTGTCTCAGCATGTTTCTCCTTGGGTTTATCCTGTATGGGACTCTCTGCACTTTCTGGACTTGGGTGGCTCTTTCCTTTCCCATGTTAGGGAAGTTTTCGACTATAATCTCTTCAAATATTTTCTCTGGTCCTTTCTCTCTCTCTTCTCCTTCTGGGACCCCTATAATGCGAATGTTGTTGTGTTTAATGTTGTCCCAGAGGTCTCTTAGGCTGTCTTCATTTCTTTTCATTCTTTTTTCTTTATTCTCTTCCACAGCTGTGAATTCCACCATTCTGTCTTCCAGGTCACTTATCCGTTCTTCTGCCTCAGTTATTCTACTATTGATTCCTTCTAGTGTAGTTTTCATTTCAGTTATTGTATTGGTCATCTCTGTTTGTTTGTTCTTTAATTCTTCTAGGTCTTTGTTAAACATTTCTTGCATCTTCTCGATCTTTGCCTCCATTCTTTTTCCAAGGTCCTGGATCATCTTCACTATCATTATTCTGAATTCTTTTCCTGGAAGGTTGCCTATCTCCACTTCATTTAGTTGTTTTTCTGGGGTTTTATCTTGTTCCTTCATCTGGTACATAGCCCTCTGCCTTTTCATCTTGTCTATCTTTCTGTGAATGTGGTTTTTGTTCTACAGGCTGCAGGCTTGTAGTTCTTCTTGCTTCTGTTGTCTGCCCTCCCCTCTGCTTTCTTTAACTAGATATTAGTTAAGCCTCCTGTAGGATGTCAAATGAATGGAATAATATACTACTAGCCTTTTGTGTCTGGCTTCTTTGACTCAGCATGACTGTGGATCCATCCACAGTGTTGCATGTATCAGTACTTCATCCCTTTTTATTGCTGAGTAGTGTTCCATTGTGCGAATATACTACAGTTTTTTAATCCAATGAACAGGATTTTTGAGACCAGCTTCTTGGGAGACAGGAAATGTTATATCTACAGCCCTACTGGAGTAGGGGCTTTTGATCAAGAGGCCTTGGGGGTAGCACTGTTGTGTCTGAGATGTCCTGGGAGTGGTGTGGTCCTGGTGTGCTGGGCATGGTTCTGTTCAGATGGCTCCTTCAGGGAGGGGTAGCCTGTGAGCCTGCTCTTTGTCTCAATTCAGTGGCCCTCCAGATCACCTCGTCTTAGCTTCCTGGTTGTCAGTTTTTTCAGTGTATTCTTGACATTGACACTGTGAGGTGGGAGAGGAGGACACAAAGGCTTGGGGAGGTGTGGCAGGGCCGCTTTCTCCCCCTTGGAGCATGCCTTTCCCTCTCATTAATTTATCACTGTTCTGTACAACATCTGCACCAGCACAGGAAGAGGTCCTTACTATGATGGGCTTGCAGGTCAGCCCTTGATGTTCTTAGCTGTTGCACAGTATGGAAAAATCACTTGAAGAAAATTGCCTACTTTTGCTTGTGGTGGACCAATAGGGAGAGATGACCATATTTGTTCTCTGACTTATATTAAAGACTGAAAAGAGATGTTTTCAAAAGGGCTCTTGAATAAAAAAATCTTGTGAGCAACTTTTCTGTGTTGTAGCTAAATCCTCCTTTTCAGCACTATTATTTTGCTTTGTTGAGAGATGCTGAAGTTAATTTGCATCTAGCTGGAAAGAAATTCTGGCTCTTGCAAGCAAATTTCTAGCAGACCTGAAAGTATCTAGACCCTCTTAACCAAAACACTGTGAGGTGTGTATCTGATTTTAAAAATATTGTTTATACGCTGCAAAGGCCAAATTGTGTGTGATTCAGTTAGGAGGAACATCACTCTGAAGTGTGCCAGAGCTTGGGAAACGCCTTTGGATCTAAGCTCCATTTCCCTGCTGAATGGTGCATGTCTGCCCTTACAGTCTAGTGTACTTTACCCAGTACCATCTCTCTGAGGATTCTCAGTTGCAGACAACAGAGACCCCTCCTCCTATTTTAAACAGAAGGGCATTTGTTAAGGGGTGTTAGAAAGTTTGCATGCCTCCAGGGTGTTTGAAGAATCTGCCTTGGGAAGGCATGTCCAGGAAAAAAACGCAGTTGGGAGAAACAGATCAAGGAGTGTTCTAGAAAAAACCCTGTGGTGCTGGGGACTGACAGCCTCTGCCACAGGGCTCACCAGGTGATCCTCTCATCTGCTGGCAGCCCACCTTCCCTTGCTCACTGCAACATCCACGTCTAGGGATATATCAGGCAGGCTGAAACGAGGTCACATACCTGTACCCTATCAGCAAAGGATTTTGGGAAATGTAGTTTTTAGTTCTTCATCTGCTACAGCCCAAAGAGAGAAGCTATAGGAGGGGCTTGGGATGGGTGCTGGCAGTGGCTGCTATAAGTACTAACCTGAACTTGACAGACACCAGGCCATTAGAGGATGGCAGCCAGACTCTATGTACTCTCACTCAAAGAAAAGTTTCAAAGTATGATTTTTGAGCCTCTATTTCCTAATTTGTAAGATATGGCTAAAAATCCAACCTTACAGGGCATGGTGCCCTTCTTGGGTCTCCCTTCAAAAGAATTTGCTATTTTACTGCAAGGAGTGAATGCAATTGACAGCCTCTAGTTAGAGCCTTTAGGATCTGCCTTCATGTTCAAGCAGAGGCCACACTCTTTCTGAGAAGATGACCAAGCACAGTGGGAACACTAGGGCCTGTCTATTTCTGCCCAGTGCAGGACTCTTGTCATGGGAAGTCTTTGCTCTGAGGCTCCCCATTGGGTTGAGTTGGCTGCAACTTTGTCAGATCTGCATCACAGTCCTTACTCTGTCCAATTCTGCTTCCTTCCCTTTTTATCTTCCACAGGCATTCCCTCTATTGTATTCCTAATCCCAACTCAGTGTCTGCTTCCCAGGGGACCCGACTGACACACAGGACCACAGGACTCTTGTGAAGAAAGCAATTCTTCATGATAGCATTGGATGGAGTGCTTGATATACAATTTCAATAATTTCCTCTCTAATTCCTCCCTTTCCATTTTTAAAATTTTATTTTATTTATTTTTTTGGCTGCACTGGGTCTTAGTTGCGGCATGCGGGATCTTGGTTGAGGCATGCGGAATCTTTCACTGCAGCACGCAGGCTCTTCATTGTGGTGTGTGGGTTTCCCTCTAGTTGTGGTGTGAGGGTTTTCTCTCTCTAGTTGTGGCGCACAGGCTCCAGGGCACATGGGCTCTGTAGTTTGTGGCACGTAGGCTCTAGCTGAGGCGTGTGAGCTCAGTAGTTTTGGCATGCGGGCTTAGTTGTCCTGCAGCATGTGGGATCTGAAATCCCTGACTGGGGATCGAACCCACGTTCCCCTGCATTGCAAGGCGGATTCTTTACCACTGGACCACCAGGGAAGTCCCCTCCCTTTCCATTTTAATCTATGTCTAACCCAATAAAAAATCATGTCCTTTCCACCTTCAAAATGAATCTTGAACATGGAAACAACCCAAGTGTCCATCAACAGATGAATGGATAAAGAAGATGCAGTATACACACACACACACACACACACACACACACACACACACACAATTGAATATTACTCAACCATAAAAAAGAATGAAGTAACGCCATTTACAGAAACATGGATGGACCTAGAGAACATTATACTTAGTGAAGGGAGAAAGACAAATACTCTATGATATCACTTATACATGGACTCTAAAAAATAATACAAAAGATTCTATATACAAAACAGAAACAAACTCACAAACATAGAAAACAAACTTATGGTTACCAAAGGGGAGGTGGGGGGAAGACAAATTAGGAGTATGGGATTAACATATACAAACTACTACACATAAAATAGAGAAGCAACAAGGATTTACTGTATAACACAGGGAATTATATTCAATATCTTGAAATAACCTCTAATGGAATATAATCAGAAGAAATAGACAAAAAAATTACAAAGTGTATCTTGAATTTATCTGCTTTTTATACCATCCCCAAAGCTATCACTCCAGCCCAAGATACCACTGTCTCTGTCCTTGTATTAGTTTTCTGAGACTGCATAACAACATATCACTGACTGGGTGGCTTAAGCAACAGAAACTTACTGTCTCAGAGTCCTGGAAACTAGAAGTCTGGGATCAAGGTGTTGGCATGGCTGGTTTCTTCTGAGGGCTGTGAGGGAGAATCTGTTCCATGCCTCTCCCCTAGCTCATGGTGATTTTCTGGCAGTCTTTGTCATTCCCTCACTTGTAAAAACATCATCCCAACATCTGCCTTCCTCACCTGGTGTTCTCCTTGTGTACATGTCAGTATCCAAATTTTCCTGTTTTATAAGGATACCAGTCATATTGGACTAGGGCCCACTCTACTCCTGTATGACCTCATCTAAACTTAACTAATTACATTTGCAATGACCCTATTTCTATACAAGGTCACATTCTGGGGTACTGGGATTAGAACTTCAACATACGATTTGGGGGGGAACACAATTCAGAAAGAACACACCTTTAACAAGACAATGCAATAGCCTCGTACTTGGTGTCCCTGCCTCCTTTCCTGCTTTACAGATTATAGGGAAATCTGTTAAACACTTGAATCTGATCACTTCATCCCCCTGCTTGGAATCCTCCAGCAGCTTCCTATCACACATGGAATGCAATCCAGCCTCCTCCCTTGGCTCCCACTTCCTTACGCTCAGCTCAGACATCTCTTCAGCCTCATCTCTCACCACTCTCATCAGCTCCTGACACGGAGGCCGTGCCAAGTTCTTTCCCACTTTAGGGCATGTGCACTGCCTGTTTTATCCTTGCTGGGAAGCTCTCCTCTCCTGCTCTTTACCTAGCAGGATCCCGCATTCGGGGCTCATCTCAAATGTCACTTCCTCAAAGAGGTCTTCACTGACCACCCTCTGGTAAGAGGGTATATAAGTCAGGGTAAGGTATGTTATGCTGCACTAACAAATGAGCCCCAGATCTCAGTGACTTACAACAAAGGCATGTCTACCAAGGGTCAGCTGCAGCTCTGATCCACCATGGCTTCACTCTGGGACAGATTGATCACAGTCTCTACCTGGGACACTGCTGGACTCAGGGGAGAGAGAAGAGAGATGGTGAACCCTCAACTGGTTTTAAGGCATCTGCCTGACAAAAACACTCATGGCTTCCGGCCACATTCTATTGGCCAAAATAAGTTGCATGGACACTCCTGAGTGCAACAGGGTGGGGATGCATAATGCTCCCCTAGGGAAGCACCGTAAGTCCCAGGGCAAGCCTAAAGTCAATGAGCTGGGGAAGTGTAATATTCTTCCAGAGAAAGGCAGCAAATATTTGGAACAACAATATAATCTACCAAAAAGTTCATTCCCAATCTGCATTCTCTTTTATTTCCTCTTTTTGTTTTCTTTCACAGCAATTACTACAGCTGTAAACTGTAAATAAATCCACATTTATCTAAAAACAGTGTGTGTGTGTGTGTGTGTGTGTGTGTGTGTGTGTCTGTGTATGTGTGTCACAGAGGCCTGGCCCATGATAGATTTTTGATAAATCATTATAGAATGAATGACCACATAAACATGAAAAAACATAGAAAGAGCCCATGCTTTTCAATCATATAGAATTAGGTGTGTGTGAATCCCAGCCTGCTTTTTATTAATACGTGATATTACTGTCTCCACTTTCTTCATATTTAAAATAAGGCTGATGAAACTTTCACCAGAATTGGCCCATAGATGGCACTAAAAAACGTTAGTTTCTTTCCCACTTTGTTGTTTCGCTGGCTCTCATTCTTTTGGTGTGTGTTTCATTTTAGCACGTATGAGTATGAACCTGACATTTATTGTATTGCAGCAAATACAAAACAACATTTTTATACTGGTGTTGATTCAGAAACCTTCATTTGGCATTGGCTGTGTTTTGTGGTTTTTTAACCCAAGAGGACCTTAGTGATCTCTGGCTCTGCCACTGTGTCTCATATTCTCTAATTAACTTGCTAAATCTGGCTTTTAAAAAATGACATCTGTTGATATGTTGACTGTTTTGTTTCACTTGATGAATTTGCTTTTTATGTTTTAAGTAAAGAAATCCGGTTTTTTAAATAATGAGTCCTAGTCCCAAGCCAATGAATGTGATTTCAGAGAATTAGCCCTGACTCTTTTGTATTTGATGCAATAATTACCCCTGATGTACAGAACATCAGTCATCCTCTATCCAACGTAGAGAGATTATGGTCTTTGTAGTCAGACAGGGCTTGCAAGACTCTCACTCTACCATCTCGTTCATTAGGTGGCTTTGGACAAATCACTTTCCCTCTCTGAGCTCCCATTTATCTTGGGTGAAATAGGGATCATGTTTGAATAGTTTCTTTTTTTTTAACATCTTTTTTGGAGTATAATTGCTTTACAATGGTGGGTTAGTTTCTACTGTATAACAAAGTGAATCAGCTATAGATAAACATATATCCCCATATCTCCTCCCTCTTGCATCTCCCTCCCACCCTCCCTATCCCACCCCTCTAGGTGGACACAAAGCCCCGAGCTGATTTCCCTGTGCTATGCGGCTGCTTCCCACTAGCTATCTATTTTACATTTGGTAGTGTATATATGTCCATGCCACTCTCTCACTTCGTCCCAGCTTACCCTTCCCCCTCCGCATGTCCTCAAGTCCATTCTCTACTCTACGTCTGTGTCTTTATTCCTGTCCTGCCCCTAGGTTCATTAGAACCTTTTTTGTTTTTTTTTTTGATTCCATATATATGTGTTAGCATACGGTATTTGTTTTTCTCTTTCTGACTTACTTCACTCTGTATGACAGTCTCTAGGTCCATGGGTGCTGACTATTATGTCATGTCTAAGAATTAGGACAAGTGCAAGTTGGTAATTTTTTCTGGCCCATGGATTGTGGTGCCTGTCATCTAGGGAGGTGAAGAGGGGAAAGAATATTGGAGAGAAACCAATACAAAAACATGAGTGTACTGTCAAAGAAATCTTCAGTTTGAAGACCCCGGACATGCAAGGTGACCCTGGGATGAAGTGTTAGGTACAGGTGAAAACAGAGTGAATAAAGGATGCTCATCAAATGGCAGATATTCTTTGTTCCATAGAATAAATTAACAATGCTACCTCATAGGCAAATAGCTGCAGTTGTTTTTTGCAGAATGTCAGCATTTCAGTTAATATCTATTCGCCAAAAGAAAACTATCCTGAATGCCTTAGGCCAAAAGAGGACTTCAGAGCGAGGATAATGGGAGTTCACAGACTGGAAAAGAGAGCTCCACCTTTCCATGGAAGGTCTAGGGAAGCACTGGAGCTTCAACAGCAGGAACTCACAGACCACCCTCTGGAGGCTGCCATCTAATGGCTCAGTTCTGATCTCCTGTGCTCTTTATTGCGGTAAAATGTACATAATAGAAAATATACAATTTTAAGGTTTTTAAGTGTATAGTTCAGTGACATTAAGCACATTCACATTGTTGTGCACACATTACCACCATCCATCTCCAGAACTTTTCCCCTCTTCCTCACCTGAAATTCTGTCCCCATTAAGCAACGACTCCCCATTTGCCCTCCCCCAGCCCCTGACAACCATTCTACTTTCTGTCTCTATGAATTTGACTAGCCTAAGTATCTCATATAAGTGGAAACATGCAATAATTTTCCTTTTGTTAACTGGCTTATTTCACTTAGTATAATGTCCTCTCTGCTGTAGTATATGTCAGAATCTTTCCTTTTTAAGACTGAATAATATTCCATTGTATATATATATACTACATTTTGTTTATCCATTCATCTGTCAGTGGACACATGGGTTACTTTCATTTTTTTTAAAAAATTATTTATTTAATTTATTTATTTTTGGCTGAGTTGGGTCTTCGTTTCTGCATGCGGGCTTTCCCTAGTTGTGGCAAGCAGGGCTACTCTTCATTGTGGTGCGCAGGCTTCTCATTGCGGTGGCTTCTCTTGTTGCAGAGCATGGGTTCTAGGCCCACAGGCTTCAGTAGTTGTGGCATGTGGGCTCAGTAGTTGTGGCTCATGGGCTCTAGAGTGCAGGCTCAGTAGTTGTGGTGCATGGGCTTAGTTGCTCCACGGCATGTGGGATCTTCCTGAACCAGGGCTCGAACCCGTGTCCCCTGCATTGGCAGGCTGATTCTTAACCACTGCACCACGTGGGAAGTCCTACTTTCATCTTTTAGCTATTGTGAATAATATTACTAAGAACAGTGTTGTGAAAATATCTGTTTGAGTCAATTTTTAGGGGGCGTGTACATATCTGTTCTCAATTTTGGGTGGGGTATATGCCCAGAGGTGGAATTGTTGGATCACATGGTAATTCTATTTTTAACTTTTTGAGGAACTGCCACAATATTTTCCATACTGGCTGCACTATTTTTATTCCCATCAGCAATGCAATGCACAAAGGATCTAATTTCTCCATATCCTTGCCAACACTTGATATTTTCTTCTTTTTGATGATAGCAGTATCTCATTGTGATTTTGTTTTGCATTTCCCTAAAGATTAGTGATGAACATATCTTCATTTACTTATTGGCCATTTGTATACCTTCTTCAGAATAATGTCTAATTAAGTCTTTGTCTATTTTAAAATTTGAGTTGTAGGAGTTCCTTATAGATTCTGGATATTAATTCCTTATCAAATATGATTTGTGAATAGTTTCTTCTATTCTGTGGGTTACCTTTATAATCTGCTGATAGTGTCCTTTGATGCACACGTTTTTACTTTTGATGTATTCAAATTTATCTAGTTTTTCTTTTGTTGCCTGTGTTTTTGATGTCCATTGCCAATCCACTGTCATGTGTTTTCACCCTATATTTTCTTCTAAGAGTTTTATAGTTTTAGCTTTTCCTTTCAGATTTTTGATTCAGTTGGAGTTAATTTTTCTATGTGGTGCTAGGTGAGGGTTCAACTTTATCATTTCGCATGTAGATATCCAGATTTCCCAAAAACATTTGTTGAAAAGACAGCTCTGACCTCTTTTTTGTTCCTCTGTGTCTCCAACTCAAATTCTTCTCTGCCTGAGAAGAGTCTGAACATGGTAGTGTAGGTCCTGTGCTCGTCCCATGTGGTCAGGGGAATTGAGTGCCATGATAGGCAGGGGAGGAAAATGCTGGGTGAACAAAAACTAGAGGTGTCACTACACCCGGAGACAGAACCCTAAGCATGAGCATTCACTGTTTGAAGAAAAGGAATCCATCAGATTCATCCAATTATTTACCTTTGTAACAAAGAGACAGGGTTGAATTTTCTGGTTGAATGTTTGTTCTGGTAAAGAACAATGGCAGTTTATGAACCTGACAGGAATAATAGACACCAATTTGAAGAGTGTGCCTGATGATGGCCAATCACTATGAAAATCTTTGAGAGATTAAAAAAGCATTCCACAGGAAAGACCCTGAGTCCAGGTATCTCCAAAGAGACTTTTATGGACAATTGAGGGCCCTTGCTGTTTTCTAAACAGAGAACTGAGTTTCATTCTTTTTAAATGTTTTCTGCCTCCAAATTTATCTAAACTTTTTCCCCAAAAGGCTGTACTGTTTAGGATTTTATCTCCAAGTGCAGCTACACCAACTTTTTTTGTTGTTGTTCCTTTGCTTGTAATTAGGAGGGTTTCTTTTGAAAAGCTGCAAATAGAATTCCTTTTGCTAGAATTGAATCCAATAAGGTGATGCTTAAAGAAATCTAAGAGCCAATAGACCATATACAGAAGTAATATATTTTAAAGAAAAGGACAAGTAATGTATAATATTTGCTACCATATCCAGTAGCATCAGGTAGGAACATGGGAGGAACAATTAAAGATTCTGCTCATCCCTACTAATTCCATTTCACAAGGTGTTTCTGAAGACTAGAGACACGTAACCCATGACTTAACAACTCATTAAGGCATATGCTGGGATGATGATTGGGAGGCTGGTTGCATTAACCAAGTGAGAAATATTGAGACCTGGATTAGAACAGTAGTTTTGGAAACAAAGAGAAGGGAGCAGATGTCTCCATGGATCTCAGAAGAAGAATAAAAAAGAGTATATGATTTTAGATGGGAAGAAGAAGGGAATAAAGACATCAGGTAATGTGTTGGCTTCCTTTGTTGTATCTGGGGGAGGAGAGGTGTCTGTCACCAAGAGAAGAATCACAAGAGGAGCAGCAAGGGGGAAGATGATGAGTTTAATAAAGGACACAATTATGATGACCTGGTGGAGACATTGAGTAAGCAGTTGGTGACACAATAGTACCAGAGAAGTGGGTGGCTGGAGACTGGGGCCACTCAACTTATAGGTAGTATGGAGAGGAAACTTTTTAAAGAGGCCTCCAGGATTCCATCTGCAAGGTTGTTGACCATTCTCTGGACCCTTCTCCATGTTCCTTATCTTTTCCAAATTGGAGCCACTGAGATATGGGGGGCTTCTGCCTCTAGTTTCTCTGCCCCATGAACACAAGTCCTGTTGGTTATATTTGAGACCCCCCTCCAATAAGCCTCTAAATAAAAGGATATTGACCTTAAAATTGCTTGAGTTTCCAAAGCAGAGGTGGGCCCTCCTCTTTATATTTCTTCCAATCTTCCAACTTCATCTCTCATCATTCCCCGCCCCCTCTCCCATCACCATCACTCACATATACTGTCCCCTCTGCCAAACATACCTTTCCCTCCTTCTTCATGTGGATTATTTCCTTCCTTTCTTTTAAGATCAGATTAGGTGTTGTCTCCTCTGGGAAGTCACCCTTGGTCCCCCTATCTACATTCCTGAAGCTGGGAAAGGTGCTTCTACTCTTTGGAGAAGTAGCCAATCAGGTAAATCCCAGTGTCCAAAATGTGGGCATTGAGTGCATGCTGGCCCCAAGGATGCCAGGTGGAGGTGGCCAGAGCAACTCTAGAGATCACGGTCAGGGTGTTTCCCACTAGGAGCAGGTAATGCATTGTATTGTTCATTTAATCTGTTGAATATGTTGGTTATAGGGAATGAAGGCTGTAAATGAAATAAGTCATTGGGAGGACTCATCACTCTACAAATTAAATAGGCTCTTTCGTTAGTTAGGAAAAATCCTGAGAACTCTATGTATAATTTGTCTCCTTGCTGGTTAGGCAAGTAAAAATGGTGGCTCTAGTTGATTTGAATCCAAATAAAACATGAAATATGTTTTTTTTTTCCTTTTTATTCTGCTGATCAAATAGAGTTATCTGGTTGTAAGCAACAGAAATTCATTATGGCTAACCTAAGCAAAAGGAAATTCACTGGAAAGGTAACACTGAGTGGAGGGGAAGCCATAGAAACAGGCTTGGGAATAGACAGAGAGCAGAGCACCCAGGGTCCTGGAAGGAAGAGTTATAGGGATAGTCTCACAACAGAAGCAATCTGGTCAAGGTGATGCTGATGGGATGAGTGACAGCCAAATGTTTTCAGTCTCTTTGTCACTCTGTGTAAGATTCAAATCTCAGGGAGGAAACATCCTCAGGTCATGTGTCCATCCTCTTAGCTACAGAGGGGCAGTCTACCTTATCAGACCACTAGAATGTAGTCAGTAAGGAACAGGTAACCAGCGCCCCCCACACCCCGCTCCCCCGAATCTGGGATGTTTTTGCCAGGAGAAGGTGAAATGGGTGCTGGGCTGGTAGACCCAACAAAAGATGCATGACGAACAGCCTTTGCTAGGACAGAATGTAAAGCGAGGTAACATTTCCTGATCTCTGTCTACCTACCTGATATTTCATAGACAGAATCTCATTTAATCTTCTTAACAGCCTTGCATGGTACATAGTAGTATTTGCATTTTCAAGGGGTAGAAAAAAGAGGTCAGAGAGGTGAAGAAACTTAACTAAGTTCCCACAGCTAGCTGTTATAATAGTAGAGTCAAGGTTCAAATCCAGGTCTGTCTGACTCAATTTCTTTCCTCTGCAGCCCCATGCGACCTTCTCACAGAACTGGGACATGTGAAGCTGGGGGTTTAGATTGACCAGTGATTACGTTGTCAGGAGGGACAGTAACTTAACCAATGGCAGAGATAGGCTGGGAGGAAAGGCCTCAGCTCGTGAATTCTTTTGTGAATTGAAGGATGCTCTCTGGGGTCCTCTAATCATAAATTATTTCATAGGCCCAACAGACGAATTAACATCTTTTGTGTCTTCACAGAGCATTGATTTACAGCCTCAAGAGCCTGCTTCAGCATTTTCTTCTGCAAAGTCTCTCCCCTGGGCTTTGTGTTTTCTGTAAATGGCCTAAAGAAGACTCTCCAAGGTGACTTAAATAGATTCTATATTTACACAGTGTAAACAATTTTTCTGAATGAGCCCATATTTTATCTTTGCTTAGGTTATGATTTTGCCAGTAAGAGCATTCATTTTTTTTCAACAAAATTGAAACTCATGGCAATTCTATATTGTGTTGTACAAAAGACATTTATCATTTAGCACAGGAATATAAATGCTACGAGGACAGGAATGTTTGTTTTGTACAGTGTTGTGGTTCTAGCACCTAGAAAAGTACCTGGCCAATAATAGGCACTCAAGAAATATTTACGGAATGCATGATGGCATTTGTAACCATTCCATCTCTTCTCAGAGAATTGACTCTGTCCACAACCCCAGAAAGCCAGGCTGGGCCAAACTGACTCCATATATCTCTCAAGACTGAGGGATTTAGATGGGGGAAGAGGGAGAACACTGGAGGCATAATACAGGTGGGCCAGGGCTAGATTTGGTGCCTGTGGCAGTCCAGAGCCATGGGCCAGTAGCAGTTTGGAAGTGTAAAAAAAATAAATAAATAAAAAACAGAAGAAAATCAGTATTGCGGAATCAATCTTCATTTCCAACCCCAATTTCCCTTTCTGGCTTGATTCCTTTGTCTCTTTAGACTTAAAATTTTAAAAGTTGAGACTTCTATTTCCAGACAGGATGGAGTAATAGGGACTGCATTGATCCTCCTATCTGAAATAAGCAACAAAATGGGCAGAATATATGAAACAATGGTTTTCAAGATACTGGACATCATACAATAAAGGATGGTGATCCTTCAGAGATGGGAACCAAGTGAGGTGAGCCTTACAACTGCCCCAGCTTACTGACTCAAGAGAATTTCCAGGTCATGGTGTGGGGAAGGGTAGCAGAGGTGGAGTCTGGTGGACTCCTGGAGTTGAGGAGACAGAATTTAGAGTCCAGGGACACCAAGGCAGCTAGAGGTCACAGAACAGAGTACTGAAAAGGAGAGACCTGGGGGGAGAGAGAGAGAGACAGAACTCCAGAGATCTTCAGAGTCCCTTAGAGTATTCAGCAGGAAACTAATCAGTATATGATGTGAGGAAATGGGAGTGTGAAGATTATAGGGAACTCATACACGGCAGTGCTTGTTGCCTCCAGCCAGACTGGAAAACCTCATAATTCACAGGGCATTGGGTAGAGTACACAGAAGAATCTTGCCCCAGTCATGGAAAATAATTAGTCTCAGACTAAAAACTGCTCTTGTTCTACATAACAAGTCTTCAAAGCAAATACCTGATAGGATAAAATTGTTTTTAAGTAATTTAAATGTGTTCTAGAACAAAGCTCAAGAATATTTGTAGGAATATAAAAAGATCCAGTACCCAACAAGATAAAATTCACAATGTATGGCATCCAGTCAAAAATTACTGTGGATGAAAAGAATTGGAAAAATGCAACCCATCATAAGTAAAAGCAATCAATTGAACTGACACAGAGGTTGGAATTAGCAAAGAGGGACAGTGAAACCGTTATTATAACTATATTTCGTACATTCAGAATGTTAAATAGAAACATGGGAGATGTAAAAAAGACACAAAATGAACTTCTAGAGAAGAAAACTACAAAACTTGAGATAGAAAATTCACTGGATGTGATTAACAACAGATTAGACAGTGAAAAAGAAAAATATTAGTGAACTCAAGGATATAGCAACAGAAACTATCTGAAATGAAAATACAGAGAAAAGAGAGGGAATAAAATAGAATAAGCATCAGTGAGTTGTAGCCCAACCCCAAGCAGTCTGATATACATATAATTGAAGAACCTGAAGAAAACGAGAAAAGGGGAGACAGAAAAAAATACTTGAAAAAAATAATGGTCAAAGTTTTTCAAATTTGACAAAAACTATAAACCCACAGATCTAAGAATCTCAACAAATCCCTAGAACACCAAGCATTTGAAGAAAACTACACTAAAGTACATCATGATTAAATTGATCAAAATCAATGATAAAGAAAAAAATCTTAAAAGTAGCCAGAGGAAAAAAGACGTATTCATATAGAAGGACAAAGATGAAGGTGACATCAGATTTCCCACTGGAAACAATGCAAGGAAGGCAACTGTGGTCCAAGCTTTTAAAACACTAAAAGGAAAAATCTGTCAATCCAGTATTCTATCCCTAGTAAAAATATCTTTCAAAAACAAAGGCAAATTAAAGACTTTTCTGAGATATAAAAGCTGAAAGAATCATCCCCAGCAGATCTGTACTATGGGAAAAGTTAAAGATCATCCTTCAAACAGAAAGATGATACTAGATGAAAATATGGATCTAGTTACAGAAGAATGAAGATTGTCAGAAGTGGTACATAGGTAACTATACAGGTAAATATATAATAGTTCTTTCTTATTATTTAAATATCTTTACAAGATAATTGGCCATTTATTTAAAATTTATTTTATTGAAGTATAGTTGATTTACAATGTTGTGTTAGTTTCTGCTGTACAGTAAAGTGAGTCAGTTATACATGTATATATACATTCTTTTTCTTATTCTTTTCCATTATAGTTTATCACAGGATATTGAATATAGTTCCCTGTGCTATACAGTAGAACATCGTTGTTTATCCATTCTATATATAATAGTTTGCATCTGCTAATCCCAAACTCCCAATCCATCCCTCCCTCACCCCCACCCCCCTTGGCAACCACAAGTCTGATCTCTATGTCTGTGAGTCTGTTTCTGTTTCATAGATAAGTTCATTTGTGTCGTATTTTAGATTCCACATGTAAGTGATATCATACGGTATTTGTCTTTCTCTTTCTGACTTACTTCAATTAGTATGATAATCTCTAGGTCCATTCATATTGCTGTAAATGGTATTATTTTATTCTTTTTTATGATTAAGTAGTATTCCAGTGTGTATATATATATATATATATATATATATATATATATATATATATATATATATATATATACCACATCTTCTTTATCCATTCATCTGTCGATGGGCATTTAGGTTGTTTCCATGTCTTGGATATTGTAAATAGTGCTGCAGATAATTGACTATTTAAAGAAAAATTATAACAATGCATTCTGGAATTTATATCATGTATAGAAGTAAAATGTATGACAAAAACAGCATAAAGATTGAGAGGGAAGACATGGAAAAATACTATTGTAAGGTTCTTAACTATACACAAAATGGTATCATATCACTTGAAGATAGTCTGTGAGAAAGATGTATAGATATGACATAATCTATATCTTACATAGATCTATAATATATATCATACATATGTCTGATATAAGATGTATAGAGGCATACTTCAGAGTTATTGTGGGTTTAGTTCCAGACCACCACAATAAAGTGAATATCGCAATAAAATGCGTCACATGAATTTTTGGTTTCCCAGTGCATATGGAAGTTACGTTTACACTATACTGTAGTCTGTTAAGTGTGCAATAGCATTATGTCTAAAAAAGCACTGCACATTCCTTAATTAAAAAATACTTTATTGCTAAAAAATGGTAACCCTCATCTGAGCCTTCACTGATCACAGATTACCATAACAAATATAATCATAATGAAAAACCTTGAAACATTACAAGAATTACCAAAATGTGACACAGAGACACAAAGTGATCAAACACTGTTGGAAAAAGGGCACCGATAGACTTGCTGGAACAGAGTTGCCACAAACCTTCAGTTTGTAAAACATGCAATATCTGTGAAATGCAGTAAAACGGGGTATGTCTGTACCTATATCTTATATATCTTCACATGTATATGATGTAAACCCTAAAGCAACCATGAAAATAGCAAAACGAAGAATTATAGAAAATAAGGCAATGAAGGAGATAAAAAGAAATCATAAAAACTACTCAGGTAAATCTGCAGAAGTCAGAAAACGAGGAAAAGGAAAAAGCAAACCAAGAACAGGCACAACAATAACAAACACACATTATGCATGCTGAACTACCTCTCAACCTCTATTCAAAGTGATATTCGTGGATTTAAAAATTTTTAATAGTGTTGATTTTTGAATCATATAATAAGCTTATAGGAGAAGAAAATCCAACACAGGATCAGGAATTTCAGAGGTTATATTTATGGTCTAAAACAAGCATTCTAGTTACTCAGTCAAGGTCAGCCAAGCTTTATCTCTTTTCACTAACATTATAAGCAATCATTTTGGGTATAAAATTAGCTTTAATAATCCTAAAGCCTCCCAAATATTTCATTTGTTATACTTGACAGTTCAGTTGTTTTATTTAGTCTTTTATGAGCTTAAGCTCCCCTGAGATAGCGTGCCTTCTGTACTCATTTACTTTTACAAACTCCAATAAAAATCTGTTGAAAAGCATCATTTTAACTTCCCCCTCCCTGCAGTGCATAAATCACCATACAGCTTAAAAGACCTGCCAGTTTGGGAAACAAATGTGCTTTTGTGTTAGGGTTTACATTCCCAGCATGATCTAATGTTAATACCTGCTCGCGTTTATATTCGGTTCCTGATGTTTGTGGGGGAGATTTTTACAGAACAAAATGGAAAGTTTTGTTTCACCTGGGCTTCAAGAGAGAAAATATGGAAAAACCCCCAAACCTCTAGCCAAACTGTTAAGTTCGTCTGAAATTCACACTCTGCAACGTGAAAAAAACCCTGAGATTTAAGCTACATTTTACTTTTTCCTGTTCCCTCAGTAATGACGTACAAAAATCAGTGACCTCAGTTTGCCAGAAAGAGAACTCAAGGGTCTGTCTTGGAATCGTAAGAAATTGTCCCACTCTTTTGTTTTTTAGGTGACAGGAAACAAAATTATCCTGTTAGGTGTTCACAGAGACTTCCCTCCTTCTGTAGCTGCATTCCTGAGCTTTTTTTTTTTTTTTTTTTTTTTATGTTATGGGTAAGGAGGAAATTGGATACTCTGAAAGTAAAAATGGCAGATATTTACTTGTACAAGAAATACCTCTCAACCAGTACAAAAGTGATATATGCTGATTTGATCACCTAGACCTATCAGGTGAATGAGTTGAGAGAAAAAAACACAGGTCAGTGTGGGATAGTTTGGAAAGAATTTAGGGAATTTTTCAAGCAAAGAAAAAAGGCTTGTTTTTTTTTGTTTTTTGGAGCAGCTGCTGAGCTTGAGAGAAACAAGGATACGAAATGTGTTATGAACATCATTTCCCACCAATGAGGTTTCGGTTCATATTTAAATTTCATGTCAAATATTTTTTGGCTGTTGAACTGGCGTTTCATTAAATGTGATGTCACCTGAGATCAGACTGGTTGCCACGGGGCTTTAATATAAAGAGCAGTGGGCAGGGCAGTGCCAGGATTATTGACTCTGGGAGGACTCAGGCATTGGTGGTATTTCTCAGGGGAATCATTAGACAGAAGTTTTACCCCTCAAATTGGCCTTGTTCTGGCCTCCAGGCCCTGTTACCCCCATCTTGTAGTGTGTCCATTTGGTGTTTCTTTCCAGATGAAAAATCCCAGGGAGACCTCCCTCCTTCAGTTCAGTCCTATCTGCCTTTTATCTTGGAGAAAATACCCCCACCCCCCAATCTTTCCTGCCTTCCAGGGTTAATGCTGAATTTCCCCTACCTGTGTATTTTTGGGTAATTGCAGTGGAAACACTCCAGGATGGGTGGGTAGAATGTGGGGAGTTAAACATTAATGCTGACATGACTGTCTTGAACCAGAAGCATATGCTTTCACTTGTGTTTGTTAGTAAAAGGGAGAGAAAGATGCAATAAAGCCAGGAAGCTTGCGGAATGACTACCTTAAGGAAAATGATCTGGAAGTATTATGTTAAGCATTGCTTTAAGACTCTATAAGCATGTGGTTCTTTGGGCAGGTTTGTGGCAAAAATTGTATCTGTGACCATGACTCATGACCCACGGTGTCAATATGTGTGACAGTAAGACCGAGGGTGGAAGAACAGAGCTGGTAACAGAGGCACAGGAGGGTCTGCTGTCTGTAACGCCATTCTTTCCTTTAAAATCAAGGTGCAGTTTGAACTGGCTAATTGAATGGAATTGTTATTTAGGGTCAGGGTTTTTACAGAGGAAATTGTGGCTTCCAGTGTGGTGCGAGGTTCTCAAGGAGATAAGACTATAGGTTTTCTAACGAGCCCTCAGGGGTGCCTACCTGGAAAGGGCTGACTGGGTCCTAGGCCCCCGTGCCAAGCCCTGTATAAACATCATCTCATTTAATACTTTTAACAATCTTGTTATGCCATCACCATTTTGCAGGGGAGGAAACCAAGCTCAGAGAGGATAGAGGGCACACGCAGCCAGCAGCGGCAGGGTAGGGACGGGAAGCCTGGAAGTCTGACATGGAAACTGCTTGCTTATCTTCCCCACGTCTAGGAAGGCACGGCAAGGCGCGGTGATCTCGCCATTTACAGCTGTGAAGTTTGTCCTGTGAGGCATTGCCCAGGGCAGCAGGGGAGGGGCTCAGGGGCAATCATCTCTACCAGGCCTTCTTGCTTCCATCTTGTCCTTTCCTCTATTTTAACTCTGTGGGTAATTATTTAGTTCGCCGGATCCCGCACTAAACTCAAGAGTTCCCAGTAGGCAGTGGCGTGTAGGTGAAAAAAACACGCAGGTGGGAGTCAGGCAGCCGGCACCCTCATTAACTCTGCAACTTTTGGGTAGTTTTTTGAGCCTGATTTTCCACTCTGGCAAAGTGAAGATGAGGAGGCTTATGAGGAGGGATTCTTTAAAGGGTGGACGACATAAGGCGTGTCTCTGGGACCCAGAGGCCACTCGGTAACTGCCAGTTCTCTCTGGTTTACTCTTTGAGAGTAAGGCTTGCATCTTGCTTACCCTGTCGCTCTTGGTACGTAGTGAGGCTCAGGAAAATACAGTGGCTCAATGAATGCAGTGCTAGCAAAAGAAATTTTTTCACCTTTGTCAGTTTTTAGGGGATTTCAAGCAGAGGAGTCCTCTTTCCCAGGTTCTGGCGGTCATAGTCAGGGAAGAGTGGGTCCAGGCGCGGGTCCCGCGTGGATGCTGGAGACCATACCGGTGAGGTTGGTGCCTGAGAGGGCGCAGGAAGCCAAAACCGCCGGCAGAGGGCGCCCCGGGCCCGCTGAGCGCGTGGCTCTGGGGTTGGGGCGCTCGCCGGGCGCTGGGCACTGGCTGCAGTCCGGCCTTGACCGCAGCCGTGGACGAGCCCACTACCCAAGCTGAGCGCGAAGTGAGCGCCCTCTGGGCGCAGCGGAGCGCACCGGCCAGGCGCGCTGCTGCACGGAGCCCTGCCGGCGAGCGGTGAGTAGAGGCGCCCGCAGGGCACATCTCACCCTAGTTGGGGGGCACTTGGAGGCAGCGCTTGTCGGACCTGGGCGCGCTGTTCTAGTGGTTGGTGTCCGTGGGAGAGTGAGCGCGGTCCCTGCTTCCGTTTGGTCTTTAGGAAGGGCTTCGGGTTGACCCCAGGAGGCGCTGAGTGTCGGGCGGAGCTTTGCTTTCCGGCGACCCAGGCTTACTTGAGGTTTTAACATCGGATCTTTTCTCGCGGGCCCTTGTCGGGTGCTGTCCCGAGTGCCGGGGGCCCGGGGTTCGGCGGGGTAACCCGGGGCGGACGAGCGCTCACCTGGGCGTCCCCCACCCCTTTCGCCCGCGGCACCAACCGGGGGAACCACGTGGGGCTGTCGCCCGTAACTCTGCCTGTCAAGCGAAGCCCGCCTCCAGGGCAGGGGAGGGACACAGGGGGGTGGGGTGGGGGTGGGCTGTGCCCCGAGGGAACCTGGCCAGCCCGTGCGCCCGCCGGTGCCAGCTCGGCTCTCCCTGCCTCGTGTTCCCACGGGCTCCTTGGGAGGTAGCGGGCAGTTCCGCTGGAAGGCGCAGGGCTCTTCCCCGAGGGACCAGAGGCCACTCGAGGGGCGCCCGGGCGCTGGTTTTCCGGAGAAAGGAAGCAAAGAAGCTGCCCAGGTGACTAGTACTGGGGGTGCCCTCTCTCAAGGAGGCTCCAAGCGTCCGGGAGCATTTTTCCGGGGTCTCGTTCGCTTTGAACCATCTCCAGCCATTGGAGGCAGTGGGGGCAGCGCCAGCTCTCTGTGGACCTGGCCCAGAATCCTTTTCCCAAACCTGCTCCAGCGACTTTTGCGCATCGGGAGCAGAACCCCAGCTGCGCGCGCAGGGTAGGACTCAGGCGTGCCTCCCGGGCGCCTCGCGAAGCCCGCTCTCCCCGAGCTCCTGGGGGCTTGGAGAGAGACAACCCCAAGGCAAGGTAGGTGGCTCAGAGGGGGTTGGATTGGGCTTGACAGTAAAGATGCGATCTGCTTATCTTGGCAAACGTCCTTTGCTTTCTCTTTGCTTTCTAGAGCTTTGGGGGAGCTGGTGCAGAGCCAGGGGCTTGGAGGAGCAAGGCATGTATTTTCAGCTGCGCCTCAGAAGGGGAGAATTCTCTGTCACCACCAGAAAGACAACAGCCCCGAAATGTGACGACAATTGACTAGCTCGGCAGAAGACTGGGAGTCTCTGGATTGATAGCTTAGAATATGCTAAAAAGCCAGTGCTTTCCATGGGGCATTGAAGGGCCAACTGGTCCCCGTGACAGTGAATTGGAGCAAGGGAGTCAGAAGACAGTTGTAGAGAGCAAGAGGGACCTTCCAAGGGGCTGATTTGGACGGCCAAGGGCAGGCTCCTGCCACACAATTGTTGCAGCCCTCTAATGGAATGCCGGTGAGGTCCTCCACCCAGGGGAGCAAGTGGGGCTGTGCAAGGGGCTGCCTGACCAGCGAGGACTCCTGCAGGTCTGACCAACCCCTAATCCCTGCTTAGGAAATTGAGGGGTGTCCGAGCCCCCCTCTGCGCTCTCCCTCAGGAAGATGAGGACTCTGAACACCTCTACCATGGACGGCGCCGGGATGGTGGTGGAGAGGGACTTCTCCTTCCGCATCCTTACAGCCTGTTTTCTGTCACTGCTCATCCTGTCCACACTCCTGGGGAACACGCTGGTCTGTGCTGCTGTCATCAGGTTCCGACACCTGCGGTCCAAGGTGACCAACTTCTTCGTTATCTCCTTGGCCGTGTCGGATCTCTTGGTGGCTGTCTTGGTCATGCCCTGGAAAGCGGTGGCTGAGATTGCTGGCTTCTGGCCCTTTGGGTCCTTCTGTAACATCTGGGTGGCCTTTGACATCATGTGCTCCACTGCGTCCATCCTCAACCTCTGTGTGATCAGCGTGGACAGGTATTGGGCCATCTCTAGCCCCTTCCGGTATGAGAGGAAGATGACCCCCAAGGCAGCCTTCATTCTGATCAGCGTGGCATGGACTTTGTCTGTTCTCATCTCCTTCATTCCGGTGCAGCTCAGCTGGCACAAGGCGAAACCCACAAGCCCCTCTGATGGGAATGCCACTTCCCTGGGTAAGACCACCAACAACTGTGACTCCAGCTTGAGCAGGACATATGCTATTTCATCCTCCCTAATAAGCTTTTACATCCCTGTGGCCATCATGATTGTCACCTACACCAGGATCTACAGGATCGCCCAGAAACAAATACGGCGCATCTCGGCCTTGGAGAGGGCAGCAGTCCATGCCAAGAACTGCCAGACCACTACAGGTAACGGAAACCCCGTGGAGTGTTCTCAACCGGAAAGCTCCTTTAAGATGTCCTTCAAAAGAGAGACTAAAGTTCTGAAGACTCTGTCTGTGATCATGGGGGTGTTTGTGTGCTGCTGGCTCCCATTCTTCATCTTGAACTGCATGGTGCCCTTCTGTGGGTCTGGGGAGACCAAGCCCTTCTGCATCGATTCCATCACCTTTGACGTGTTTGTGTGGTTTGGGTGGGCTAATTCCTCCTTGAACCCCATCATTTATGCCTTTAATGCTGATTTTCGGAAGGCATTTTCCACCCTCTTAGGATGCTACAGACTTTGCCCGGCGACGACTAATGCCATAGAGACGGTTAGCATCAATAACAATGGGGCTGTGGTGTTTTCCAGCCATCACGAGCCTCGAGGTTCCATCTCCAAGGACTGCAATCTGGTGTATCTGATCCCACATGCCGTGGGCTCCTCTGAGGACCTGAAGAAGGCAGAGGCGGGTGGAATAGCCGAGCCCTTGGAGAAGCTGTCCCCAGCCCTATCTGTCATTTTGGACTATGACACTGATGTCTCTCTAGAGAAGATCCAGCCCATCACACAAAACGGGCAGCACCCGACCTGAACTCCAAGATGAATCCTAGCAGACATGCTCAGGCAGAAGCTAGAGGAGTCTTCTCTGGGGCTTGCTGTGAAGAAACTAAGGTGTGGTGAGACTCAGATGTCAGGCAAGCCCTCCTCTGCTGCTTCCCCTCAACACACAACTAACTACATTTTAATCTACATTCCAGTGTGTTTTCTGTGTTGTTCATAGCGAATCAAGAGGGACACAAGTGAAGCGAATGTTCATAAGGGACGTGTCTTTGGCTCCAAAGATATTTTTAGAAACTGAGCCTTATCTTAGGACTTAAGAAATAGGGCAAAGAATCAACAATGAACAGCTTCACTTAAATATTAAATCTTTCCCGGAAGGAAGTGAGAAGGGTTGAGTTTGCTGTGTACAAACAGGTGCTAACACTGGTCCAAGCAAAGTTGTCAGATTGTAAAGGTAGGTGCATGCCTTCATAAATTATTCCTAAAAAATAATTGAGCCTTACAGTAGGAATGGGATTTTTTTTCCAGAGTTGATGCTTTGTTGATATTGGTTTATTTATTTATTGTATTATATGGATATTTTAAATTTATTATAATAAATCTATATTTATCATATTTAATAGGGTAAATGAATGAGTTATCTGAAATCTTACAATAGCATTTTTGTCCATTTAACTAGCACTTTATAAGCCGATGAAACAAACACATAGACTCTCTGAGAGTCTAAATGCTCATGTATAACTTCCAGAAACACAGCAAAGTCTAATAGAAAAAAAAAAAAGTTGTGATGATTCCTTAAAATTCATGGGAACAAATAAATACGAGGTGAGAATTGACAAATGCTGTGATTGCTTTTTTTTTTCTCCTAAAAAGATTTTGAAAGATTTAAAAAAGCATAGCTACTCTTGTGTTCAAAATTTCTTAAGTGACAAAGACTTTCCCAGGAGAATGATTTGCAGTTCTGTAAATATTTGAAATAAAAGTTAGCTTAAGAAGAATCCAACTTGAAATATATGATCTTAGGTGGTAATAAAAAGTATATGCCACTTTGTATTTATGTAAAATAATTGGCCCTCTTTGTCTTTTCTCATTTCCTGTGTCAGATAGCTTTTCTGAGCCAAATAAATGACTGTCCTGGTTAGAGATGTGTAATGAAGACAGTGAGTTTCCTTAACTCGTGTGTCACAACAATCTCACCCATGGACAAAGGTCAAATCCTGCATCTCCATCTTACCAGCCAAGCTACTCAGTGGGGTTACTTTTTGTAGTGCTTTAATCTGAACTTAGAGTTGATTTTTTAAAAAAGTCTAAATGTTAATGGTACACTAACTAACAGATAGTGCCTCATTATCATCCTTGAGCAAGACACTTCTGTTGGTAGAAAAGACAGGAAACCCCCTTCTCTTTGCGTATGTTAAGCACACCAAAGCCATCAGCATCTCTTTTGACAAATGTTAGCCCTTTCTCTGTGCTTTGGCATCAAGTTCCTGTGTCATCACCTGAACTGTAAAAAGTATCCTAAGGCTCCATTGCCAGATACTAATTCATGTGGGGCATTTCAAGAGAATTTTTTGGAAATGTTTACAAAGTATTCTTGTTGATAAGCAATTGACTTAACATTTAGATGAAATGGGTAATAAGAAAGATATCTACTGAAAACTATCTCCTGCATCAGGTCTGTGTTATTTATGCATTGTGAATGTTTTCTTAATTTTATTGCCTGTATGCTTTCTTACATATAATAAAATTATTTTGTGAACTCAAATCAACCCTGAATGAGTTGTGTTGCATTTGTTAAATGTGTTTTAAAAACTAGGATAGTTCAGATCTACACGTAAGAAAACATGGGCATTTTCAAGGATACGTTACTTTTCTTTTTTCCTTTTTAGTGGCAATCTCTCCCATTATGTATGCCATGTGTTGCCTTTGAATATTTAAATAGGAAGTTGATTTGGGCTATATACTCTTGTTTTCCTTCTGTCTCAAAAAAAATTTTTTTTTTTCCAAAAGAAATCCTTCTTTGTTCGAGGAATTACTCTACTCTTCATTTCACAGATTTGGAAGATTTCTAAAATCTCTGTTTTTACTTTGTAAGAGCCCAGAGGTTTTAAATAACCTAAAAATTACAGAAACTAAAGTGGCTGGCTATGCGTGATTGTGGACCCTTAGCTTAATGGCAACCACTGTATGTGTAGTGTTTAAGAGTAAAACCTAACAAGAATTACTTCTTGGAAAAAATATACAAGTTGTGATGCTGGGCTTAGCAAAAAGTCTTACAGGGCACTTCCATCGATCCTGCTAAACCTGCTTAGTTCATGTGCTAACCGCCCCCCTTTTTTTTTTCATCCCAAAGAAGGAGAATGACTGAACAGCAGGTGATGTAGAAATTAAGGGTTAAGTTTATAATTTGGAACATCACACAACAGATGGTGTCTTTTTAAATTCCATATTTGCCTTCCCCAGGCTTTGGCAGATAATGAACATATCTAGAATGAACACGCATAAAGCATGATGCCTTTTCTTTGTGCTTCCTGACTTTCTGCACATCTTGATTCTTTGCAGTTTAATTTTGCTCTGTGATTAGTGGTCCAGCAACATCAGCTAAGATGGTCAGGGTTGTCACTGTCCAACCAGTGAAACATGGGACAAAAGCCTTCACCATGTGTTTCACTGACAGAGTGAAAAATAAAGACACATGTAGAAAGTATATTAAATAAATGTAAAATTCAGGACACTGTGGATGAGACTGTATTTTGGGTTTCTGGCATGTTGGATGGATAAAGGGTATCTTATGAAATGTTGACGTGACTGACAGCATCTTTCAGAGAATTTAATTTACCACCATAAAAACAAAATTAAAGTATGACATTTCATTTCATTTAACTATCGTGATGAGCCTTCATCATGCTAAATATATGTAAGACACTTTAGCAAGACAGAGACAATTTAAAAGAGGTGTTCTTTTTCCCTTTCAAGCTAAGAAGATGCTTTTCCTGGTCAAATAAATATAGAGCTCTTACTGGTGATAGAATAACAAGAAGTCTTGAGGAAGGTTCACTGAGCCCTGGGCTCCAATTGGTAGTTTTGGAGTTTATGTAGGGAAGTCGTTGCTTTTTCTTGGGATCTAAGCAAGTCATGGTCTGTGAGCCTCAGTTGTCTTGATCCATTAAATGGGAAGAACAAAACCTCTGCATTAACTTCTTCAGTGGAGGGCGTCACTCCAAGTAGCAAATTGGTATGTAGTCTAATCTCAGGGACTTTCTGAACTCTATACTCTCCGGGGTCTCCATCATGATTTCCCCCCAGGCTTGCCCCAGCGGCATTTCAGCCTGATCCTTCCACCCCCTCGGAGCCAGTCCACATGTGGGGGCCTGGAACACAGAAAGCCCAGGATTTGTTTCAGACGGATATGGGTTCACATTGTAGCTACCACTTTCATGCTGTGTGAGAGTTAAACAAATGTCTGGACCTCTCTGAGCCTGTTTGCCCATTTGTGAAATGGAGATAAACATGCAGTTTCTTGTGAGGGTTGAAATGAAGCGAATGTTTATAAGGGTCCTGAGCCCTGAGATCTTGCGCTCACCGATTCTTTGCAGGATCTCTACTTGGAAGGGGTTGATGGCAATATTTACTGCATTACTAATAATGGAGCTGCTGTGCATTTGAATTCTTCTATGTTTGCTTGAAGCAAATGGCAATGACTTTTAGAGTGCATGTGGTTTGGAATTCTCCCAGACACCATTCTCTTTTGCTGTGGTTATCTGGTATTCCAGAAGCAAGTAGATTTTTATATCTGCATGGCTAAGACAGTTGCCTTAATTTTTTTCCACTAGGTATCGACTAAATATGTCTGTCTACGATGTTTTAGTCTATGAAATCTACTTACCTTGCAGAATTTGTTTCAGGAATGATGAATTGATGGCAGGCTAGCTCTGGGCTGTTAAAACTGGGACCTGCTGCTCTGCACAATATGCTTACCATGGTCATTTGAAGGAACCAACCCAGTGGATCATGAGATTGTAGCATTATATAGATTAGATGCACCTCTGTGGATTTCTTTGAGATTTCCTGGACAGAAACATGACATAATCAACCCGTTTATTTTTATGGAGGACTGAGGGGATGGGAAGCATTACAGCACAGAGAACCCCTCTAAGATCTTGTTACCAGGCCAATCTAGTCATGTTGCCTTCTGTCATGTTAAGTAACTACCATGTGATGTACCGAATTAAAAAAAGCAGAATTTGGACTTGAGTATGTTACATCATTCAAGATTTGGGAGTTGTAATTTAAATAGTATTAGAAGCTCAAAGAATAATCTGTGGTTTAGAAGGGTTTAACTTTTTAATCACTATGAGAAAATGGACAAAACCAGTTAAAATTTTTCTCATGCTCATAGAATATATATTCTACCAGCTCTCAAAATGGGTAAATATTTTCAGTCATTGAAGAGGATCTGCCCTGAGCTATGTGCATAGAAATGAGCCCACCTAGCAGAAATGCCAGCAAAGTGGCAGGTGGTAGTGAGGCCTAGAAGAGCTGAATTGTAGGGCAGAGTTTTTAATTTCATTAAATAATTTTTTAAAAGATAAGTAGTTTGGATAAACTACCTTATAACCCTTGAAAATAAGTTTTTTCATCTCTACAATAAGTGGGTGAGAAGAGATGATTTCTAAGATATTTTTTTTTTTTGGCTTGACAATACTAGATGTGAGATCCATTACTGGTAAAAATATGAGTCTGATAGATTTTCCAAGTCTGTTCTCCTTGCTGCTAGAAAGCTAACAAAGTGATATTTCCAAAATGCAAATATTAGGTTATGCCCTTGCTTAGCATTCTTCAATGACTCACAATTACTTTCAGGAAAAACAAACAAACAAACAAACTCATGTAAGACCCTTCGTGAGCAGACCCCTGGTGGTCTATGCAGGCATATCTATGACCACTACCCCACTAGCACTCTCTCTACAGAGGTTCTGAACTTCATACAGCTTGTGGAGCGTACGAGGTCCTTTCTTGTCTTTATGCTTTGCGCGTGCTGTCCCCTCTGCCTGGAACACCCTTCCCTGCTGCCTTTGTTTGCTTGTTCCTACTGATCTTTTAAGATTCAGTAGGGCATAATTGCAGAAGGCCTTCCTTGGCAATTTCTTCTTGCTTCTACTACTTCTCTTATTTCTTTCGAAGGGTTTACCGTGCTGGAATGAAATAATCTCCTTACCTCCTTATCTCTTCCCCTAGATTATGAGTCTCTTGAGAGCGAGAGAATGCCTTACTTTGTTTCCCTTTCTCTATATATTCCTAAGCATCCAACACACTGCTTGGCTTATAGGAATTGCTTGTTAGAACTTTGTTGAATGAATGAAAGAACAAGCAAGTCAAGACAGGGAAGACTGGAGCCACAGTTTTAGTGAAATTTATTTCTGGAGTGCTTGGTGTACGTGTGCAGGTCTGCTAGGCTCTCTCTAACATCTTTGGGTAGAATCCCCATGTGGTCTCAGAAGTCTGCAGTTCCCTGGGGTCTCAATGGTTGTATAGAGGTCATTGCATACACACAAACACTGCCCCCCCATTCTTATGTGTGTTTATGTATATAATTGATGCCATTTACAATCAGTAAACTTTGTGAGTACTTTTTGTGATTCAGGCCATGTGCCCAACGCTGGAAATGAATCAGACACTATCCCAGTGTTCGAGGAGCTTAAAGTAGAAACAAGTATGCAAATAAACCATCATCAAAGAGTGTTTTAAAAGTAAAATATAAGAAGAAGGAAAATGTTTTCTTCCAGGTGATGCCAATAGCACCGTTCTATTGAGCCCCACCTGGCATCAGGCCATGCGCCATTCATTTATTATCTTATTCCATTCTAACAACCATCCTATGAGGTGGGCACCATCATCAATATCCCCAACTTACATATCAAAATAATGAAGATTTAGAAAGGGCATGTAATGTGTCCCAGATCACACAGCTGGTAAATGATGGGGGAGGTTTAAATCTAGGGCTGTCTGACTTTAAAGCTTATTCTTTTGATCTGGAACCTGTTCTTTTTACCAGGAACTAGCCTTAACCAAGCAAGTAACTTGTTAAGGGGTTTCCACATCACCTCAAATACTGGTGGATTAAAAAATACTTTTTATTATTCACATTTTCAGTCACGTACAAAAAATAGAGAGGATTGTATGATAAACCCCTGAGCACCCATCCTGTTACCCAGATTGAAACATTCACAAGACAATATTGGTGATCTTTAAGGAATAACAGGGACTCCATGTCTTTGGATAGAGCACAAGGTGGAAGTCAAGAGGACATTGCAATTTCAAAAACGTCACCTTGTGGAGTTCAAAGATAACAGAATGGGGAGATGGTTTATTCAAATGTTGAAACACTCCATGTTCAGGGATCAGTTTGATCAGGGCACCCGTACTCAGTTTAATTCAGCCAACATTTATCTGTACCTGCCTGGTCCTCAGCGCTGCTCTGAGAGGGGGAGTGAGGAGGGAAGGATGAGAGAACAGGGTGGGGAGGGGGAAGGTGCTTAGTGAGGGAGACAGTGCTGCTGGAGGGGCATGGGGATGGGGTAGGGTTGGGAAGGACATGGCATTGGATGTGGGCTTGAGGGATGGACAGGACAGGACTCAACCGGCAGGGAGTGAGAACAGTTGAGGTTGGAACTCCAGTACCTGCAAACGTGGGGCTGAGGAATGGGCACTGGGTGGGTTTTCTGGATACAGGACTTGGAGCAGAGATGAACTGAAACGCACTAGAAGGTTTGATCCAAGTGAGGTCCCACAGGCTGTCAAAGTAACTGCTTTGGGGTGGTCTCCATGCTCTGCAGGGGCGAATTCAGTGCATCTGGATGACTAACCAGATGGTCAGGTGATAATGGCTCACCCCTCCCTTCCTCACACCCTCCCTGCAGCCTTGCTCACATCTTATCTGCTCTCAAATAGACTCTGCTGACACCCTTTTCCTCTCTTTCCAACTGGGACTCCCTTCCTCCTGTCTTCTGTCTGAGCCTCATCTCAGGTGTCCGCTTCACTGGAGTCCTTCTCTGGCCCTTCTTCCCCCGGGCTCGTGGCACTGCAGGGCATGCATCCTGTTGTGTGCTGTTTGTGTCCCCTGTTTCTCAGGGGAGCTCCCAGAGGCACCGAATGTGTCCTTTTCAACACTCTCTTCCCAGTGCCCAGCATAGCCTGGCACACAGGAGTACCCAAGGTAATATAATTTTTAAATGAATGGGTGAATTAATCACTTTATGAAAATGAATAACTGCTTATACACATACCTTAATTTTCACCACGGGGTTGACTCTGCTGAGCTTATAAGGGCTGATCTCTGCTAAGTTAGGTCTCTCCAATACTGACACAATCGCAGGAAAATAATTGGAATAGGATTTAAATGGCAAACTAGGGCTCTCTCTCCTATCGCTGTGCATGGATAGTGAGTGATCAACCCTTTCACACGGGAGGGAGAGGAAATGTCAACCAAATGCCAGCAGTGTGTTCTGAGATTAGCTGCATGCATGCTGTTTTGAGGCTGAGTTTTTAGGTCAGAAGTATTTAGCATTATAAACATGTTGACTAATTTAGATAATGTCCAGCCCCATTTGTAAGATGCTGCTTTAACACACACTGCTGTTTACTGTTAAACTGGGAGGAAGGAAGGAGCTCCAATGCTAATTCTGTCCAAGCTGCTGTGGGTTTCTCCTGGCTTGATGGTGGGGTCCTTATAAAACCATATGTTCTTGACTGTTACAGGGGAGGATTAAAGAGGATCCACTCTGAGAGGGGACCAGGGGCAAGAAGGTGACAGTTAGTTTAAATAGCCTGGTTGCAATACTTTCAAGGCAAAAGTAAATTTTAATGCCATTTTTAGAAAACATCCATTGCACCCATATTGAAATTAAAACTTATTTGCTTCTCACAAGACCGTGCAATTTAGAATGTCACCCTTTTCTTTTCCTTTTAATTTACCTTTATTTGGTACCCAGTTCTATGTATAGAAGTTTGTATTTGAGTGTTTTTAAAAGATTTATTTTATTGAAGTATAGTTGATTTACAATGTTATATTAATTTCTGCTATACACCAAAGTGATTCAGTTATACATATATATATATATTTGTTTCCATAGTCTTTTCCATTATGGTTTATCACAGGGTATTGAATACAGTTCCCTGTGCTACACAGTAGGAAATTGTTGTTTATCCATCCTATATATAATAGTTTGGATCTGCTAATCCCAAACTCCCAATCCATCCCTCTCCCACCCCCTCTTTTCCTTGGCAATCACAAGTTGGTAGAATGTCACACTTGGATGTGGCTCTGTCAAAGGACAGAAGCAGAACCTCTGGGTTAAGGATGGGAACTAGCCACTCTCCTGCCCGCTCACAGGAATGTAACTGACATTGTGCATACAGTTCGACCCAGCGACTCCACTTCCAGGAATCTGGTTTATGTACATCCTTACCTGTATGCTCAGAGATGCCTGTGTAAAGCCTGCAGCCTTGCTTTAAAAGCCCGCTAAGTGAAATGAATAACTAAAATGTAGGCTGTCCATGGTATGCGGTAGTTACAAAGAAAGGCGGATCAATATGCACTATTATGGAAAGATATTCATGAAACAAAAAAGCAAGTTAAAAAACAATATGGACGGTATGATCCCTTTTATTTAAAACAGTGTAAGAAGCATATATTTCTTACGTCTATACATAGAAAAAGGTGTAGGAAAATGCCCACCTACCTGAAAACAGTGGTATCTCTGGGGAGAGCAAAGGGGGGCGGCTTTCACTTTTTCCTTTTTACGTTTCTCGGGTTTTACAAGGAGCTTGTGTTTATATATATCGCGTGTGTAGTTAAAATATTTTTTTAGAAGCATGCTGAACCAGGGGTGAGGAAAGTAGAATTCTAGTTGTGGTTGCTGGGTGCGTCCTTGGAAGCAGGAGCAGTAATTGAGCACCTTCTGTGCTCACGTGCTCTTGATGGTCAGAGTCAGAGCCTGATGTGGCTGAGGCTGGAGGAGGTCCAGCACTTGCTCACAGATGTGCAGCAGGTCAGTGGGAACAGGAACTTCTGGTCTACCTGCTCCAAAGCCCCTCCCTTTCCCCCAGGACAAGACCTTCCTCCACCCCATGGTGGGGGGGGAGGTCTTAGTTTCCCACACAAAAGGTCCTTCCACAGAGCCCATATTTGGAATAATTTTGTTGATCAAAAGCAACTCATTTAGAGAATCATAGTCTGTGTGGCCTTTTGATAGGTTCAAGCATTTTCTCTGTTCAGCTTTTGAGAAATGACAGAAAGCACTCATGCTGGGGTCCTTGGGGACCTCAGGTTGGGGGTCACTAGCGAGAGGCCCTCTGAAGTCCTCTTTTCAAGAACCAACTCTTCTCAGGGGTCTGGGCTATTTTACAACCTTTACGGACCCTAAAGGGTCTTATTTGTGGTATCCCAGTGCACATCACCTCAAACATATTAAAATGCTTCTTAAATATAATTTTATTGCTGCAAAAAAGAAGGAATTTTAAGTGCCTTGAAATTATTTTGATTTCAATTTTGCAGTTGGTCATATTTTGGAACCAATGCATTTTCCCCCTCTGGTCTCAAACATTTTGGGGTGCTTTTGAAAAGCTCAGAGCCTTAGGGACCTCTAGTCCCTCTGCCCTGAACGAGCTACAGCCAGAATTCTCTCCAAGTTTTTTTTTTTTTAACATCTTTATTGGAGTATAATTGCTTTACTATGGTGTGTTAGTTTCTGCTTTCTAACAAAGTGAATCAGTTATACATATACATATGTCCCCATATCTCTTCCCTCTTGCGTCTCCCTCCCCCCCACCCTCCCTATCCCACCCCTCTAGGTGGTCACAAAGCACCGAGCTGATCTCCCTGTGCTATGCGGCTGCTTCCCACTAGCTATCTATTTTCCATTTGGTAGTGTATATATGTCCATGCCACTCTCTCACTTTGTGGAGAGCAGAAATGCCGTGTGCTTTTAGGCACAGCAAGAGAGGAGGCCACGGCCGTTTTCCCTGTTGAAATCTCTCTTGTTCTCTAGCTGGGTTATTACTGCTCAAATGTTTAAGGGCCTTATCTACACAGTGATACAAACCACTTTGGATTACTTTGAAACTGAAAAACACCCTAGCATTTGTTCTTAGGTTTAACCTTTTGGGAGGTTTTCAAATTCTATTTTTCTCATCATTGACATAGATATTATATGTTTTAGTGATATTTTTATGTTAAAGGCTCCCACACGCTCATTTTAGATGGTAAATTCAAAGTGTGAGGATAAAAGCAATGAGGGCTGGATTGAAGGGAAAGACAGGCTTCCTTATTTGATCTTTTATTCTAAAAGGAGGAAGAAATTTAAGTGTGAAGGCTCGGATTCTGTAACCTGTAAGAGACTTGAACAACAAGTCACAGGTAGAGGAGATACTGAGGCCAGATACTGGTCAGGGAGAGTGGCTAATCGTTACATGCAGACTGAGGTTGTTAAACTGGGACACTAAGTTATTTCAAACATAACTTTGTATAGGAAAGGATCTTTGGGGATCTGGTCAGAGCATCAGTTCGCATTAATGGCTGACTGCTTTGGGGAGAGGAAGGTTACATGCCACATGACCTCTGCCCAGACTCCCTCTGGCTTCACAGTAAGGAGCAGTGAGGAGTAGGTAGTAAGCGTTATTTCTCTTGGTTTTCACCCCGACGGTTATTAAATTACAGATGTGTATTTGACAGAGATTCCAAATTCAATAGAGAGAGGGGTGGAGGGAGGGGGGATAGAGCAGGAAGGGAGAGCTCGAGGTTTCTCAAGAAATTAAACTCTGGCATCTCACTTTTTTAAAATAAAAATTTTATTTTAGAAGAGTTTTAGATTTATAGAGAAACTGCAAAGATAGAACAGAGAGTTCTTATATACCCTGCATGCAGTTTCCCCTATGGTTAACCTCTTACATTAGTATGGTCATAATTAATGAATGAATATTGATATAGTCTTAGTTACTAAATCCATAGTTAATTCATATTTCTTTAGTTTTCACCTAATATTCATTTTCTCCTTCAGGATTCCATCCAGGGTACCATGTTACATTTAGTCATTATGTCTCTTTAGGCTCCTTTTGGCTTTGACATCCCCTCACGCTTTCGTTGTTTCTGATGACCTTGACAGTTTTAAGGAGTATTGGTCAGGTATATTGTAGACCGTCCCTCGGTGGGGTTTTGTCTGCTTTTCTTATAATTAGACTGGAGTTATGGGGCTTTGGGAGGAAGACCACAGGGGTAAAGTGCCATTTTTATCACATCATATCAAGGGTATATACCATCGACATGACTCATTACTCTGATCACCTGACTAAAGTAGTGTTTTTTGGGTCTCTCTACTGTCACATTCATCTTTCCCCCCTCTTTCATACTGTACTCTTTGGAGGGATGTCATTATGTGCAACCTGCACCTAAGGAGAGGGGATATCTACATAAATTATTTGGAATACTTCCGTATGGAAACTTGTCCATTCTCCCATGTTTGTTTGTTTATTCATTCATTCATTCATTTATCTCAGTATGGCTCATGGGTATCTATATTTTACTTTGGGTTATAACCCATAAGTACTTTGTTTATTTTGTTGCTCTGGGAGCCCTTTCAGTTGGCTTCTGTGTCCCTTTGACATATCTCCATCATTGTGAGATTTTTTTTTTCTATACTTCCTTAGTTTCTGGAATTACAAGATGCTCTAGACTCATCACGTATATTTCCTGACCCAACTATAGAATTAGGTATTTCTCAGGGAGCCTGTTGAATAGGAATGGTGAAAGAGGAAATCTCCTTGTCCCCTATCTTAGGGGAAAAACGTCAGTCTCTCACTATTAAATATGATGTTAGCTGGAGGATTTTTGAAGGTATTCATTATTAAGTTGAGGAATTTCACCTCTATTCCTAGTTTGCTAAGAGTTTTTGAAACCATGGATGGCTCCTAGATTTTATTAAATGCTTTTATTGTGTTAATTGATAGCATGATTTTTCTTCTTCAGCCTGTTAACGTGGTGGATTACATTGATTTTTGAATGTTGAACCAGGGTTACATCCTGGAATAAATCCCATGTGACTATAGTGTATTTTTGTGTAAATTATTGATTTGATTTGTTGATATTTTGTTGAGCATTTCTGTGCCTATGTTCATGAGAGATATTAGTCTCAAGTTTTACTTTCATGGAATGTCTTTATCTGGTTTTGGTTTTGGAGTGATGCTGGTCTCATAGAATGGTTAGGAATTGTTTTCCCTGCTTCTATTTTCTGAAAGAGATCACAGGGAATTGGCATTATTTCTTAAATGTTTGATAGAATTCACTAGTGAAATCATTTGGGCCTAGTAGTTTCTTTTTTTGGAAGGCTATTAATTATTGATTTGATTTGTTTAATAGAGGGATATTCAGATTATCTCTTTTTGTGTGTCTGTGAGTTTGTATCTTTCAAGAAACTGGTTCATTTCATCCAGGCTCTCCAATTTGAGGCATAGAATTGTTCATAATATCCCTTTATTATCCTTTTAATGCCCATGGATCAGTAGTAATGACCTTTCTTTCATTTCTGATATTATAATTTGTGTCTTCTCTTCTATTATCTTGGTTTATCAAAATTTTAATCAATTTTATTGATTCTTTCCAAGAAGCAACTTTTGGTTTTGTTAATTTTCTTTAATGTTTTTCTGTTTCAATTTCATTGACATTGACTTCGCTCTTTAAAAAAAATATATGTTTTCTTTTGTTTCCTTTAGGCTCAAGTTACTCTTAGTTCTTTAGTTTTTTAAGGAAGCTTAGGTTATTGATTTTAGATTTCTTTTTAAAAAGATATATGCATTTAATGTTATCAATTTCCCTTGAAGAACTGGTTTTACTGCATCCTATGTATTTTGATAATTGTATTTTCATTTAGCTTGAAATATTTTTTAACTTCACCTGAGACTTCTTCTTTGACCCATGTGTTATTTAGAAATGTGTTATTTAATTTACAAATATTTGGGAGTTATCTTTCTGTGATCGATTTCTAGTTTATTCCATTGTGGTCTGAGAACATATTTTGTATGTTTCTATGCTTTAACATTTAAAAAAATTGTGTCCTATGGCCCTGAATGTAGTCTATCTTGGTGAATGTTCCATGTGAGCTTGAGGAGAATGTGAATTCTGCTGTTGTCTGATGGAGTGTTCTGTACTTTCTATACATAAAAATTGGCTAAGTGGCATACCAGAACCAGGTATGTCTGTCTAGGTGCAGTAAGTTCATGTTCTGTTGCACCTATATGCCAGGCATCGCCTTAGAGATTCCTCTTAGGTTATTTGCAAATGTCTCAACAACCTTATGTGTTAAGGTACCAGAGGTGAGTAAATTGAGGCTTACCAGAGTAAAGTCACTTGCCTAAGCTCTTTCTTCTCTTAAACGCTATGTCCCAGGTCTGACAGCAACATTACTGCTCTTTCTACAAAATATCAAGGCACCAAGTTGCTCTGGTTCTAGGATGATTGATTAATTGGAGCTTTATGGAGGAGGAGCTAGTCCTCTTTTTCAATCTAGCTGAATTAATCAGTGTAGGAGGTAGCAAGACTTACACAGGTGAAAAGAAAAGTCATCTTTAACATGAACAAAAGGAATGTAGGAGGAACTAGGCAAGAATGGATTAGTAATAGGGTATGGGCTAAAGAATGTGACATTTGAAGTCAAGGGCAATTAGAAAATAAGTTTTAGTTTCAAAGAAAATTAAGTAGTTTGAGGAAGGGGGAAGAGAGCTCAAGTTTACTGGTGCTTCTAAGTTAGGCACTGCCCTGGGCACTTTTGCATCCATGTCATTTAATACCCAGAACAAGCCTATGAAATGTCTCCACAGCCTGTAGATTCCCCCTCCCCGCCCCTGCCCACTGCATAATGATGCTTCCTAGGGAAGAAGAGAAGGATCCCAGAAAATAAAGTGGTGGAAATAAAGTGGAAAGGAATATAGGATGGTGACTGGATATCCCAAACAGAGGGAAATGTGCTGTTATCTGTCTTTAGGAAGACATAGGGTGAGAGAATGGGCATTCTGACTAGCAATCGTGATGGGGCAGGATGTGGGTGGGTCCTGGAAATGGGAGAAGGAGGGACTTCCTCTAGACCAGGCAGGGGTGTGTGTGGAGGTCCAGCCAGGGTTCTGGTGGTAGGAACCAGAACCCTAATCCTAACCCTAACCCTTGGCCTCGTGAGGCACCATTGAGCTCACTGCTCTGACCCGCCTACCTCTTTGTATAAATCTCCCAAGAATTTAGGGGAGGACTAGTTCTAGGCAGAACTGAATTCTTTCTAACAGAGACTCCCTGGATCATGGATAATGCAAGAAAGTGTGCACCTGTGTGGTGTGTATTGAGAGAACTGAGTCCCCAAGGAGCTTCACTCTGGAAGGCAGAGGGTTGGTGCAGCAACCATAGCTGAGTAAAACACTTGTGAACAGGGGATTTTTTTATCCCCCAAAGCTCCTTGACCTCCTTATTCTGCATCTGGAAAAAATAGTGCAGTATCAACAGTGGGGATGCATGTCCCAGGTAGAGACGGCCTTGATGTTATGAACCCTCAGAGATACAGTAGTGGGGCCCCATCAGCCACAAAAGCTAGAGAGCCCAAGCCACCTTGGCCAGCTGTTGAGCCAAACAGGGATACTTGTGTTCTGACCTTTTGATGATGATTAACAGACCTGTCTCCTGAGATGGAACCAACAGGCTGTAGGTACATGGTATTGCCCTGGGAGAGAAGAAAGACCTTCCCTGATAGGTAGAATACCAGGTTGGAGTTGTTTAACTTGAATATTAAGAAAAATATATATCTCAAACTAGTGAGGTTGGATGTGTCAGCTATACACATAACTAGTCAATTTACCTGGTGTGTGGATTGAGAAATGTCTCAGTGGTGGTGGTGAGGACTGGTAAGCATAGAAGGTAAATGGAAAATGTATTCTGGATTCCAAAGACAAAGAATGTATATTTGTGTTAAGGCCTGTCGGATAATCATTTTATGTCTCTCTAGCACCTGGTACAGAATTCAGTCTGCAATTCAATGTGGTGCTAATTTGAAGATTTTGGCAGCTTCACCAGGAAGAGGCAAAGAGAATGATCTCTGTAAATATTTGCTAATGGGTGGGTGAATGATGAACGGGTGAGTTAGTGGCTAGAATGATGGATGGAACGATGTCATTAGAATTTCTGAGACTCAGTGTCAGTCGCAGAATGGAACACGACCAGGCTATTGTGTGTCTGGTTGTCAGTAGCTTGTCGATACTGTCCTTTGGTGATGGGCACTTCTGAGTTTCTAATGTAGGGCATTATTCCACTGGACTATGAATCTTGAAGGCAAATGTGGGCACAGAGCCTGCCAGCTGGAAGTGAATGTAGCTGGGCTAAATCCATCTTTTCCAGCCCTTTCCCAGCCACAGTCACTTCATCACTCTGAGCCTAAGTTTCCTCGTCTTTCAGAAGAGGATGAGAACCTCGATCTCACAGGATGGGTGTGAGGATTAAACAAGACAGTAGTAATAATTCTGGTTGATACAAACAGAGAGAGCTCTTACTATGTGCCAAGAACTGTTTTTAGTGCTCAACATATACCAACTCACAACAATCCAATGAGGTAGGTACTATTACAGTCCTCATGTTATAGAGGAGAGACTGAGGCAGAGAGGTTGAGAGATCTGACCAAGGTCTTCAGCTAGTAAGGCAGATCTGGGCTTCAAACCCAGAAAGGCTGGTTCCAGAGCATGTACATTTAGCCCTTTGCTCTGCATCCTTAGCACAGCCCCTGGCACGTGGTGGGTCTTCCATAAAGGGGTAATTCCTTTCCTCTTGGTTCACTCGTTGCTCTGGGGTGGTGATAGTGGCCTGTCCCCTGTGGCCAGAGCTGCCAGAAGACTGGAGAGACAGCTGGTGAATTGTCTTGACCAGGCATACAAAGCCCCACAACTCTGACTTTTCTTTTTATGCTTTTAGCCTGATTCTTAAAAAGTGAAAGACATAGATGTCAAGATCCTTAAGAGTAAAATCAATGTTCCTTACCTCAGTCCAGGTCTCGTTAAGCAAAAGAAACACATCTCTTTCCAAATGCATTTGAAGACAGCTCTGTAAACTGTTTCACAGTTTTGGTGCTCAGGCACTTTAGAACAAAGTAATAAGAAAATTGTTTTTTTAAATCATGCCAAGGGCAATGTTCACTGTTATGATAATTATGATTATTGTTATTATTTTGTGTGTGTGTATGGGAGAGATACATGGGGTAGTGATCAACTTTAGATTCTTTTCTACTATAATTTAGGTTGATATCATGAGAAGATTGCTCAGTCAATGAGAATCAGAAAATAGAAGATGCATATTTAATGCAGGCAGGAGCAAAATCCCATGAATAAGGCAGGCAGTGTATCTCAATGGTTAGGACCATTGTCTTGGGAGTCTGGGTTCCAACTTTGCTTCCACTCCTTGATGTGTGACCCTAGGTTAGTCATTGCCCCTCTCCAAACCTCACCTGAAAAATGGGAATGGCTTTGTGGAGAGTTGCTATGATGATCAAACAAGATAATGTTAGTAATAATGATAGTGTAAATTTGAAGGACTGGATAAATGTAAGGGAGAGTGATCATTTGTAGAAGGCATGGTGTCCAGAGTAGGGCAGAGCTGGTTTCAGTCTCTGCTCGGACACTCTCTTGCTGAGCCTTGGTTTTCTCATCTTCAAAAGTGGGATAGTAATGCATAACAGGTTTTTTTTTTCTTTTTTTTTTTTTTTTAGAATTCAATGAGGTTAATGTGCATAAAATGTTTGGTACACAGTAAGTGCTCAAAAAGTGTTAGCAATTATAATTTGATTATGACCCCTGGCTCAGAAGTGATACCACAAAAGATAGGACATGAAAAATGAAGAAATGGTTCAAACCAATGATTGTTCAATTGAGCATTCTTTTTATTTCCTGTGTGTGTGTGTTTACATTTGTGTGTGTACTTCAGCATGTTTAATGATGAATTTCCACGGTGAGAATTGGATGAATCACAGAATCAATTTAGTCTTTACAACAGTTGAAAACAGCATGAAATGTTTTTCCCTTCTGGAGGCCATGCCCCACTCTTGGCTGACTCTGGTCGTATTCTCTGCTATCCAACTACTGTAAGTGCCTGCTGGGCAGCTCAGCAGGTCTCCTAGAGAGTGGAGTTCCTTCTCGGTTAGAGGGACATGACTCCTGTGTAACGGGGCACTTTACTAACATGGGATGTGTTGCCAACACCTGGAGTTTTCATGGGCTGCATGTCCTGTGCAGAATGTGGGTTTATAGTGGAATCTGGGAGAAGCGCGTTACGCTCCTCTTTCTACCCCTCAGGGGACAGTCATGTGAATGCTCTTCTGTACCTCACCTGGAGTACTGCACACCTTCTTCACAGTCTGCTTGGCTCTGGTCTCATTCTGGTCAGTCATCTTCACATCACAGTCACATCCACAGTTTACACATCCCTGTCTGCTCACATCGCTCCCCTGATGGAAACCTTGCACTGGCAGGGTGGAGTCCTTGTTGCTTAGCACAATGGTGGACTTTTCCTGAGCTGGCTTCAACTTGCCTCTTTAGCCCCTGCTCGCGAGTGCCCTGCCGTGCTGTAATTATCTGTGCACACATTTGCATATCCCACCAGACTGTGTGCAACTCATGAGTAAAAACTGTCTGATTCCCTGTACCTCTCATAACTGGCATATGGATGGTGTTCAACAAATTTGTTTTAACAGGCAGTTCAGCCTAGTGTTTAAAAATTTGACTCTGGAGTCAGAGAGATCTGCCTTGGACTCTTGGACTCTCCACTTTATTGATATGTAATGTAGGTCAAGTAGGTAAGATGGCTAAGTCTTAGTTTCATCCTCTGTATGGCAGAGGCAATGGTGCTTACCTATAAGGATGTTTTGAGGATGGCACAAGGCCTGGTGTGCAGTAAGAACTTAAAAGGTGTTAGCTTTTATTATTATTAAATCTTTGTTGAACACATACCATAGCATAGTCTATGGAAAAGAGGAATCATAAACGGGATACTGAGTAATAGTCTTTTGATTCTGGAAACCACCAGGGACACATGACAGAAGATGGTATTCATCTGAGAAGGTATGCCAATGATGGCAATGGAAATTGTTGGAAAGCTTTGACATCTGACAGTGTGGTAGTGTGTGTTCAGTTGCAAGTAACTGAAAATCTAACCCAAATGGGCTTAACTAGTTTTTAAAAAAATGGTTAATTGCTTATATAACTAGACAGCAACAAGGTTGGGTGGGCTTCAGTGTTGGTTTGTTTCAGCTGCTCAAACATATCATCAAGGATCCAGGGTCTTTTTCTCTATGCTGTGCCAGCCTTATCCTAAGACCATCCTCTTTCTTGGTGTAGCTGTAAGAGGGCTGCCAAAATCTTCTGGAATTTGATGATCATATTCAGGGAGGATAGGGTTGCTTCTAGAAACTCTCTTAGAAGACAGAAACCTTGCTTTCCTGAAGCCACCAGCAAATAACTACAATCTTCTTGGCCCTGAATTAATCACATATCCATCAGTGAACCACTGGATGGTGTTCAGGAAGTGAGGTTGTGCTAACTGGTTTAGCTTGAGTCACCTGCTCCATACCTAGAACCAAGGCACGTATTCTGCAGTAGTGGAGTAAGAAAATTCAAGTATTGAAAAGGGGGAGAGAGTGCTAGGAAAGAAACTATTTTCTGAGCTTCTGAAAGAATCTGCAGCTCTAATGGCTGCTATACAAGTTTCAGAGAATGGGAGGCATATCTCCATATTTTTATTGCTTCATCACTTAGGTGCTTTTAAAAGTGCTTTCCTACATCATTCATTCGACAATCACCACCAGTACAACAAAAAAGTACAATAATGACATTTCTCATTTTTGCTGTGTCTACTATTTGCACAACTGTCTTTTAGCTTTGATTCCTGGTTCTCTGAATATGTTTTTTCCCAGAAATAACTCTCTGATATAAGTGTCACTAGATTGTCTTTATAGATGAGAAAACAAACTGAAGCTCAGGGATGTTGATGTAAGTTTTTCAAATTCACACAGAAAATTAGCAGAGCCAGGATTTGATACAGGTCTGTCTGGTTCCCAAGCTCATATTCTTTCCAAGACTCCGTGCTACCTTCTTATTCTTATTCTAGAAACAAGGTGGAGACTTCCATTTGAAAATGGATGTGCCAACTTGATATTCTTTCCATCTCCTCCTGGAAACCATCCAAAGCAATAAGGAGGATAGAAAACAAAATTCCAAACTCCTTTTTTAGTGAAGCTAGGAGACAGGCTGAAAAATATTATGTAGGGGCTGTCAAGAGCACACAGTAGCTGTGAGAGAGACAGTAGCCAAAAGCAGAGATGAGAGCTCAGTAAAGTATTTGACCAAAAAACAAAGACAAAAACAAAATTTCTTGATGCTGGGGGAACTAGTCTAAAGGAGATAATCTCTATCCTTTGAGCTGATGCTGGGGGAACCATTCTGAGGGAGAAACTCTCTATCCTTTGGTTGAAAAAGAGGATGAGGACATAGGATAAGCTGAGAAGAAGAGATTCCCCCAAACTTGGTTAGATTCAGAGAAGTAAGGAGGCTGAAAGTATCAGTCATTTTTTGCTACATAACAAACACCTCCAAATTTAATAAACATATTTTTCCTGTTCATGTGTCTTCAGGGTGGCTGGGGTTAATATATCTAGGCTGGTCTAAGCTGGGTTTGACTACAGTCTGAGGGTTGGGTGCTGGTCTGTTCCATGTGTATCTCAACCTTCTTAATCCAGTGGCAACCTGAGGCATATTCTTCTCATGATGAAAAGCAAGAGTCAAGAAGGTAAATCTAACTACACAAGCACATTTCATGCTTTGCTCATGGCATACACACTAATAGCCCATTAGCCAAAGCAAGTTGCATGGTCAAATCTGAAACCAAGAGGTAAGGAAGTACAATCCATCACCATAAGACCATGACCATGACCATGACCACCATAAGACCATGACCATCTAACTACACAAGCACATTTCATGCTTTGCTCATGGCATACACACTAATAGCCCATTAGCCAAAGCAAGTTGCATGGTCAAATCTGAAACCAAGAGGTAAGGAAGTACAATCCATCACCATAAGACCATGACAAGAGTGTACATGCATAGTACTTTGGGAGATGAATAAGTGAGGATAGAAATTTAATCCTCCACACCAGGTTATATGTAGAAGCACTCTGACTTTGTAGCAAATGAGAAGAGAGACCCTGAGCTGTGAAAAGCAACTTTATTATAATTCTACCCTGGCCTCTCCCCACCTACAGAAAACTTTGTCCAATGTTTGGTCCAGAAAGTCCTAATGCAGTCAATAACGAGCAATACAAACAAACCAGTGCTGTATTTTAAAAAGATACTGTAAAAAAAGGGAGAAAGGAGCAGTAAAATTTATGAACAAAGAACACTCACTAGTAAAATGGCCCTGGAACAGACTAAAATTGTGAGCAAAACTTCCACCTTACAGAAAATATCATATAGGAGCAATTGCCTCTGAGAACAACAACCATGCAGTAACTCAGGGAAGGGCTTGCAAGGCAGCACTGGATGAGATGTGATTTGGCAAAACTCAGAAAAGAAATAGAAGAAAAAATGAAACCATTATTAAAATAAAGACAAAATTTGAGAGAAAACAGGGTTAATAAACACTACGAAAACACAAGAAAGGACATAGAAAATAGAAGTGAGAAGAACAAACAAAGTGAAATGTAGATTAAAAGAATACCTAAAGAGGACTGTATAGATGTAGAAGAGAAGCAAAGGAGATCAAATATATGCATAATTGGAGTTCATCAAAAAGAAAACCAAAATAATGAAACAGAGCAAATAACAAAGGTATAAATAAAGAAGAGTTTCCTAAAAAATTTTTTTTTGAATTTACGTATTGCAAAGAACAAATTATGTGCCTGACAAAGATGACCCCAAATGGTCAACACCAAGACATTGTCTCATAATATTAGTGGACTTCAAATACAAAGATTTCTGATTTTCCCCCTTATATAGGACTTTATTTCTTCTCTCCTCCAGCTGGCTTCAGATTTCTCCAGAGCAACATTCAGTTCCAGATGAAAATAGAGCAATATTTAAGCAATATCTAATGAAAGAGAATATGAATCAATGGTTTTATACCTTTATATCCTTTACATATAAAAGCCAGAGAAATACAATTTTAAAAACACAAGAGCTCAGAGACTGTGTTCTCATGAGCCCTCCTTGATGAAAATAAAAATGACAAACTTCAGCAAACCAAGACATTTTTTGAGAAACTATGTATAAGTTTAACAGTGACTGAGACACTTGTACATATTTGACAGTAGAACCAAGACTAATTTACATATATATTTTAACTGAAATATAGTTGATTTACAATGTTGTATTAGTTTGACGTGTACAACAAACTGATTTGATATTTTTATAGATTATACGCCATTTAAAGTTATTAAAAAATGTTGGTTATATTCCCTATTCTATATATTATATCCCTGTATCTTACTTGTTTTATTCCTGGTAGTTTGTACCTCTTAATACCCTTCCTCTGTCTTGCCCATCCCTCTACCTCTCTTGTACTGGTAACCCCTAATTTGTTCTCTGTATCTATTAGTCTCTTTCTGCTTTCTTATATTCATTCATTTGTTTTGTTATTTTTAAGATTTCACATATAAGTGAAAACATAGAGTATTTGGAACCAAGACCAATATTAATGTGGGTATTAAAGTGGTAGAATAGAATATGAATGTTATATATTGTAAAACATCATAGAAATAATAAAACTTACAAAAACCAGGGAGGAAAAGGTAAAGAAAATAGAAGGAAAAGAAAGTATTTTGATTGTTTCATATAATGGCTGAGAGTAAAATCATATCATTTAAAGCTGACAAAGTAGTAGAAATAAAAATATAATAGCCAGCTTTTGCTATATAATAATCAATCCCCCAAAGTCAGGGTTTACAAGAACAACAACAAGAACATTTATTCTCACATTCATCTGTTACCAGTTTGACTGAGGCTTGGCTTGGGCTGATCCAAAGTAAAATTGTTGGGAGGACCTGCTTCAGGCTGTGAGTCATCTGGGTTTGGCTGCAAGCTTTGGGTTGGGTTCAGATATTCAGATGTATTAGCTCTGGACCCAGGCTAAAAGGGCAGCAGCTCCCAGAGGGAGATCTTCTAATAGCACACCACGAGAGTATAAGAGGCCAAGCCAACTAATGAAGCACGCTTCAGGTCTCTGCTCATTTCCTATCTGTTAACAATACATTGGCCAAAACAAGTCACGTGTCCAAGCCCATCATCAATGGTGGTGGGGAGAATATATTGCTCTTGAGTGAAGAACTTAGGACAATAAGTCAATCTATTATGGCATATTTAAGAGTACAAATATAAACACTAAAGAAGGACGCTATTAACTCAAATTTGATGATAGGGAACTAATAGATAAGTAAAAAAAATTAATGACTAAGAGTATCATATACTATTATAATTTAAAACTAATCACTAGAATAAAGTACAAACCTTTCTAAATATCAGAAGAACTGCCTATAGGAAATGAAACAAAGAAAATTGATCACCAAGCAAAGAAAGCATAAAAATATGTCAGAATTTAGACCAAAGTATTGGTCATACTATCAAATGTAAAAGGACTAAACTCACTGTGGTAGGAAGAATAATGCTCCCTCTCCAGGTCCCCAAAGATGTTTACATCTTAATCCCTGGAACCTGTGATTAAGTTATGTTACATGGCAAGGGTTGTGGATGGAATTAAGGTTACAGCTCAGTTGACTTTAAGGAGATATTTTAATTAACCTGGATTTTCTAGGATATAATAATATATTATTATATTATAATAATAGTATAATATAATCTGATATAATCACAAGGGTTCTTTAAAGAGGCAGAGGGAAACTTGAGTACAGAAGAGAAGTGGTCCAATCTGAAGAAGACTCAACCTATCATTTTGGTTTAGAATATGGATGAAGGGGACATAAGCCAAGGAAGTTCAGGCAGCCTCTGGAACCTGGAAGAAGCAAGGAAAGAATTCTCCCGTAGAACCTCCAGAAGAAATGCAACCAGGTCAGCACCTTGCTTTTAGCCCAGTGAGACCCATTTCAGACTTCTGATCTCTAGAACTGTAAGGTAACAAATCTGTGTTGTTTTAGGCTACTAAATTTGTGATAATTTGTTACAGCAGCAATGAGCAACTAATATGCTCATCTATTAATGGAAAAATAAATTCAGATTGGGTCAGAAATGAAAAACCAATATTATAATGTTTACAGGACACATCTCTAAAATGAAGGGATTCAATAAGCCAAGAAAAAAAAAAAAAAAACAGGTGAAGAGTGTGATTCACAATGATGCATCAGCACTGATTAAAGTGAAAACTACAAGAATTACTTGGAGGAAAAAAAAATACATGATAGAAACATAACAATACTAAGGGACATTAACTCTCTTAGTCAATAACAGGTCAAGTAGATTTAAATTGAATAAGTAATTAATAAGGTAGATATATTTAGCATATGGGAAACTTAGTACCTTGTAAAGAATAAAGAGAATTTCTTTATATGTATTTTTTGTAGCAGCTTCTTTAGCAACTTTATTCATAAACACTCCAAAGTGGAAACAACCCAAATGTCCTTCCATGGGTAAATGGATAAACAAACTTTCGTCCATTCATACAACAGAATATTATTCAACCATAAAAAGGATCAGACTATCAATACATGCAACAACATAGATGAATTTCAACGGCATTAGGCTGAGTGAAAGAAGCCAATCTTGAAAATCTACTTCCTGTATGATTCCATTTACATGACATTCTGTACAAGGCAAACTAGAGAGACAGAGAACAGATCAGATCAGTGGTTGTCCAGGGTTAGGGACTAGGGGATAGAGCGACTACAAAGGGTCAGCATGAAGAAACTTTGGGAGGGATGGAAGTATTCTGTTTTCCTAATATTGGTGGTGGTTACATGATACTATTCCTGTGTTAAAACTCATAGAACTATATCACAAAAGTCAATTTTATTGTATGTTAATTTAAAAATTAAAAAAATGAAAGCAGAGATTAACAAATTAGGCAACAAAAGTCTTAGAAGTAATAAACAAATGAAACCAAAAGCAAGTTCTTGGAAAAATATATAAAAAACCCACTAGCCAACTAACAAAGCAAAATAAAAAAAAACTTCAAATATGCAAAATAAGGAATGACAGAGGGAAACACTATCAAAAAGGAGTTTAAAAAATGAGATCACTTCCTATAATTCCCTGAAAATAAAATTTAAAATCTAGATGAAATAAACAATTTTCTAGGCAAATGTAATTTATCAAGCCTGATTTTAGAAGAGATTAAAGTCTAAATAAACCAATTATAAAGAAAGTCTTGAAAAAGCTACCATCCCCTCCATGAAGGAAAAAAAATGCTATAAAGTTTCTAGGGGAATTTTAACCAAACTATTAAAGCACAGATATTCCTTATAGCAGAGAATCTGGTAGATACACATTAACTGAATGATCAAAGTGAAAATCATTTATAGCAGGACAAACATATGTGTGTCTCCTGATATAATGCACTAAGAAGGACATGACCTCATTTTTGTGGCATTTCTGACAAAAATTATAACTTAAATCTAGTCACGAAGAAACACCAGAAAACTCCAGTTGAGGGATATTACACAAAATAAATAAATATCAAGATTTTTTCAAGAATCTTCAAAAATATCAAGATTTTTAAAGACAAAGACTGAGGAATAGCTCCAGATTAAAGGAGACTGGAGAGACATGATAAATACACATGTGATGCTGGATTAGGTCCTAACTAGAGAAAAAAATTTTATGAAAGACATTTTTGGGAAAACTGATAATATTTAATAAGGTCTATAGATTAGATGATAGGATTGTATCGATGTTAATTTCCTGATTTTGACAATTGTCTTGTGGTTTTGTAAGAGTACATCCTTGAGTTCAGAAAATACCCACTTAAGTATCTAGGGTTAAAGGGATATGTGTATAACTTACTCGTAAACGACTCAGAAAAACTGACATATAGATTTAGGGAATCTGGGGTATGATAAATTTGTACTTTTTTAAAAAACAACTTTTCTCTAAATCTGTAATTCTTCAAGGCAAAATGTTAAATAACTGATAATTCCAATTTTATTTAAACTAATCTAGAACAAAGAAAAAGGAAAAGAAACATGTTTTTCTTCTTTTTTAAAAAATAGTGACATTAACATTAGTAAAACCTGATAAAGACTGAGATGAAAAGAAAATTGAAAGACCAAAGTCACCTATGAATATCAATACAAAAATCTAAATAAAGTATTAGAGACCACAATGTAGCATCACAATAAAAGACTTGAAAAGAACTCTCACAAATGAAAGAAAATGTAACAGAAATAATATTATAGGGCCAAGAATTATTTCAGGAATTCAAGGATGATTTCATATTAGGAAATTGATTAAATTAATGATTTAAAGAGAAAAATCACCAGATTACCTCTATGATTGCTGAAACAATCAAACACAACTCAACACAAAATTTTTTTTTTTTAAAGTAGACTCTTTTTTTTTTTTTTTTTAAACCTAGCCATATACATTTGGGTTTTCTTAACACTTTAATTTTCCTTCCTGTTTAAATTTATTTATTTATGTATTTTTGGCTGTGTTGGGTCTTCGTTTCTGTGCGAGGGCTTTCTCTAGTTGCGGCAAGCGGGGGCCACTCTTCATCGCGGTGCGCGGGCCTCTCACTATCGCGGCCTCTCTTGTTGCGGAGCACAGGCTCCAGATACGCAGGCTCAGTAGTTGTGGCTCACGGGCCTAGTTGCTCTGCAGCATGTGGGATCTTCCCAGACCAGGGCTCAAACCCGTGTCCCCTGCATTGGCAGGCAGATTCTCAACCACCGCGCCACCAGGGAAGCCCTCAACACAAAATTTGACACAACTCAACGATTATTAATAAAATAGAAATCAATTGATTCTTCGTTAACATAATAAAATATACTTAGCTCCAAAGCCAGGATTATGTCGAATGGGGAAACACTAGCAGCATTCCAACTAAAGTGAAAGACGGCTACTCATTCCTTGCGGTTGTTACACACTAGATGCTTTCCATGTAAGACTTCATTTAAGTCTCCATTTTATTTAATTAATTTCTACTCTTTATCATTTCCTTTATTCAACTTCATTTGGGCTTAATTTGCTCCTCTTTCTCTAACTTCTTGCGATAGATTCTTAGATTATTCATTTTCAGACTTTCTTTTCTCTAGTACATGCAGTTAAAGTTATACTTGATATATATTTCCTCCTAAGCACAGTTTTAGCTGTGGCCCACAGCCATGTAATATTTTCCTTAGCATTTAGTGCCAGATGATTTCTTATTTCTATTTTTGACTTCTTCATTGACTAGTGGGTTATTTAGAAGCATGTTGCTTAATTTCCAAATATTTCCAAATGTTGAAAATATTCTTGTTATTAATAACTAGATTAATCCCATCACAGTCAGAGAACATACTCAGTATAATTTCAGTCCTTTGGAATTTGTGGACCTTTGCTTCATGACCTAACAATGTGGCTAGTTTTGGTAAATCCACGTGCACTTAAAAAATGTATTTTTCGATGGTTGTGTGCAGTGTTCTATATATGTCAATTGGGTCAGATTTGTTAATCATGTTGTTTAGATAGCCTACATGTTTATAATGTTTTTTGGGGCATTGCTTATTATATCAGTTGTTGAGAGAGAGGTGTTTCAGTTTCCTTCCTTATTCAAAGCAACAGGGAAATTGGTAATTTAAATAGGTAATTGATCATTTAAAACAAGATTATACCAACATATCTTAAGCATTTTATTTTACTCTATAAAATAGCAGTATACATTTTGTTGCTAATCTTTAGATGTGGGGCAAAGATCTTTCCTTTAAAGTCTTGCGTTGTCTTGCCTTTGGCAAGATGCTTAAGCCCAGGTACTTTCATGGGTCCACCTGATGCATGAGGAATTCTTTCATCTTTGCCCTGCCAACTGATGAGAGCACAGGCTCTCCACCCTGCTGACTTTCCTATTAGCCTCTCTCATGCTCAGGTAGCCACCTGCAGGACAGGTAAGTCCACAGGGATGCATGTTTATTAGTCTAAGCCAGGTGGTTAGTTTCAAAACTTCAAGGTGCATCTGAATCACCTGGAGGGCTCCCTAAACCATGGATTGCTGGGTCCAACCCGCAAAGTTTCTGATTCAGTTGGCCTGGGCTGGGGTTGGTGATTTGCATTTCTAAGCAGCTCCCAGGTGATGCTGACGTTGCTGATGCAGGGACTGCACTCTGAGAATCACTCGTTTGGCCAATCAAGTTAATTCCATTCTTCTTGCCTGGGGCTGCTATGGACAAGGATCTATGATAAATCCATTACCTCTGAGATGTGTGCCGAGGACTCGGGGTTCAGGTGAGAATCTGGGAAAGTTTTCTTCACTCTTAAAAACTTTTACCCAACAGCCACTCACACTTTTTCTGCCTCTAGATGTGGCTGTAACTGTGGTAGCCCCTGGGAACCCCGGAAGGGAGACATGGCCCACATGACAAGGATGGCAGGGGAAAGATGGAAGATGCCATTATGACAATGTTAGGATTGAATGAACCCTGAGATGTCCTCCCTCTGAACATTTTATTCCTGAGATAATACTTCCTGGTTGCTTAACTTTTTGTTGGGTCTTCCGTGGCTTGCACGCTTATGGGAGCTGATACAGAAAGCCATCCTTGGCCATCTTCCTGGGCCTCCCTGGACCTGGAAATTTGAGTGGGATCATCTCATGCTCCCGGTTATGTTGCCTTGGAAATGAGACACCTCCCGAGTTTTTCTATTCCTGGGCTCACCTGCTTGGGGTCTGCCCGCTGCACCTTCATACGTTCACCTTCCTTTGCCTTCCTCTCTGGTGCAAATCCCAGCCCCTTCACATCTTCCCACAAGAAATGTGCTCGTGTGGGACATTTTGGGTGTGCTTGTTGCATTCCTTGAAGATTTGCAGGTTGAGGGAAGGGATCCATGTGTTTCAGGTGGCCTTTCTGCCTTGCTGGGTCTGCCCTAGCTTCTCTTTCCACCCCATCCTGTTCTCCAGAACAGTAAATGCTTTCTACACCCCTCTCCAGTAATACCTACACCAAGGCTCTCATCTTCTACCCAAAGCACTTCTTTAGGTGTTTTCTCCACACCGAATTAGGATCCTCTTCTTAAGGAGAGTTATGGTGCCAATTGTGACTATCCTTTTTTTTTTTTTATCACCTTGTGACTGCGGGTCAAAAGCCAAGTGGAAATCTGGGGCAAAGTAATCGCAGAATGTTCAGAAGGTTGAGAAGGTAACAAAAGCCCTGGAAGGTGGCATTGCCCTGCTGTGTTCTAACATGGTCTTCCTCTGGACATCTCGAGGTTCTCGAGGCCATGCCTCCTCGAAGACCATGGATAGGCAGGAGATAGAGTCACCTTTCCTAGATCCAGACCATGCATTCTCGACAGGGGCTAACTTGCTCCCAAGGGGATGAAAATTGTCTCTTGTGGGTAGGGAAAAAACCTCTTACTCTCTTTATGTATAAAGCAGAGATGTACATCAGTGCACAAATATATATAGTACATTGGTGGTATTAGAATTTTATGGGGGGTGGTTAAGAAAATAATGTCTAAAAAGGCTCCAGATGAGGGGTGATAATTTTAAAAAAGTTTGAGAGACACTGATTTGGATGACCCTCCCCTTGGGGCAGCCTCAGTAAATGCTACCACCCAGTTGTCCAGGCCAGAAATCTAGGCATCATCCTTAATGACTCTTCTCTCCAATAAGTCTCAAAAGTTCCCCAATATTTAATCATCTCTCCTAGTTTCATGCCTAAATTCCAGCACAAGCCGCTGTTCCCTCTTGCCTTCATCTCTGTCTTGGGACAATTAAAAACCCTGTATTTATTTGCCTGTGGCCTCCTCTGCCTCTAGAGCAGGGGTGGGCAGACTACGGCTGCTTGTCAAGGGTTATTGGAACATAGCTCCACCCATTCATATACGCGGTGTCTCTAGATGCTTTCGTGCTACGATGGCTGGGATGAGTAGCTGCGACAGAAACCACGTGGCCTGCAAAGTCTGAATGATTTACTTTTATCTGGTCCCTTATTAAAACTGTTCATGGACTCCCGCTGTGGATTATGAGCTACTTAGGGCGAAGGACGGGTCTTATTTCACACTGTTCCTGGTGCCCAGTCTCAAACCTGGTGCAGAGTGTAGTCAGTGAGTGTTGGGAGATGAATAACTGGGTGGATGACTAAAGGGATGAAATGCAAGCTCATGTGGTAGAGGGTGGGCCCACCCAGTGTGAAAACCAGCAGGTCACTGACTTTTCTCTACAAGTGCAGGCTATAGCTCAAGTTCAGATCCAGTAAAACTCCTTTCCCCTTTTGCTCTTGCCCTCATTTCTGCTTTTTCATCTTTTGATAAGGAAATTTTCTTGTGTGGCTCAGATGATTAAAAATGAATTATGTAAGTACTGTTTCCCTCTGAGAATCCTGAGCAGAGTCTAATGGTGGTATGGAAAAAAAAAAAAAAAAAAAGAAATCCCTGGGTTAATGTTGATCTTCAGAAAGTGGAAGCATTTGCTCCATAATGAAAAATTCCACAGGCTGCAGACACATCTGGGGCCTGTCCTGCTGGCTTTAGTTATGAACTTGTTGTGAGGAACTCATGGCTGGGCTTTTTTAGATCTCTAAATTTTACAGTGCCATGAGTAACAGTGATAGCAGCTCACAGGAGTTGAGCACTTCTGGGACTTGACTGGTGGCTGTCACATATTACAAAATCCTGATTGACCCCCATTTTACAGCTCTGGAAACTGAGGCTCTGAGAGAGAAGCGACTTGTTCAAGTTCATACAGCTGCCAAGTGGCAAAGCAGGGATTTGACAGGGTCTGTTGGACTGCTAATCCCATGACCTTCCTCTTCAATCAGGAGATTAATAATGATAATAATAATAATAAAATTGGCTTGTTTTTTGGAAGCCAGATTTCAAAGACCAGGCTCCTTTTGAAGGAACAAAGAGAAGGAAGTTTTCCTAAACTTAGAAATGTGATTCTAGGATTTTAACAAAGTCAAATGGAAATGGATAGGCTTCTAGGGTGGTACCCATGCATGAGAGATCCTCTCGAAGTACTGGCCTTCATGTCACCTGTCCAGTCCACATTGTCACTTGGCCGTTTTGCTTGCCTCCCTCTTTGTTCTCTGTCCTTACCCAGCGCAGCCTGGCCATTACCCTGTGTCTCTCAGTCTCCCTCCTTTTATCTTTCCACTCCCTACCTTCCTTCCATTTCCACTGTTACCCCCACCCCCTCAAGAACTTTGGAAGTTTTCTCATAGAAAGCCATCAACTCCACTCTTGGCTCTATCATCACTTTATTTTGATCAGATGCTGTTCTGCCATCCAGCAGAACCATTCCCTCCTCTGGGGACAGCATCTTCATGTCCTTTTGGAGAGTGGCATCTCTCCCACTCTTATCCATGGTGTACAGGGGGCTCTGATACTGCCCCAAATTCCAGGGGTGAACCATGGCCCAGGCCTATATGATCATCTGCCTTACTACAGTGATTGGTTCAGAGATGGGCACATGACCCAAGACAGACCAGTGGGACTCAGTTCTGAGACTTTTGTTGGAGCTGTTGGAAAACTGTACTTTTGTTCACTGGAGCTTCTAGAAGTATCAGTGAGGTAAATCTGAATCTGAAAAGCCAACCCAAAGGAACACTGAGTAGTGGAAAGAGCCCGCAGATCCAGCTATTCCTGAAGCTGATATACTCCCTGGACTTTCAAAGACCAGAGCCAATAAATTCTCTGAACTTAGTTTGAATGGGGTTTCTGTCCATTTATAAGTTGTGAATTGAAGAGAATAACTTTCCTTCTCTCTGTTTCAGTTTCTTCAGTAAGAACAAAAAATTAGGGTTCTTTGGCCAAAAAAGGGAGATGCTAAAACTATAAAATTAAAACCAAAATGATTACAAAATGACTTTATCAAAATTCATGTTCTATATACTCCTATATAACTATATATAATGCCTACTCTTTTATATATTGACCCAGTTATATATGTATTTATATATTAACTAATTTATTTATGTATTGATGTAGTAGGTTTCCTTCCTCTTTTGCTCACTCTGTTCCTCCATTGGGTGCCCAATATGTGCCAAGCACTGTGTCAGGCCCTGGACTTAGCCAGATGAGTAGGCATGAGTCTGTCCTCAAGGAGCTGTTATTCAATGTGGTAATATAGACCAGAAAATCAACAACTACCCAGCAATGGAGTATGTTGGATGCTGTGATGGAGAAGGGCAGAGGATAGGTATCTGAACCAGAGTAGGGCTATGATAGAGGAAGGGAATAGACGGCTGCCTAGAGATTTTTTTTGAAGGATAAAGAAGAGAAATCTAGCTCATAGGAATAGCATGTACTAAAGCAAGGCACAATTGAACAAGAACGAGTTCCTTTTTTTTTTTTAATTAATTAATTAATTAATTAATTTTTATTTTTGGCTGTGTTGGGTCTTCGTTTTTGTGCGAGGGCTTTCTCTAGTTGCGGCAAGCGGGGGTCACTCTAGTTGCGGCGGTGCGCGGGCCTCTCACTATCGCGGCCTCTCTTGTTGCGGAGCACAGGCTCCAGACGCTCAGGCTCAGTAGCTGTGGCTCACGGGCCCAGTTGCTCCGCGGCATGTGGGATCCTCCCAGACCAGGGCTCGAACCCACGTCCCGTGCATTAGCAGGCAGACCCTCAACCACTGCGCCACCAGGGAAGCCCCAAGAACGAGTTCCTTTATGTGGCTGAAGCCACCACCTCTGTTACAGCAGTTACCATGTGGCCCCCTCTCCTGCCAACAATATCCCCAGACCCACTTCCTGAGCTGCAAAAAGACCAATGGATTTACTTTAACAGTTTACTATTATCAAAATGATGTTCCACTTGCCACATCGGATTCTAAAAATATCTACCTCTAATGGCATAAATTTACCAAAACACAGCCTATGAATCTATGCCTGACACATGGATGCTCCACAAATATTTGTTGAGTGATGAAAGCTAAGAATATGTTCAGAAAACTGTTCTAAAATTAAATTTCATTAAAATTCATACCATGTAGCTAATAACTCTTTTACACTATTCGTATATTTCTTTTTACCTGAAATGTACACATCCATGAGATTTGAAAGTGATCGTGGATAGTTATTCAGGTCTTAAACTCCTTCTCTGAATATCTTACTATAGGGCAGATGAAGAATGTTGGGTAAAATAAGAAGGAAAAGGAAGAACTCTTATCCTGATTAAGAATTTCTGTGTGTCAGTCTAGGGACAGGATTTCATTTAAATCTCATCACAGCCCTGGCTGCAGGGAGCATTCATTCTCCTGGGTTTACAGATTGAGAAATGAAGGGGGCTCAGGGTAACAGCTGGAAATGGGCTGGGCTCGTATTTAAACTCTGACGCATCTGACTCCAAAGCTCTTTTCCCCTAACCCTTGGGAATTAAAATCTCACCTCAGACTCACCAAACAGGCATTTAAAATAGGATCAGCATTCCACTCTAATCGCCTTTTCTCACTGTTTTTCTGTTTTTATTCACTCCCTAAAGTTGCTGTGTCTTGGGGTACAAACTTTAGTATTCTCAGATGTCCTCCTCTGCTTCTTTCTTTCTCTCTTGTTGACACCTCACCTTGTCAGGTCACCGCTCCATTTGTGAATTTGGACCTGACACCATGCCGAAGGGTGTAGGAACCTGGGACCTGGCTTCCTGAGCAGTCCCCAAGATGACGCATCGGGAAGTGTGTGTATGAGGTTATGTCCTTGTGGAGTCAATCTTGGCCAACGGGAAGCAGGAGGAGTGAGTCAGACAGATGAATATCTCCTTCTTTCTCCTTGGTACCGCTTTGAGGTAGTCTCTCTCTTCTTGGTCCATCTGTGTACAGTATTGGGTGAGCAAGCCTTCTGAGTGATATGCTGAGTCTCTTAGCTCGCTGTGAAGTGATGACCCACAGGGTAATACACTGACTGCCCCACAAGGCATCATGTTTTCCCTTTCCTCACTTCCTATTTTCCTTCATTGTCAGAGCCCTGGGCTTGCCCTTCCATATAAGTTGTAAGCAACTAAACTCTGCCTCAGGCTCTTCTTTCTAGAAGACCTGGGCAAAGAAAGAAAGAAAGAAAGAAATCTCCAAGTCATGTATGACAATAATGTTGGGAAAACTTTTTAACTTCCCCTAGTCCAGGAGCACTGGGGAGAGGTATGTTTACCCCTATAATGTCCTATACTCTTGAATATAAGGTAAATCTTTCCCCCTATTATGGTTAATTTTGTGTGTCAACTTGGCTAGGCCATGGTGCCCAGTTGCAAGGTGAGACACCAGTTTAGATATTGCTGTAAAGGCATTTTTTAAAGATGAGATGAACATTTAAATCAGTGGACTTTGAGTCAAGTAGATTATCCTCCACAATGTGGGTGGGCCTTGTCCAATCAGTTCAAAATCTTAAGAGGAAAAGACAGGTTTTCTGAAGAAGAAGGAATTCTCCTCAAGACAACAAGGAATTACAGACTTCTGCCCTGTGAAATTTGTACAAACACTGTACCATCAACTCTTCCCTGGGTCTCCAGAATGCTGGCCTGCTCTATGGATTTTGGCTTTGCCAACCTCCCAAATCATATGAGTCAATTTCATAAGATCAATCAATCAATCAATCTATCTATCTATCTATCTATCTATCTATCATCTATCTATCTATCTATCTATCTATCTATCTATCTATCTATCTATCTATCTATCTATCTATCTGCCTACCTATCTCTCTGTCTACCTATATTTTTGGTTCTGTTTCTCTTATATACCCTCTAAAAACATCAGAGAAGATTTAACACAAAATATTTAATATGGAGTGCTCTCAGAATTACTTTAAACAACAATAAAATGCTATTTTGGAAAAAACATAGTGCCCTGAAATAACCTCAAACAATGCTGTTTTGGATACCTAAAGAGGTCATTGCCAGAATTTGTTAAATAAAGGAAGCAGATAAATTGTTTCCCAATCTCTCTCAAGATGTGAGAAATTCAAATAAGTTACTGAAGGTATCATATGGAAATAAGATGATCTTCCTGGCTCATCCACCATTTCTTTAGGTAGTGTGATCAGTGGGGAGAGAATCTGATAAACTCTTACTATGTGCCAAGTGTTGTACTAAGTATTGGGAATATTGTGTTGACAAACCCTAGGCCCTATCCTAGAGCACAGGCCTAGTCAGCCAGACAGACATCTATAAATAAAACCAATGTGTTCAACCAGTATGTTGAACAAGGACAGCTCATGACATATTAAAACATGACTTAAAAAAAAATTCTGTTCCTCCCTTGAGTGTTTTCTTCAGTGGGAATTATTTCTCCTGTCTCTGCATAGGAATTCTGGCAGGTGCCACGGCTTTTCTGCTCACTCCTAAGTACAAGAAGTGTTACCAAACCAAGCTTGTGTCCGCTTGCCCACAGGCAGTGAAGCCAATCTACTGACACCGGATTGTGGTGAAGGACTGTACAGCATTTATTGCAGGGTACAAAGCAAAGAGAATGGGCAGCTCATGCTCAAAAGACCTGAACTCCCCGATGACTTTCAGTCAAGAGGTTTTAAAGACAGAGTGAGGGAGGGGGCTGCAGCATGCATGATCAGCTTGTACACAATTCTGGGATTGATTGGCATCAAGGTGAAATTTCAAGCATCATCAACTTTCTGGTTTCAACCAGTCTAGTGTCCATGTTCTTTTGGTCAGCAGTTTTCATCTGGTGGGGTTCTGCTTCCTGTAAAAACAATTTAGGAATGTGTATCAGGCCTTTATCTATATCTTTCAGGGAACTGGGAGTTCTGTGATTCTGCTATTCGGCAGATTTATAGTCTAAATTGTTACCTGTTCCCCAGCCCAACAGCTATTCTTTGTTTCTACATCTTCACATTTCCCAATCATTAACTCTTGAGTCAGCCTTTTACTTCAAAAAATAAGGACACAGGGGCTTGTACACAGTTTCAACAATTTGACAGTCACTTTTAGTTGAAAATGCAGTCTTTCTTTAAATTTTTTTTTTAATTAAATTTTAAAATTTTTTTGGCTGTGTCGGGTCTTATTTGTGGCATGCGGGATCTTTCGTTGTGACATGTGGGCTTCTCTCTAGTTGTGGCGTGCAGGCTCCAGGGCATGTGGGCTCTGTAGTTGTGGCATGCAGGCTTAGCTGTCCTGCAGCATGTGGGAACCTAGTTCCCTGACCAGGGATCAAACCCGTGTCCCCTGCATTGGAAGGCGGATTCTTTACTACTGGACCACCAGGGAAGTTCCCAAAAATGTAGTCTTAATGCAGTAATTTGAAAGCTTATTCCAAGATAAGATTTAAGTTCTGAGCTGGATTTGGCTTTAAATCTTCCTCCCTGATGCCAGTGGGAAGCGTGATGTGGGGAAGATGGGCTTCTTTGGAAACTTCTCTCTCCTCTGTTTTGCTCTTCTCTTATTCCCAGCCCCCTAGCTGCCCTGTGTCTAACCCCTCCATGGTCCGATAGGAAGAAAGGTGCTAGGGTAAAGGGAGGTCCTTTTTGAACTGGTGCTGTCTTGTGTGTGGCACGTGGATTCCTTGGTCCCAGTGGATGTTTACAGCTGTCTCTTTTACTTGTGACTCTTTCTTTTGTATACTTTTCAGAAGTTTCCTACTGGGCTCTCCTCCCCTGTAAGTCCTTGGATACATCTTTATTTTGGGTGGTGACTTGTGACTTCTTTCCCCAACCTCTAGGAGTTCCATCCAGCTACTTGCTGCTGGGTGCCTTGGTCCATCTAAGCTGCCCTAATTGACCAGAACTGAGACAAATCAACTCAGCTCTTGCCGCAGGGGACCTTATTTGGTCCCGAGGAAGCAATCAGCATCCCTGGCCCTGACAGCCCTGGAAGTGCACTTGCCAGCCCATTGCCCCTTCTGTTGATTTCCCTGGCAGGAAATGGACCCCAGTCCATCTGCTGAGCTGCTCCCACATGTAGGGGTCACGTCTGAGTAGCTCTGTGAAAGAAACCCTCTAACCACCTGGGAGAGGGAATGGGACTTCCAGCACAGCTCTCTCCCAAATAAGCCTACTCACAGAATTCTCCTTCCTCTATTTTTCTACCCTTTTATATCATCCAAGTGGGTGAGGGGTCTGGGAAATTGTTCTCAAGAATTTACTTTGAAAGTCTATAGTGATTCCTCACTTGGAAATGTCATATCTATTGTATATTAGTGTCTGGATGAAAATTCAGATTTTCATTTTAATGAAATTTTAATTTTAATACCTTGTTTCATATATAAACAAAATTGTGCTATAGAACATATGTGACACATGTTGCTAATCGAATCCTGTCTCTGTCACTTATCATGGGGACTTCAGCTGCTACAAACTCTAGGCTTCAATTTGTTTTTCTGAAAATTGGGAGCAATATTATTGACCTCATAGGATTGTTATAAGGATTAGAGATGGTGTAAAGTTCTAGCACTGTGCCCAGCCCATCCTAGGCACTCAAGAATCTGAGGTGCAATATCCATTATATGGCAACAGACAGTTGAGCAGTGAGCCAATGTGAGAACTCATGCCCCATTATAAAGACAGACAGTGACAACAATAAAGGACCAAAGTGTTTGCATCTGTTTCTTTTCCTATTTAAAAAAACGAACAAACATAAAAATTAGCTTTTCTATTTTGAAAAGAAGGCAGTTCAATTAGTAAAATGTAAAAAATATGAAAAAAGAACAAAAAAACATAATCCCAACCATATTATTATTTTGAAGTTCTTCTGTGTATATTTTACAGAGTTGTAATTATACTGCATGTAAGATTTTGCACCTTGACTTTTTTCCCCACAGATATTGTATTATAGACATCATTATTGTATTATATATCCTAATAACTATAATTTTTAATGACAGCATAGTATTTCCTTGAGTGGCTAAACTACATGTTGCTGTTTTCCAATTCTTTGACGTTTAGATGATTCCTATATTTTTCTACTTTTATAAATGAAGTCAGTTAGGGTTCTTTATTGGCAAGTAACAGAAACCAATTCTGGATAGCTTATGCAGAGAAGGGATTTATGTGAAGCGTATAGATGAGTTCTCAAAGTTCACAAGGAGATTGAAGAACCAGGTGAACAAAAAACCCAAGAGTTGGGGAAATTCTGGGGATGAGGATCACAGGAACTGCTTGATGATCTGGTTAGACCTTTGCTGTTAGATTGAATACATGTTAGCTCTGGTTTCCTCTCCTTGAGTTATTCCACTAGAGAGAGAGAGAGAGAGAGAGAGAGAGAAAATGTGACTGACCTAGCTTGGGTCACATGCACAGACCTAGGAGAGGTGAAGCCTGAATGCCTAGCTGCACAGTAGCACCAAGACTATACACAGTGGAGGTGGGGTATAAACCCCCCTCAAAGAAAAGGGCAGTGGCATTAGGTGAATCATAAACCAAGTTTTTACTATATAAATATTCCATCTTTGCACATATAGCTTTTTCTAGATTTTTGAATCATTTTCTTAGATGAAATTTCCCAAAGTGGGATGAAGAGATGAGAGAGTAGAACTTTTGGGGTGGTTCTTGATGGACATTGTCAAATATGTATATGGCAGTACAGGAGGAACCTTATTAGAAGTAGTAGGAAGTGGTAGTTAGTTAAAATGGAGAATCAAGGATTATACAAACACACCTTAAGCATTTTCTTTTACCTATGTCTATGTCTAAATCTATTACATTGCTAATCATTTGATGTAGAGCCAAGATCATGGTGTATGTGTCCCCTGTTTGGGCTTTTGTGTTGTCTTTCCTGCATAAGCATTACCCTCAATGCACTGTCTGAAATTTCCCCTTTAGGATTCTGTAAAAGAGAGCAAGAACTAGAGGTCTTTGTGAGACAACCTGAATGCAGCATTCTTCTGGATTTTTAAAATTCTTACCCCCTCTGAATCTTTTACTGTTGGCTCACCCACCCCTAATTCGACATCCATAATTTGGCTCTTTTTTGAGTCTTTCCAAAGCCTTCAATTTCGTTTTGAATGAAACAGCCACTTTCCTACTTATCCCACTAATATTTCATTGGTTTTTATTATGTTTATTTTAATTAAGTAATTACAAAAACAGTTCCAGTGGTCCCAACAGGTTTGAGAACAAATACAACTTACTCTTGGTAAACAGGCAGCTCAATTGGTGGGAACATTAGAACACAGAGTCCTGGAGAGCAGATTACAGTGGGAGTGATAACGTCTCAGTGGGCATCAGTCTGCTTGCTTTACAGGGGGAATGCCAAACTGACTAAGTAGAGTTGTTTAGGAGAAATTCCACCATGCCAGTTGAAATTAACCCTCTCCATATCTTAACATAATAATGATACAATATCAATACCATGAATTTGACATCGGCACAATGTATGTGTATTTTTCTATGTCATGTGTATTTGTGTAACCACGCCTAAAGTCAATTTCAGAATTATTCCATCACAAGTATCTCCCTAGTGCTACCCCTTTATAGTCACACCTACACCCTTCCCCTCCATGATCCCTGTCCCATGGCAACAACTGATCCATTGCATATCTCTATAATTTTGTCATTTGGAGAATGTTATTTCAATGGAATTATACAGTATTTGCCCTTTTGAGATTGAGCTTTTTCACTCAGCATAATGCATTTTAGATCCATCCAAATTGTTGCATGTATCAATAGTTCAATTCTTCTATTGCTGAATAGTATTTCCTGGTATGGATGAATCAGAGTTTAACCATTCACCTATTGAAGGACATTTTAGTTGTGCACAGTTTGGGTTTTTACAAATAAAGCTTCTATAAACAATCATGTGCATGATTTTATGTGGACATATACCTTTACTTCTCTAGAATAAATGTCTAAGAGCATAATTCCTGGGGTCGTTTGGTTTGCGTGTGCCAAACTACTTCCCTGAGTGGTTGTACATTTTATATTTTTACCAGTAATAGATACGAGATCTAGTTTCTCCACATTCTCACCAGCATTTAGTATTGTCAATCTTTTAAATTTCAGCTGTTTTAATAGGTATATAGTGATATCTCACCATGGTCTTAGTTTGCATTTCCCTAAAGGCTAACGATACAGCACAACTTTCCATGTGTTTGTTTATGGCTGGGGATTGAGAGATTTTGGACAGATCAAGAAAAAAGATATGACCAGGAGAGGTAGTAAAACACAACAAGCTTTATTGGGTGGTGCTTGGACAGGGTTGCATGTGAAGGGAAATCTCTCCTAGCAGAAGTCTGTTTGGAAGCTATGGCTTGAGGGGTTGCTACTCAGAATGGGGGGAGGTCAAGGAAAGGGGAGGATCAGAGAGGAGGCTTATCTGTTGGGTGATGTGGCAGCACAGCAGGGAGCCTCTGGGTCACAGAACTAAGGGCCATAGTAGCTTGGGGTTTTATAACCAAAAGGCTCTAGCTTATCAATGGTCAACAGATACGGAATGAGGTTTTTCAGGGAATGTAAAGCAAGGAAGCCATAAATGGCTAAAAATCTACTTAGTTGGGCTATCTTTAAAACAGCTGGATGTGTAAAAATTCAAGTTGGTGCCAGCAGGCTTTTAGGCTAATGCGTCTCAGCCTGCAGTGAAGAAGTAAGCAACCTAGGGGCCAATACAAAAAGGTCATTTATATAACAATTTGCCATGTTTGTTCTCTTCTATGTAATGTCTCTTCATGTCTTTTGCCCATTTTCTAATTGAATTGATTTAAAAAAAAACTTCAGTTTGGGAGTTCTTTATATGTTCTAGATATGAGTCCTTTGTCAGATAAGTGGTTTTCAAATATTTTCTCCAAGTCTATAGCTTGCCTTCTCATTGTCTTAACAGGGTCTTCCACAAAGAAAAAGCTTTTAATTTTGATAAGGTCGAATTTATTGATTTTTTTTTCTCTTATGGATCATGTTTTCAGTGTTATATCTAAGAACTCTTCACCAATCCCCAGGTCCCAAAGGTTTTTCTTATGTGTTTTTTTTTTTTTTTCTGAAAGTGTTATAGTTTTATATTTAACATTTCAATCTATAGCCAGTTTTGAGTTAGTTTTTGTATAAGAGGTGACACTTAGATTGAGGTTTATTTATTTTTGTTATGGATATCCAGTTCTGATACAATTCTGATTGTTCTGATACAATTTTTTGAAAAAACTGTGCTTTCTCCATTGAATTGTTTTTCACCTTTGTCAAAATCTGTTGTCTGTACTTGTGTCAGGCTATTTCTGTGTTGTCTATTCTGTTCTATTGATCTATGTGTCCTTCATCAATATCACACAGTCCTTTTTTTTTTTTTAAGATTAATTAAGAGTTTATTTATTTTTTGAGCAGGCACATAGTCTTGATTCCAGTAACTACCTAAGTCTTGAAATCAGGTAGAATGATTCCTCCCACTTTATTTTTTTCCAGAATAGCTTTACTTACTTTAGTCCTTTAAAAATTTTAGAATAATCTTCTCTTTATTTACAAAATCTTCATAGGAATTGCATTAAACTTGTATATAAATTTAAGAATTGATATCTTTCTCATGTTCAGTCTTTTAATCTAGGAACAAGGCATGCCTTTGCATTTATTTAGACCTTTGATTTTTTTTTCATCAGCGTTTCGTAGTTTTCAAATTACAAGTCCTGTACATGTTTTGGAAAATTCATACCTGGTTATTATTATTTTAAATGATCATAAATGTTATTGTATTTTAAAATTTCATTGTCTACATGTTCATTGGTAGTATATACAAAATATAATTGGTTTTTGTATTTTTATCTTGTATCCTGTTTATTGGTATTACATAGATCATTTGCAAAGAGGGATAGTTTTATTCTGATTTGCATGTCTTTTATTTTCTTTTCCTGTGTTATTGTGCTGGCTAAAACTTCCAGTACTATGTTGAATAGCCATGGTGAAAGTGGACATCTTTGCTTTGTTTTCAATCTTAGGGAGAACGCATTCAGTCTTTCATCATTAAGTATAATGTTAGCTATAGGTTTTGTTATGTTCTATTTTTGTAGATGTTCTTTATCAAGTTGAGAGTAAAGGATCTATATTGATAGATAGAATAGATAGATGAAGATCTATCTCTTCCTAATTTTCTGAAAGATTTTTAAAAAATGATGAATGAGTGTTGGATTTTGTCAAATCCTTTTTTTTTTTTTTTTTTGCATCGTGATATGATTATGTGATTTTTCTTCTTTAGCTTGTTAATGTGGTGCATTGCACTGATTGATTTTCAGATAGTGAAATAGACTTGCATCCCTGGAATAAACCCTGCATGATCTTGGTGTATAATTATTTAATGTATTGATGAATTCTCTTTGCTAATATTTTGTTAAGAATTTTTGCATCTATATTCATGGGGGGTATTCTTTGTATTGCCTTTGTCTGGTTTTGGAATTCATGATAAGACTGGCTTTATAGCATAAGTTGGGAAGTATTCCCGTCTCTTCTATTTTCTGGAAGAAATAAACAGAATTTGTATTAATTCTTCTTAAACACTTAAATCATCTAGGCCTGGATACTTCTTTTTTGGGGGGAGATTTTTAACTTCTTTAATAGTTGTGGGTCTTGTTCAAATAATCTATTTCAGATTGGGTGTGTTGGAATAGTTTGTACTGGTTGAGTAATTGGTTCATTTCATCTAAATTGTGAAATTTATTGTGCAAAATTGTCTATAGTACTTATTATCTTTTTTATGTCTGCAGGGTCTGTAGTGATATCCCCTGCTTTATTTCTGATATTAGTAATTTACATCTTCTCTATTTTTTCTTTGTTAGTCTTATCAGAGATTTGAAATTTTAATTGATTTTTTCAAAGAACCAGCTCTTTATTTCATTGATTTTTTTCTTTACTGCTTTTCTGTTCTTGATTTCATTGGTTTCTGCTCTTATCTGTATTATTTCCTTCCTTCTGCTGGCTTTGGGTTTATTTGTTCTCCTTTTTCTAATTCTTTGGGTGGATCTTAGATAATTGATTTGAAACTTTTATTCTTTACTAATATATGAATTTAGTGCTATAAATTTCCCTCTCAACACTGCTTTAGCTCTGTCACACAAATTTTCATCTTAGTTCATTTTTATTCAATTCAATGTATTTAAATATTTCTCTTTGAGACTTCCTTTTTGACTCATGGATTATTTAGAACTATGTTGTCTAGTTTCCAGTGTTTAGAGATTTCCCTTTTATCTTTTTGTTATTGATTTCTAGTTTGATTCCATTGTGGTCAGAGAATACACTCTGTATGATTTAATTATTTTAAATCTGCTGAAGTTTTTTTTTTTTTTTATGGCCTGGATAATGGTCTATCTTTATGTATGTTCCATAAGTGCTTGAAAAAAATGTGCATTCTGTTGTTGGGTGGAGTGTTGTGTAAATGCTGATTAGATCCTGTTGGTTGGTGGTCTTGAGGTTTTCTATATCCTTGCTGATTTGTTTGTCTAATTGTTTTATCAGTTGTTGAGAGAGATATGTTGGAGTCTGCAACTATAATTGTGGATTTGTATCTCCAGTATTTTTGTTTGTTGCTAACTTAATAGGTGAAATTTAGAACAACACTATTGTTTGAATTTGCACTTTAGGCTTTAAGGAAGAATAAAGCTGTTTACCAGCTTTAGTTCCTCTTTTGTGAATTAGCTGTCATGTCGTTTACCCATTTAGGTGTTGGCATCTTGTGAGTTTTTTTTTTTTTTAATTTCTGTTTCACCAATTAGTTCTACCTCTGTGTATAACAAATATATTAATTCATTAATCTCCAGGGGGTGAGATTATGAGTTGTTTTAATTTTCTTATTTATTCTGGCAACAAGGCAATTAATTTCTTGAAAAATTAATAAAGTAGACTAACACACTTAAAAATTGACTAGGTCTTGTTTTATTGGAAGTAGTCTCATCACTGAGGAAAACCCATCTTTCCTTCTACTTTTCAGTAGGACTTTGTGTCTTTGAGACCTGTGGTTCTTTTTCCTCCTAGAGAGAGTTAACAGGTCTTTGTTCATGAAATCTTGGCCTGTGGAAGAGATTAGGCTGCACTGCCCAAGAAGATGGGGTTGGGGCTGTGTGACTTAGTGGATGAAGGTGGGGAGTGGTCCAGTTCTAAAGGAGCCTTCTTAAATATGGAGGAAGGGTGGCAGGTTTCTTGGCATGGTAGAGATTAGACTTCCTTAAGAGTGTTCTCAGAAGTCATAAAATCATGTCATGGTTATTTTTATGTGTTCCTGTTTTTAGGACTGAACAGCAGTAAACAACCAAGCAACCAATGTGGGATTTGGAAACAGTTAAGAAGGTTAAATACCTGAATGAAAAATTATTGATTATTCCTCTTGCTGAAGGTTTGTAAAACCATGAGATGTAAACTCTTGCCTCTCTAAATTATGTCTCCAGCCCCAACCCTGTCTTCTTGGGCAGTGAAGCCTAATGTCTTCCTTGTTGGATTACCTTGGCTCTCTTTCCAAAAATCAAATTGACCAGATATGTGTGGGTCTACTTCTGGACACTATTATGTCCCATTGACCTATATATCTATGCTTACATCATTTCCACACTATTTTGTCTATTGTTAGGGAAGTTTGTCATGTAGCAAATTAAAGTCTCTAGGCCTAATCCAGCCATAGTTTGATTTGTACAGCCTATGGGTTAAAAATTGTTTTCATATCTTTAAAGAGTTTTATATGGCATGCAAAGCCTAAAATATTTACTATCTGGCTTTTTAAAGAGAAAGTTGTTGACTTTGTCACAAGTCTTGAAATGAGGTGTATAAATCCTTCATGTTTGTTCTCCTATGTCAAATTTGCTCTGGATATCCTGGGTCTATTGCATTCACATACATTTTAAAATCATCTTGTTAATTTCTAAAGAAAAGATTGCTGAGATTTTGAATGGAATTGCATTGACTTTCTAGATCAGTTTGGGGATAATTGACACCTTAAAATATTGAATCTTCTAGTCTGTAAACAGGAACTATCTTTCTATTTACTTAGGAAGACTTTAATTACTCTCAGAAGTGTTTTATAGTTCTCTGTGTTCTGGTCTTACACATATTTTGTTAAATTTATCCCTAAGTATTTTTTGTTCTTGATATTATTACACATGGCATTAAAAATTTATTTCTAAATTGTTTGCTGTTATTAAATATAATTACAATTGGGTTTGATATATTGTTCTTGTTTATTATAATTTTTCCTAAATTTACTAATTAGTTCTGGAAGGTTTTTCAGGTATTCGTTATGATTTTCTATGTACATGATAATATCATCTGAGAATAAACAGTTTTACTTCTTCCTTTCCAGCTTGTATTTCTTTCATTTCTTTTCATTATTTTATTGCATTGGCTAGGATCTCCGATAGATTGTTGAATAGAATTGATGAGGGTGGAGAGCCTTGTCTTATCCCAATCTTGTAGAAAATCACTCAGTCTCATATCCCTAAATATGGAGCTAATTGTAGGTTTTTGTTTGTTTGTTTGCAGATTCCCCTTACAGGTTAAAGATGTTTCCTTTTATTTCTATTTTATTCCAGAGATGAAAGTTGAATTCTCTCAAATACTTTCTCTAGTTCAAAGAAATAATTGTATGGTTTTTATTTTCTTTGTGTTTGTTAATATGGTGAATTACATTGCCTGATTTTCTAATGATATATCAATCTTTCATTCCTGAGATAAACCTTGTTTTTTTAAAATATTTTTTCAAAGAACAAATTCAATTGGGTTTATTGCTTTTATTTAAAATTTCTGTTGTTTTATATATTCTATTTCATTGATTTCCCTTCTCATTTTTATTATTTTCTTTCTACTCCTTACTTGGGGTTAAATTTGTCTTTTCTTCCCTAGCTTATTAAGGTGAAATCTTAGGTAATTGATTTTAGGTCTTTCTCTTTTTAAAAACCATAAGTATTTATAGCTATACATTTCTCTCTAAGCACTGATTCAGCTGCATCCCACAAATTTTGTTATGTTCTATTTTTACTTCATTCTGTTATGTATTTTCTAATTTCTCTTGTGATTTCTTCTTTGACTCATGGATTATTTCTATGTATGTTACTTATTTATATTTAGGTTTTTTTCAGATATCTTTTTGTTATTGATTTATTATTTAGTTTCATTATGGTCAGAGCACATATCCATGTGATTGCAGTTCTTTTAAATTTATTTAGACTTGTTATGGACCAGCATATCATCTAACAGTATTTTACATGTGCACTTGACTGAAATGTATATTCTGCAATTATTGGGTATTGTCTGGGGTCTTTACTGAAGGTCATCGGTTTTTAGTGAGTTTTCTCCACTCTGACTGGTAGAAACTCAAATGTCTCCCAGCTACATGTGAGCAATGGGAATTGTTCAATTTATAGTTCCCCAGCAGCTCTTCTTTGCACAGTCTTGTAGAGTTTAACCCCATGCACACACAAATTAGCATTCATCCAAAGACAGGAAGGGGAACCTTATACAGATTTGGGGAAGATTTTCTCTGCTTAGCTCTCTCCTTTCTGGTATTCTTCCCCACAAAATTCCAGTTACCTCTGTCTCATAGTGTTCTTATCTTAGTCTCTTCAACTTAGCAAGATTTCAATCTCAGTTTGGGCTTCTTCTGCCTATTCTGAGTTCCAGAAATTAACTCCAGACAGACAGCCAATGCATTCATAAAGCTCATCCTTATTCCCTACTCTCAGTAACTTTTCTGCTTAATGTCCAATGTCTGAAAAAAGTTTGTCTTGTTTTTTAAGTGTTTATGGTATAGACATGGGACATTTTACATAGGTGCACTTTGGATAAAAACTTTAATGAAATGAACAAGATACCTATCTATGCGGATAAAGCATTTCTTGGAAGAAGGAAGAGTGGGTCAAAATCTCTGAGGTTGAACCATGTGTGGCTTAGGTACTATTATCCCCACTTCATAGGGAAGCGACCAAGGATCATGGAGGTTAGCCACTTATCTAAGCCCTTACAGGTAGAAAATGGCAGATTCAACCCACATTTGAAAACAGCATCTGAACTCCTTCCCCTGGGTCTCATCACCTTCCCTGAAGGCTGTTGTGTTCGTGAAGGGGAGATTTATGGGCTATGACTAACAGGTGGAACTTGTTATCCCAGTAGGTTTTATGAGCTGAAAAGTATAAATTGCTTAAAAACGTGCTTAGACAGACTCAAGGTTGGTAGATTTGTAATGGCTTATGGGCACCAAGGGACTTTCCAGTGAATGTTTATTAGTTCTGGTAATGGCACAGTGTCAATACGTTTTTCCTTTGCAGTGCTTTCAGTTTGCTCTCCTGGGTCGAGGAAGTATGCTCTCTTGTTTGACACCACTAAGGCGCTTTTCCAACTCAGTATAGATGGGAGCCATGAATGAGGTATGTGCGTTAACAACAGCTCCAGGACTTGAAAGCCTAGTGTACTCCAGGTGCTTTACATATATTATCTTGAGTCCACACAGCAACCCTGTGCAATAGGTATTATTACACCATTTTGTTGAGCAAGAAAGGAGAGCTCTGAGAAATAACTTGTCCAGTCCACTCAGTTTGCAAGTGGTAGAGCCAGGGTTTAATTTTTGCCTACCCTGTTTCTGCTACACTTTGCTCTAGTATTGGCTAAACGTTGGGACAGAAGGACGTAGTGTGATTATTTTTTGGGTCACTTCATCAGATATGAGGCTCTTTACTTTCTTTTTCTTATTTTTCTGTGGTTTCTGTGAGATGGTTAAAGAAGAGAAAAATATATGACAAAGTCAAGGAAAGTTGCAGAGAGGTGTTTTCCCCTCTTCTAAGACGATGGTGTTTGTTTATTTTGTGGGGAGGGGTTGTGAACTGCAGGTTTCAGGATTATGAATCAGGAAGAGCACAGAGCCAAGGATATGTTGGATGGGAGAAGAGTTAGTGTAGATTCTCAGATGTGTGAGGTGGTGTAGGTGCCATGACCCAGGAAAAGAGAGAGAGAGGCCAGATTCCAGCCAGCCACGTGAGCACCCACTTCAGAGAGCTTGGGAGGACAGAAAGAACCACTTACTGGGCTTCTTCTGCCTTCAAGGGAGAGAGGAGAAGGACTGTGTGTGTGACACTCAGCATCCATAGATGACTTGACTATTTTTTTTTTTGTGAAGTTTTTCACTATTTCTTCTGAACCACAGTATTAGGACTGCTTGCAAGGTTTGGGTACAAAGCGGGTAAGGAAGAGGATACTGCTTGTTCAGGTTTCTAATCATTTCTAGGCATATCATATGCAAGCAATGCGAGAGGTCTCTAGAAGTATTAATACCTTTATAGACCAAAGGAAGACATCAAGGTTACTTTTTTTTCTTTCTTTTTTCCCCCTAGTGTTTATGGGAGTAAGGATATTTCTCCCATTTTATGGCCCTCAGTTCCAAGTTTAATACCTCAGGCTCCCAGGGATTTAAAGAAACTATGAAGAAGACGTGAAGTTATCTAGATACCAGAATCTTCAGAGAGTTTATTGACAACATGATGCCTGCTGGAATTTTTACTTCCTTCCTTCCTTCCTTCCTTCCTTCCTTCCTTCCTTCCTTCCTTCCTTCCTTCCTTCCTTCCTTCCTTCTTTCCTTCCTTCCTTCCTCCCTCCCTCCCTCCCTCCCTCCCTTCCTCCCATCTATAATATTTATTGAATTACCTATTATGCATCAGGCTAAGTATGTCCAAAACTTAGCTCAAAGAATTACCTTTCAATGTTCATATATGTATATTGCAATCTTGACTACATTATAAAATCCCCACTGAGTTCAGTATCACTTGCATCACAATAACAATCCACATACCATGCTAAGTAGCTGGGAAGTAATTGAAAAAGATGGGAAGAAGAGGAAACTCGCAAGACCAGTTGAAACATATTCCTCAGCTCTAGTCTATGAGCAATGAGCAGTTTGCAGGTGGATCTGGGATCTTTTGACATCATGGCACCCAAGGAGGGCTACTATGGTCCTCCATCATTAATAGATGAGATCAATATCAAAACAACAGAAACCTTACATGTCAATTAGGGGAAAGGTGAGGCAAGTTCTTTGACAACGGGATCTTGGTACAGGCTTATTACTCAGTGACTCTTTTTAAAAGATAAGAAAATACAAAGGTTGAGAGAAGGAGAAAAGTCTCTGCTATTGACTGGTCAGTTGACTAAAGATGATTTAACTCTAGGCTCCCACCATTTAAACCATGGATTCTGATTGCGTTCTCTTCTCAACATTACCACTTTAAAAAAAAAAAAAAGATATGAAGTAGTTTAGAGTGTAATCAAAGAAAAAATAAAACACAATAACAGGGTAAAGGACCTAATGGGAAGGACTTGAAATATATACGGAAAAAGAACATCTCTGTTTATAAAGGCTATAGCATTTGCATGCAAAACTTAGTTCTAAGCTTCCTGACAACTTTGGTAAAGAAGGAAATGTTAAGGCTGACGTAGCTCTTACAGTCTGGTGGAAGGATGGCTACAAATTATTCAGAATCACAGCCCTGAGCTGTGAGAGAATTTGTCACACGTCCCTCTACATTGGGGCATCAAACTCTATATAATTCTGTGGAAAGATTTATATGCAAAGATATTCCACTGGCATACAATGAAAATACTGGTATTTCTGTATTTATTTCATTTAAAACCAAGCTATATTTTATTTTTATTTGATTTATCTAATTAATTTATTAATGTAATGATTGGAATTCAATAGCTGGAAAAATGAGTAAATGCAATAAATAGACATTTATTGTAATTCACAAAAAAATTATCCACATTTCAAAACACGAAGCCAAACTATCCATAAAAATATTACATCATTTCTAATTCTAGTATAGATCATTAGCTGATACTGGTTCTGCTGTTTTCTGGAATGTCAGTCTTTCTGCTCTGGGCACTGGAGTAGCTGACCCACTGGGCTTCTATAGTTTCCTGCAGGGTTTTGCTCCTCTCAGCTGAGCTTTCAGGAAAACCACTCTTGACTGGGGATTCTAAATTGTTGATAATTTTGATTTCTCTCCCTACCCACCTGGAGCCATGGTCTTGCCCTAGGTTTTAAGCCTCTCCATATGCAACTTCAAGGAATTCCTCCAATGCCTTCTCAGGCTGCGTCCATGGCAGCACTTTGCTTTGGGGATGGGAAGTGGGGATGTTGTAGGGGAGTTGCAGATACTGAATGTTAAAGAGAAACTTTAGGGGGCCTCTAGTGAGGGAATCAGGCATAGGAGAAGGGATGAAGGAGAGAAGAATTATAGACAGAACCAATGAGGAACAGAATTCAAACATGTGGCCCAAAGATATTGCTCTGTCCATAAAAATATCATTGTTTAGTAGAGTCAAAAAATACCCAAATTTGCATTCTAATCACTAATCACACCATTACCTTTGAAGGGAAATTATTTGTAATAATCTGAATGTTCAGCTCTAAGGACTTGCCTAGATTTGTATGTGTCCAGATGATGAAATATCCAATGACCACTGACATGTAATGTCAAACAATTTTTAATGACCTGAAAAATATTCACAATACAATGTTAAGTTAAAAAAAGTCAGAGTGAAAATTCTATATTCATCGTGATCTAACTAAGAGGACCCTTGAAAAGACTGGGAAAAGTATACCAAATGTTACCATGGAAAGCAAAAGGGAAAAATTGACCTAAGCCCCAGTGTTGCCATCAGGGGCCAGGCTGGGACCTTGACCAAGACCCAGCTCCATACCTGGGAGTAAACATGCTGGACAAGTTTCTGTAGCCTAGAGCAAGAAGTCAAGGCAGTATGGATTTCTGCTTCTCCATTCCAAAGAAGACAAAAAGAGGGCGACATCTCCATCCCTTATCATTTCTATGGGTGTCAAGCACCCTTTGTTCATGAACTCAGGGATAATGCAACTTTTTTGCTTTTGACTTGCGTGGGTTGAGTCTGAAGGTGGAACTTATAATACATTTCTGTCCCTGACTCTCTTTGTTCTAAGAATGCAGCTTCCTAGACAAATGAAATCATCTTAACAAAAACATGTTCAGTTAATTTCTGATCATTTAACATGACTATGTAGGCAGTGTCACATCCTCGACTCCTACTCAGACAAGCGTTACATACACCTGGCCCCAGAAATGCCCCCCAGATTTCTTATATCATTGCAGGTCTCCTCAAGACTTTTGTTTCTCTAATGTTGACCACTAGAAAAATACAATACTATGGCACATATATTGCTGAGGATTTAAAATAAGGTTTTGGCTTTCTGGATCACAAGGTCTACATTTTTTTCTTCTCTTTTTTGTGTAAGTGCCTCCCATGGTGCTTGGCACCTAACATGCTCAGTGGAATTGGTTATTTCTGTCGTTACCATGAGGGCTCAACAAAGTTCATATGCTATTGCCTGATCAATTTCTCATCTTAGCTTGTCCAAAACAGAACTCTGGAATCCCACCCCAATGAGTTCTTCCCCAAGACTTCCCTACCTCCATTCAACTGGTAGCTCAAGCCCAATCCTAAGAGTCATCCCTGACCTTGATCCTTCTCTTTCCCTCTCCTTCATGTCCAATCTATCAGCAAATTCTGCTGGCTCTGCTTCTAATAGATTCTAAATCGTACCACTTCTCTTTGCAACACCATCATATCTCAAATAGACCATGGCAATGGTCTCTGAACAGGTTGTATTAGTTTGCTAGGGCTGCCATAACGAAGTACCAGAAACCTGGTGTCTGTAACAACAGAAATTTATTTTCTTATAATTCTGGGGTCAAGACGTCCAAGATCAAGTTGTCGACAGGGTTCGTTTCTTCTGAAGCCTCTCTCCTTGGCTAGTAGATAGCTATCTTCTCCCTGAGTTTTCACATAATCTTCCCTGTGTGTCTGTGTCCTGATCTCCTCTTATACAGACACCAATCATATCGAATTAGAGCCCACCCTAATGACCTCATTTTAACTTAATTACCTTTGTAAAGATCCTGTTTCCAAATACATTCTGAGGTACTGGCGGTTAGAATTTCAACACGTGAATTTTGGGAGGACACAATTCAGCTCGTTACACTGGTCTCTCTGCTTTCATTATTGTCTCCTAAAGTCTGGTTCCCATATTCAATCAGAGTAATCTTTAAATATCTTGGCACTCCTCCCTTCTGAAAATTCTCTGATGGCTTCCTATTGCATCTATATTTATCAATACGTTTAAGATTTCTACCTCGGCCTATGAGGCCACCCCTACCCTCTGCAACCTCATCTGTTATGACTCTTGTCTGCTCAGCCCTTATGGCTTTCTTTCTATCCCCCAAGCATGCCAAAATCATTCCCACCTCAGTGACTTTGCACCTGCTCTTCCTTTTGGGTGAAATATGCTTCCTCCAGCTCTCCCTCAAAGCTGACATCTTCTCATCACTCGGGTTCACCCCTAGAGTTACTGCTACCTTCCTGGGTGCCCCCCTCTCCTTCCTGCCCAACCAGTGTCGGCTGCAGCATGCACACCCTCCCTAGAGCCTTATCCTGTTTGATTTCTTCCATAGCATAATCACTATCTGAATTTTTCCAATTTTTAAATTTTTTTTAAATTGTCTATCTCCCCCACACTAATGTAAATTCTAATATAAATTCATAGCCCAGTAACTAATATTTATTTGATTACCAAAGGAAACCTTCTTCAAAATATTGACATAGCGTACTTCAAGGCAGCTTTTCGTTTGCCAATAAACTAGCATCTCTTTACCGATGCTCTTCACAAATGACATCACTCATTCATTCAATAAATACTGATGAGATGCAGGATGGTAGAGTAGGAAGAACATGGATTCTGCAGTAAGCAGATGGGAAGTTAAATCCTATTTCTACCACTTTGCTGTGTTGCCTTTTGCAAAATGTTCAGCCTCACTAAAACTTTGTGAATTTGTAAAATAGAGATTAAAAATACATTTGTCCTTACTTTAAAATGCATCAAAAAATAAGGTGGATTGATAGATATATAGAGGGATGGACAGATGGAGAGTGTATGATAAAGCAAGTATCATAAAATGTTAATTGTAGAATCTGGGTGGTGAGTCTATGGGTGTTCATGATAAAATTCTTTCAACTGTTCTGCATGTTTGGAATTTTTCATAATATATTGGGGGGAAAAGCAAATCAAACAAAACAACCTTGCAGGTTTGTTTTCAGGATTAAAGGATATGGTGTTTGTAAGGTACCTAGCAGGGGTGCTTGGAGCCCTGTAGGATTCAGTAAATGCAAACTGCTGTTACCATTTTTCCTAAAATATGCTAAGTAATGTGGGAGGATCCAGGAGGAATAAGATCCCATTTCCTCTCCTAGTGGGGGAAGCAGATGCAAATACTCCCAGCACAGGGAAGAACTGCTCTACTAAAGCCACTGCATAGGCAGGAGGCTGCAGGATCACAGGAGAGGGAAGGACTGAGCTTGATTCTGTTGGGAGGAAGAAAGGTGCAAAGGGCCATGACATGTAGACCTTGAGGTGGGCCTTGAAGAATGAGGAGCTGTCCAAATGGGACAAAAGATCACTGGGCTTTGTTTAGTGATCATGTTAAATGACATCCCTTTCCAGCCTGCAATCCCTTTCCACAAACGTTTCCTTGAGTTTTTAACCATATCTTTCCAACTTGGATGTCCGATATACCATATCATCTCCTGCTATAGTTAAACTTGGAGCTCTACCTTGGTGTGCAATGAACTTGAATCTTGCAGAGTGGAAACTTCAGTGATTAGAGGACTTATCTTTATTTCTGGGTTCCATCTCGGAAGAAAACTTGCCTTTTATTAGGATTACAGGGTACCTTAGCATAGAGTCACCTAGGAAGATTTCATAATGGGTCAAACCTTCTGGAAGACCAATGTGGCAAGCAATGGGGCCGGGGTGGGGGGTAGATTTACTATATGCCTTTGCCCTCTAAATAGGAAGGTCTGATCTGATCAAATCAACAGAATTGATCATGGATGAGTGTTTTTCTCCAAGGAACTTGCAGATGAATTGAATATATTCATTTCTTGCAACTGATGTTATTTCTTCCTGGAAAACCCAGGTAAAAGAAGTGTTTGAATGCAGTGTAAAATTCAAGGTGGCCAACTGTCAGCCAGACAGAGATGTGAAACAAAATCTTTCTAGGTCATGTAGCGGTAGCTACATTCCAGGCATTCCCTCATTCCCTCAGCAAACTTGCACGATTTCTGTTCTGCTCTAGGCCTTGTGCCAGAAACTGAGGATGTGGTGGTTCAGAACAGTCCTCCCCAACATGCGCCATCTTGACATGTGGATTATTTTGAACTAAAGGCAATTGAGACCCTTTGGGCTCAAGAGAAACTACTGCCCCTCCCTTAACTACCTAGAAGAATTTAAACTGGAGATTTTTCCCAGATAAAGGGTTGTTTTCAGAGATAACTTTCATCTAAGTCACATCTGTACAGCAGGGCAAACATTTAATTATCAAACATCTGCCCTTCTTCTTGTTGACCTGTCACTGACCCTCCTGTCCTTGGAAGCCCCAGGCCTCTAACTCATTCCTTATCTCAGGATGGCATTTTTACCTCATTTTACTTTTCTGTCTCTGAACCTCTCACATGGTGGGAGTTCTTGTACCTATGTGGGGTTCTTGTACCTATGAAATGAAATTCAATTTTCTCCTGTTAATCATCTGTCTCATGTCAATTCAATTCTTAGATCAGCCAGAAGACCCTATGAGGGTCGAGGAAAGTTTTCTTCCTCCCCAATGACTTAGACACATAGGAGGTTGGCAGGAGCTCACAGGCTAGTGGGGTGGACCAACGCATGCAGACAAATATTAACTATGTGATCAGGGCCAACAAAGATGGATGAACGGGGTTTGGGATGCCGAGAAGGAGGATGGACAGAATGAAATTGTCTTGGACATATATAAAAGCTCTAAACACATTTCTGAGTCGAAAACAGAAAGCCTTTGCTTCGTTCTTTTCCTTAGAAAGTTGTCAACAAGGAAGGATTTGTGCTTACTTTTAAGCAAACGATGTCCAACATGCCAAACAGAGCTTTAAGACCTAAGGAACTTTAAAACAGATTTCACTGAAGTTGTGTTGATAAAAGAAAGGAAAGGAGAATCAATGAATATGGAGCATTTATCTTGGGCCAGCACTTAACAGAAGGCATTTCATTTAATCCTCCCAACAACCCTGGGACACACCACTGGGGAGGAAAATGAGGCTCGGGGAGCTTGGGTACTCCCCTCAATCACATGGAACAAAGCTGGGATGCAAACCCCAGTCTTCTGGTCCTCAAAGCTCATGCTCCTTCTGCCAGACCCTTGCCTCCAATTTTAGAGAGAATTCATTTTATTCAGGGAGATAGGCTAGAGCCTTCTGCAAAGAAGGGTGTTATCATTTTTTCAGGGGCAAATCTATGTGTTATGTGGCTGCTTGAGAGGTCAGGATAAAGGCTATTGACCTTGAACATGAGCCATGGTAACCTCTGGAGACTGAGGGGAGGAGGTGTAGGGCGAGGTGAACAACTGTATCTTTAGGCAAATGCTCTTCCAAGCTAGGCTGGGATTTAGAGCTCTGTTGCATCTTCTTATTGTCTCTTTGGTATGTCTCTAAAGAGGTTCAGGGAAGTATACAATTAAAGAACCCCTGGGGTCAGCTGGGATGTAGTCTTAGTTACCTTTTGGGGTGGTTAGACATGAGGGGAGGCTATGATGGACAAGGACCCAGGGGTGCTCATATCCTGCTCTGCCAATCACTCTCCACGCACTGGGAAGGTACCTAAGGCAGCTTTACACCGAGCATAAGAGAAAAACTAGAATTAAAGTACCACTTTGTTAATATCTGGGTAAGTATATTAGCAGCTTTCTGCGAAAACTTTCTCCAAACCATCTCCTCTTCTTCAAATCAAACTGAGAGACCAGAATGTCCATGTGTGCTTGCTAGGAAAGAGAGAGGTACCCAGGCCCATGGGAGGTCCACTTCTCTGAGTGGAAGAGAGAAGAGGCAGACTGACTTGCCCTGAAGAACTAGGCATGTTAGGAGATGCAAGAGAGGGAAGAGAAAACATTTAAGGTATGGTAAACCTACCCAAGGGTAGAATGAGGCCAGACCTCGTCTCACACTCTGACCAAGAGTTGGCTGATCTTCCTCCCTGCCAGGGAGCTATGAAGGGTAGGGCAGAGACCTCCCTGGCATGATGAGAGGGTGATAAAGACCAGCCTTCCTCTACACAAGTTTCTCCTCTCTGGGCAGTGCCTCCCCATCCATAAGAGGTCATGGGGCGTCACTGACTAACCATGTTGGTTCCATATGGGTCTGTCATTCTGGCCATACTGACTTGGATGCACCGGCCAGAGATCTTGTCCTACAAATATGCAATTCACATTGGTGGGGAGTCAGTCTTGTTGCGTGGCTAGGCTTATAATATGTGAACTCTGGGATTCTAGGTGGCATCTTCTAAATACCCCAAGGGCCAAGTTGCAGAGAGTGTAAATTTTTTCCAGAAGTGAAAAATGAAGCAAATGCACAGAGAGAAGCAAGCACAAGGATGCAGGGAACATCCTGATGGCTTTTTCTACCCTGTTCTAGATCTTTCTGAGGTTCCGCTGCATCTCTTTCCTGAGGCTCCATGCGACACATTTGTTTCCTGTTAATACACTTCTTTTTGCTTAAGCTAAGGACTCTGTTCCTTGAAACTAAAAGAATTATGTTCGAATACAGTTAGTAAATAGGCTTTAAAAAAAGACAAATTATTCCATGCCATGAACTGTACAGTGTTCCTTCTCTAATACTATTTTATTTATTCTTTTTTTTTAAAATTTTATTTATTTATTTATTTATTTTTGGTTGTGTTGGGTCTTCGTTTCTGTGCGAGGGCTTTCTCTAGTTGCGGCGAGCGGGGACCACTCTTCATCGTGGTGCGCGGGCCTCTCACTGTCGCGGCCTCTCTTGTTGTGGAGCACAGGCTCCAGACGCACAGGCTCAGTAGTTGTGGCTCACAGACTTAGTTGCTCCGCGGCATGTGGGATCTTCCCGAACCAGGGCATGAACCCGTGTCCCCTGCATTGGCAGGCAGACTCTCAACCACTGCGCCACCAGGGAAGCCCTATTTTATTTATACTTACAAATCCTTGTACTCTTAAAAACTGGGCCCCCAAACATGACAAGACTGCATTCATCAGCAATCTCACTTCTGGTTATTTATCCTAGAGAAATGAAAACTTATGCTTACACAAAAAGCCGTACACAGATGTGTACAGCAGCTGTGTTCATACTGCCAAACACTGGAAACAACACAAATGTCTTTCAGTGAGTGAATGGATAAACTGAGGCACATCCATACAAGGAAGTACTAGTCAGCAATAAAAAGGAACAGGTTATTGATATATGAACCACCTTGGACGTTTCTCAAAGGCATCATGCAGCAGGGAGGAATTCATCCTCAAAAGGTCACGCTCGGTCTGATTTCATTTAGGTGACATTCTCAAAAAGACAAAACTACAGTGATGGAGAGCAGATCAGTGGTTGCTGGGGAACAGGAATGGGGAGAAGGTGTGACAATGAATGAGAGCAGTGGGGGGGTTTCCCTGGGTGATGGATGAACTGTTCTGTATTCTGATCGTGGTGGTGGTTACACAAATGTATGCATGTGTTAATGTTCATAGAAATGGACACGAAAGGAAAAAGGTCGATTTTATAGTATGATAATTTAAAAATAAAATTAAAAAATATAGCAGGGCTGCGATCAGCTGTGTTGGTTTACTTTTAGTTTTCTCTTATGCTACTATGATTCATCAGTCATGAACATGCTGGGAAAAATCAGGTATGAAATTATGAACCTTTCGCTTTGTCCTGATGTCATTCCCCTCTTTTACCAACTGCACAGGCACGAGTTGGAGCTACTGGAATACGCCTTGTGAAGGAACAGATGCAGTTGGTGAGAAGGGGGTGAGAGTTGCTGTGGCAGGGACACCCGCCCTCACTGTGGACAGAAGCCCAGCCCCTGCCCTGTCAGCGCCTCTGCAGTCTTGGAAGAAGCTCTCCACACCTCCATGTGGTCACATTGCTTCCTTCCATCTTTGCCTCTAAGCACTTCCCTCCCTCCCCTTCTGTCTGAGAAAGATCTGGTGTCATCTCCCTTTAAATCAGTGGTTTTCAATCTTGACTGTGCATTGGAATCACCTGGGAAGCTTGATAAAATCCTGATGCCCAGGCCAGGTCCCAGACCCATGAACTCAGACTCTCTGGGGAAGGGCTCAGGCAACAGTATTTTAAAATCTCCCTGGTTGATTCCAATGTGCAGCCAAGACCAACAGGCACTCACCCACACAGGTCTTGGGAAACACAGTTTATTCATTTACTTACACCAGACTGTAGGGGAGATGCCGGCTCCTGCCGGTGTTGTGTTTCTGACTTGCTCTGGAGGACTCCCTTCCTTTGGGGGCTCCTTGCTCTGATTTGCTTCCTGTGTCTCCAGCCTGTGAACATTGTCACTACCATTCTCCCCCTCTGCTCAGCCCTTCGGGATGGACCACTGGAGTGACAGTCTGTCCAGCTTTTAGATTCATAAGGATGCAGCCTGGGGCTCTGGCGGGGAGGGGGTTAGGTTTGTAGGAGTTAGGACCTGTCTCAGCTGCCCTGTGGGTTTGGAGCTCCGATCTCCACCCTTGTGGATAGGGTGAGTTCTGCCTCTGGGCTCCCGAAACATCTTGTCCACACCTCTGTCACAACACTGACCATACCCATTGCTGCCTTTACGTGTCTGTCCCAGATCTGTTTGGGGGGAATCACTCCAAGCCTTGAGAGGACCATGGGATTGATCCTGTTTCTTCAAGTCCAGGACATTTAGAAACAAAATCTCGGCGCTGGGCCTAATCCCCTTCAGCTCCTGTCCTGGGCCCTGGACCCTGCTTCTCATGCCCCTGACTCCCAGCTCATGTGGGACTGCAGTTGCCACATGCCGGTCCCGGGATTCCTGACTGCTTCAGCTTCTCCTGGCTTCGGATGCTGCCTATCAGGTTATGGTCACAAATTCCTTCCTTGATGGTCTTGCTCTCCATCACCTTCTCCCCTCCTCCTCCTCCTCTTCTTCCTCTTCCGCATGCTTCAGGCCCTCAGGGACCCAGAAAGACTGACAGAGGAATTCATTTCTCAGGTGTGATTTAACTAGTTGTAAGAAGCATGTCCTCCCCTCCCTTCTTCCCAAGTCTCCTACCCTCCATATCCAGGGCTCACTGTCTGGTGTAGGTAAATGAATAAATTCCAATGCAGCATGAGGAATGTCCTAAGAGAGGGCTGTATAAGAAGCTGTAGGAGATAACAGAAGGAACACTTGCCTCCATAGATGTGTGTGTGGGGGAAGAGTTCACACGGGATGTATTTAAGGAGGGTTTTGAAGGATGAATAGGAGTTCATCAGTAGACAAGGGGGAAAGGGCGTGCCAGGAAGAGGGCACAGGTCAGGCAACAGCATACCTAAAGAGGCAACAGGCAATTTGTCCCTGTCTGATTTCTTTCTGAACTCTCTTTCATTCAAAATCATCTCTGCCCTTAGACTTTGTGGGGGAAAAACTACTCTACTGAGATAGATGATTTAAAATGAAAATCTCTTTTCCTTTCCTTCTGAGGGGTCAGTGGTCAAACAATTGCAATTTAAGAAGAAGGCTTTACTTAAAACAACATTTGATGAACTTTCAGAAAGGAATATTTGAGGAAAGTATAATCCACAGATTTTCCAAGTTAACTCCTCCTTAGTCTTTGTCTTAACTTGAAGACATTCTTTGTCCTAAAAAGAAACAGTCACTGGCCTTGGAGTTGGCTTTTGCAGCTGTGCAGCCTTTGAGGTGTGCAGCAATGGCCTGCACCACCTGTTCTTCTATAAGATAGCAGCAGCAGCCTCAACCGCAATGGCAGAGCCAAAAAATGTGAACCCACATCTTCCTCAGAGACCAAGGATGAGCCTGAGGAATGGGACTGATTGGACAGAACTTGGTAGGTGAGCAGATGTGAGGAATAATGGAAAAGGAGGGGCCCAGGATGACCTCCAGGCTTGTATGATGGGGTATGGTGGGGGTGATGGGCCAGTTGCTGGATTGAAGAACCCATTCTCCAGAGCATGTTGATGGGAGGCTGGAGAGGGAGGCTTGGAAACAGGCAGAACCCAAGGATTTCTAAAAAGTAGGAAGCAGGAGCCGTGATAATTTCTTGCAGCAGGAATCTTCTGGGCTGGGAGCTGCTGCTGGGAGATAAGATGGTGGAATAATGTTTTTGGCTGCAAACAGTAGCAACAATTTTATAGCTACATTGGAAAGATAACAAATTTTGATGTGAGATACCAAGGATTAGTACATTAGACCCCAAGGCTTAGGCTCAAGGGGATGTGTGGGAAAGCTCTTGGTGAGTTCCACATTGGCAACTGGGTTGCAGGGAGAATGGGCTGCCATCTGCACTCTTTTCACACCTGGCTTTATGCAGCGTCACAGGGGGCCTTGTGCAATCCCATGTGGACCCATCAGTCTTGTGTCTAAGGTGTGTTTACACTTCCCCCAAATGGCCATTTTTAGATACTCCTGGGGTCAGAGGTGTGAATGACACAGGTACAGATTGCTCTTGGAAGCTTGACACTAAGGAAGAAGTCTTGGCAGCCCTGGACTTGGGCTGTTTGGGCAGGAATTCCAGATCATTGTTTCAGACACTCAGAGCATGGTCTGGAGGTGCGGAGTAGGTATGGGCCAGGGGGACTGTGGACTCCTCACCCCGTGGGGAGGGCTGTGGCCAGAGGAGAGCAGGATAAGGCCTGGAAAGTTCACGGTCCAGAACAGGGGGCCCTCTTGCCTGTGTCTAAGAGAATACTGCTTGGAATTACACTAACCAATATGGTAGCCATGGGTCACATGTGACTATGTACATTTAAATTAATTAAAATTAAATTACATTTAAATTCAATTCCTCAGTTGCTTTAGACACATTTCAAGAGCCCCATGTGGCTCATAGCTACCACACTGGACATCACAGATACAGGTTCTTTCCATTTTCATAGAAAGTTCTACTGGACAGCACTGGTCTGGAGGCTCAGAGAAGTTGAGTGATTTGTCCAGAGTCACAGAGTAGATAGGTCTGGGGCTGAAATTTGATGAAAGTCTGTCTGATTCTAAATCCTCTGTTCCCTTTCCTTCCCTGACCTTGAAAAAACTAACTTTCCCTCTCCCAGCCTGTTCCTTTATCTGTAAAACAAAAGTAAACCCCTCAAATGGCAGGGGTGAAGATTAAGTGAGATCATGTCTATAAAATGCTCACAACAGAGTAGATTGTTGGTTCTCTGTAAATTTGATTTCTTTCTCCAGCCTCAGCAGTTTTGGGAAAAGAAGTAGTGGAAGGACTAAGAAGCTCTTTCTACTTCAAATACTCAAAATAAGAGAAAAATGGTTTGAAAATGGATGAAAGATGCTCCCTGGTAAACACTTCAATGATTATACACCTACATTGGAAAGACAACTAATTTTGGTGTGAGATACCAAGGATTAGCTAATTAAACTCCAAAGCCAGAATTTTTGTTTGAAAGATAAAAATAATTTCACATGCAACTGGGGCTTTTTTTTTTTAAAGGTGTGGGGAGTATATTCATTTTCTGATTATTTATAACTGAGAGACAGGGAAGAATCCATTAGATGTTAAAGCTCCACACTTAATAGCTGAATCCATTTTCTTATAAATGCTACTTTCAAAATTAAAAAAGACATGCTTCTGAAAATGTGTTATCTTAGAGTGCAAAGTTATATAGACTTGACTCGCTGTAAGGATGCTGGTCAGAGCTTTTGCCCTCCTGCTCTGTGAACTTGAGAGTTCCTCTCCCCTCTCTAGGCTCATGGTCCCCTCTGGGAAGAGAGGGATGGATGAGGACCTTTCACCTCTGATGACACAAATCTTTTATAAAGAACAATCTTTAAAAAAATTTATTTTAAAAATTAGAAGTAGCTGGCTTTATTGTTCATACATCAACAGTGCTTAGACATGTTTAAGAAACATCCTGTCTACAGGGGAAGATTTTTGTGCCATTTATTTGTAAAAGTGGGAGATGGGAGTTTTTTTCATGTTTTGCTACCTCATTGATGAAGAAAAATGAGAATTTGCTCTTCTAGATGAAAAGAGAATGTATGTGTCCTTCACTGAGAGAAGTTTCCTAATAACCATAATGCTGCAGATATCCATTCATTCATTCATTCATTCATTCATTCATCCACAGAGTCAAAAAATATTTATTTAGCTCTGATAATGTGGACCAGGCAGTGTTCTAGGCACTGGGGAGGCAACAATGAGCAAAGTAGACAGAGCTTTTGCTCATGGAGCTTACATTCTAGGCTGGGAAGACAGATCAGCAACAAGAAAAGAATTAAAGATGTGTCAGGTGTGCAATGTGTCAGGTGGTGATAAACACACTAAAAAGCAGAAATCAAAGGTGAGTAGATAAAGTATGTTGTAGCTGGGGGAAGGCTGGTATCCTAGATGGGGGATCAGGGGAGACTTCTTTAAGGAGGTGACATTTGAGTAGATTCTTGCATGAAATGAGGATGTGAGTCTGGTGCTAGAATGTTCCAGACAGGGGGTACAGCAAAAGCAAAATCTTGAGATGGGAGAAGACTTCATAGGTTTGAAGAACAGAAAGGCTGATGTGGGTGAGAGCCAGGGGTTGAGCAGGTAGAGCAGGGGGGAGGAAGAGGAGGGAGAGACCAGAGCATGACCGGGGACTAGATCAGAGATCAATCAGCAAACTATAGCCTGTGGGCAAATCCAGCCTGATGGCTGAGTTTTTAAATAAAGTTTTATTGACACACAGCCACCCCTGTTCATTTACTCTTGTCTGTGGCAGCGTTCACACTGCAATGGGACGTAAGTAGCTGTCACAGAGACCTTATGGCTTGCAAAGCCTAAAATATGTACTATCAAGCCCTTCACAGAGAACATTTTCTGTCTCCAGCTTTAGACTATCATTTCACCTTATTTTCAAACTTGCTATGCCATCATAACATCTCATAAAACAGAATATAGCTGGTTCTTTTTCCTTACACAATTGAGCATCTCTGTATTCTAAATGACCTACATTTGAATCTATTTCTAGCACATTATGCTTTCCATTTGATCTACCCTCCTTTCTCTCTGCTTATCTTTTTCTGGATTATTCCATTTCTTTGTATCAGTGTATTTTTCCCTCACTTTTGGTTTGTTGATTAAAGAGACACAAATAAAATTGTATGGCCGAGAAATGTCTTGATTAGGTTTTGAATCTGAAATTTTATTTTCCACTAAGACAAAGCAAAATAATTGAACGGTTGAGAAAAGCAACAACATTGAACTCCCAATCTGAGAACTGGCCTTGTAAACTAAGGAATTCATAGAAAGCAAAAAAAAAAGGAGAACAATCCAAAATTAACTAAGAATGTAATAACTGAAGGCTTTGTTGTCTACTATAATATCTGGAATTGGTATCAGTTAGAAATGATAACCTCCATATTTTTTCCAATTTTTTTTTATTATGAATTCTGGTAAAAGACACAGACATAAAATTAACCATCTTAATCATTTTTAAGTGGCCAGCTCAGTGGCCTGAAATACATGCACAATGTATCACCTTCACCATCATCCGTCCCCATAACTTTTCATCTTGTAAAATTGCAACTCTGTCCCCATTAAACAAACAACTCCCCACTCCCCTCCCCCCAGCCCTTGGCAACCACATTGTATCTTCTGACTATTGACATTCTGAAGATTTCTTTTTCCTTTTCGAATCAAATGTAAATAAGATCTATATATTGTAATGGTTTGACTTTGCAAACTTTTTTTTCTGACTGAGTCATGTAATACATTTCAGCAAAAAAAAGTTTTCCCCTTGAAGTGTTATTGTGCTGATTAGTTTTTCTATATGGTTCTTACCGCTTCAAGCCTGAGCTAAATGTCCTCACAAGATGTTTGCTTGGGTTGGGTTGTCTGTAGGTTTCATCTCCCTGAATCCATCTCTGGGAACTTCTGGCCCCTTCCATGCTGGATGGGTGCCCCCTGTGCCTGGCGCACAGCTTGCCTCCTGCCATCTCCCTTCTCCCCTCCCTGAGGATTTCCTCCTCATCCTCCTGTTTCCTGCACCCTGTCTTCCCCTGTCTGGGCTTGCCACCTCCTTTTTTGAAACAGCACACTCTCAAGTTGCTTCCTGAGGACAGGTGCATGAGTGTGCCGAGACCTTGCATTTCTGAAAATATTCTTAATCTCTATTCACACTCAATTAGCAATTTGGCCGGCTCTAGAATTCTTTGCCCGAATTTATTTTTCTTCGGAACTTTGAAGGTATTCACTGTTGTTTACCAGTTTGCAGTTGAACAATCCACAGCAATAGTTATGCTTGATCTTTTGGATGTGACAATTTCCTTGCTGGAAGCTTGAGAGATATTTTTCCCCCCGAAGTTCTGAAATTTCACAATTAGGCGCTTTGGCGTTGGTCTATTTTAATCCACTGTGTAGGGCCCTGGGTGGTGGGTTCTCTCCACCTGGACTCTCCTATCTGCCTGAGAAATTTTCTTGAATTATCCTGATGAAGATTTTCTCCCTTCTATTCTCTCTCCCTCGTTTTTTTGTTTTTGTTTTTTCTTCTTCCTGAAGTTCTTATTGTTTGAATTGTTCTTATTGAATAAGAATTGTTTGGGTTTCCTGATCCTCTTAAAAAATCTTCTACTTCTTTGTTCTAATGCTTATTTTGGGGAGGTGGGAGGCAGATTTCCTCAAGTCTTATCCTCCAAACCTGCTATTGAGTTTTTAATTTGTACTCTTTCCAAGATTTTTTTTTGTTCTCTGTTTCTTTTTATAGTATCCGATTTCCATATCTTTCCATGTGTTTCTGAGGATATTAATGGTAGCAAAGAACATGGAGATCTTCATCAGCAAGGGCATCCAGATACTTGGAAAACAAAATACCTACTGTGGGTGAGGAGGCAGGCCAGTGAGGAGGAGGGAGCCTGTTGGGAGGGAGGGATGAGAAAGAAAGAAGGGAGAAAGATGCAGTTGCTAGGAGCGATGGATTTTGGAGACAGTGGTGGGTAAAGAGATTTTAAAGGAAATCTTGCTTGGTTTTGTGACATGCAATTTCCCCTTTGCATGCGCTCGAAGAGATCTTGGAATACAGACCTGCCTCGCTTTTCAAGGCTTTCATAACTGTACTTGTATTTCTTTTGGATGCGACCCAAAGTCGAGGCTGCCTTTAGGGCAACCCATTTTTACTTGGATTGCACTGGATTCCCTGGGGGATCTGATTTCACCAGGGACCTCAGCTGGGAAGTTACTCTTCTCCATAGATGGGGTGGATTACAACCATCCTTGTCAGACTCCCAGCAGTTTTCTAAATGGCACAGAGAACTATATGTCCAGGCAAGTAGAGTTGCCATTTCTACGCCATCACTAACTAGCAAAGGGCATTTTTCAGAGAGCCTTGGAGGAAGCAGAGGTCTCTAGGAAGGGACTCCATGTGGTTGTACTTAGAGGACTTCTGAGCATGGACGATAACAGGGGAAACTGAGGGACACAATAGGACAAAGCAGCGCCTCAGAATAGATGGGTTATTTATATGCAGACAGAGATTTGCAGCAAACCCAGAAATCCCAGAAGAATACAAGACACACACTGGACCTCAACAGATCTGAGCACACAGAGTCTCTTCGCCTCATCTGCCTATACGATTTCACCAACTGCTTAGTAAGAAGAAAATGGAAATTAATATCAGACCTCGGTTGCGGAGGATTAGTAGTTACTATTTATGATAGATGGGAATCCAAGCATGACCTCTTTCTTAGAAAGCTTGCACAGATGGCTGGCTGCTGGTCAAGAAAGAAATCAGGAATTTTGAATCCTGGGTCACTTGCTTACGTTGGGTACATGCTTATACTCTTTCTGCTCAGTGCAGAGTATGGACGTGGTGCTTCTCACTAGTTTGTTGCCTTCATGAGGTCTCCTGCCACAGAGCTCACTGACAAAAAGTATGTATAGTATGGTCCTATTTTTGAAACGTTTTTTCTGTATATACCCAACTATATTTGGATAGAAAAAAGACAAGAAGGTATAACATAGAAATATGCACAGTATTATTTGGATCAGCAAGGCTATGCATAGCTTAAAATTTTTCTTTTAGCCTATCTAGATTTTAAAAATATTTTAATGTGAAGGTGATTACTTTTATAATAAGATTAAAAGTTAATATTTCAATAATAATAATAATAATAATAATGGCTGGGTCACACCAGCTGACATTTGGCGGATGCTCGCCCTGGGCCAGGCACCCTGCCGGGAATCTCACAGGCATCATCCCATTTCTTTCTCACGGTATCCAATGAAGTAGGGGCTCTCCTTACACTCTTCCTGCAGAGGAGGAAATCCTGAATGGGAAGTCACCTGCCTAGGCTCATGCAGCTGGTGAGAGGCAGAACTGGGCTTTCTGACTCCAAATCTCATGTTTTGTTAATTTTTGTTTGTTTACTCTTGTCCTCCTGAAATATTTCCTAAGGAAATGCTATGCAATGAAAGATGGGCAATGCAACTTTCTTTTTTCAATGCAACTTTTTTTGCCCCCCAAAGATGTTGCATCTTCTGAAATGACAACTTTATAAGCAATATGTCTGCACATGGCACAGTGTGGAAGGAAATTGCATGTGTAAAATGATCTTTTTAGGCTGGACAGGTTATACAGCCTATATTTTATTTCCTTTTGATTCCCTCTGTGTCCTTTGTGGTGATAGATGTTTTAGTCCTAGGATAAGAAATGCAATTTAAAAAACAACGTCTCTGAAAAGGCAGTGTTTTCTTGGCATATCAGCAAAGTGCAAAATCCCTAGCATTTTAAAACAAAATATGACAGACACTGTCCTGGCAGCCTTTGGAGCCCAGAGCCATAATCTCAGGTTTTTTGAAAAGTAAACCAGGAAAAATGCTATTCAGACCTTTGGATCTCTGATGAGAGTATCTTTCCTGTATCCCCAGGACAATGTGTGTTGTTATCATGACTCTCCAGAGCCTAAAAGGTCATGCCTTCCCCATGTCTGCAGCAGGCTAAGCCCAGCTTTGCTGGGGAATTTCCACAGTGTCTTCATTTCTGCCTGGGCCGCGATCACTTCTGAACCTCAAGTATAGGACTTAGAAAAATGAAGCTGGCCATTTTTAGGAACCATTTTCTCAGACCATTTAAATTATTTCTCTGGGGGGTTATTTAGGTCTTTCTGACCAGGTCATATTTCAACCAAGAAAGTGATGCACATGAACTTCAGAAGAATACGTCTGTTCAACCGTTAGGAGACCTGAGAAGTTGTGTCACATCTCCCCACCCTTAATGTCCTCATAGCTTATCATCCATTCCCTTTATCAATCCATTCTCTACATACCCCAGAGTGAATTTTCTAGGAAACAAAACCCCTCATCAGATTGATCTTGTGTTTTACATCATTCAACGGCTTCCAGTTCTTCAAGGATGAAGTCCAGCCCTGTCAGCACGGCATTCAAGGCTCTTCTGTGCCAGACATTTTTGCCAGTCTCACTGGTAGCAAATGCCCCTCCCCACTCACCTGCATCCTATCCATTGAAAACAACTTGCTCTCTCTTATTTATGTCACACACTCTGAAGCTCTGTCTTTGTTCATGTTGTTCCTGGTGCCTGGAATGCTTGCCTGACTCCTCATCCACCCAGAAAACTCACCAGGATTCTATAAAATTGAGCTCAAACGCAACGACCTCTAGGAAGCTTTTCCTCCAACTCACTCTTTCCCTCCGCTTCTCCATTTCACCTCTTCCACTGAATTACTTCCTCCTGTCCTCTGCACCCCACTTTACCCTGTCCACCCTTCTGGTGCAGCACTCGGCTTGCTGTTTTGTGATTATGACAGAACAGTTGTTAACAGCATGGATTTTAAAGTCAGATGGACCCGGGTTAGGATTCCCCAGGCGGACCCAGATTCCCGTCTGTTGGCTGTGTGGCTTTGGATAGGTTATTATTGCATCTCTCTCAGAGTTAGTTCCCTCTCTATGAATCGGGGCATAATAGAACCTCCTTGCAAGGTTGTAAAGATTAATTGAGATCATGCATGCAAAGTACCGGCATGGCACCTGGAATACAGAAGCTCTCAACTAGTGGCAGCTGCTCTCACTTCTGTCATTGATTGCCTCTGTGTGTGTGATCACGTGATCCTTAAGAGCGGAATCGTGCCCGGTTCGTATCTGTAACATAAATGCTCAGCACAGGGCCTGGCTCAGAAAACGTTCTGGATTGTGGAATGCAAAGCCCCGGTGGAGGGTTGCCATCTCTGTTTGAATAATGGAAATTAATATTCCAATCACAACGTGCATGGGTATGGGTGTCTAGCACCAAGCTAAGTGCCAGAGTTTGGCCTCAGAGCCCACCAGGAGCCCATATTTGCAATGCTAACTCCATTTCCCCACCACTCCTGCGGGCTCTTTGCAAATTTTATGCCTTGAAGATGAGAGACTAACACTTGTGTTTGAGCCCAAATTCACAGTTTACTTTCAAATGCTCCTTGATTCATCTAGTTTCTAAAAGTGGTCCTTATTCTCCCAGAATTCCCTCACATTCAGGAAATTGGGCAGAAGCCAAAACATGGACAGGAAAAGCAAAATTATTTCCTGGTATAGCTGAAGGCTTCTGCAAAGAGCATGGTTTGGGGACCTTTGGAGAAAATCTCTTCCTGGGGTCACAGAGCCTGGACAGGAAAGCTGGTTCTGGGTGGCCCAGCTCTGCCTTCGCTGCCTGTGAGGTTCCAGTTAAGTCACCTGTAACCTCTTGAGCCTGATTCTGTGAAGTGTGTGTGGAACTTTGTCTCCCCAGGGCCCAGAGAGTTGTTTGGAACAGAGCAGGTGCTCAATTAGTGAAAAATGATTGAAGGTAATGTTTGATAGGATTATCCTGATGGGGACTCAGTGGGAGCCCAGTTCTCCCCATGGCTGATCAGGTGAGATGGTAGGACCTGCCTGATTGCAATACATATGTGTCAGGGGGTGGCGGAGTCTCTTTGCAGAGAACTGACCCCAAGGGAGGAAGGTACTAGGGGTGGCTGAGGTGGTTGCTAAGTAACCAAGTCTTAGTCATTAGAGGGAAGTGAGGCTCTTACGTAGACTGTGCAGCGACATACCTACTACTCCATATGCCCCTGGACCAGCTGCCTGGGTGTACGACTGGACTCTAGCAAGAGACTGCATGCACTGTAGTGAAAAAAGGAAGGAGCGCTTTCACAGTTGTCCGTGTAACATTTTGGGGTCCAAGCAGTTCTGGGTGGGGTCCCTTTCTCAGCCAAAGAGAGAGAGCCGTTCTTCTGGCCCACTTTGCCATGCACTCCCATGACCCTTGACCCAGAGTGAGTTTGGGGCATCTCTAGTGGGCAGCAGACTGCTCTGGTCAGTGAGGAAAGGCCCTGCCCCCCAGAGCAGAGCTGCAGTGCCAGAGCCAGCAGCTGTGTCTAGCACAGCGTCCACCGCTCCAGCTGCAGTCACTCTGGGGAGCTGCTTTCCCAAAGAGGCAGCCGGAGGCAGGAAAATGGTACCTAGAGGGCAAGCCGAGAGATGTAGCAGCCCCAGTGGAAACCTCTGGGTCCAACGAACAGTCTTTATGGCTGGTACGTGCTGGCAAACCAGGGAAGACCACAGGGCAGGGGGTGGGGGATTTCTGTGTTCAGTAGAGTGGCGTAGAGACTGGTGGTGGTGCCAGTGGAGACGTGAACTTAAGACTTAAGAGGATGTTTCTGCAGTGTGAACCGGGGAGCCTGGTGGAAGAGCGGAGAGACTGCAGAGTTGGCAGGAACGGAGCTGGAACGTGAACACGCAGGATTGTCTGGGACCTTCTGGAACTACTTGGGGTGGGGACTTTGCCTGAGGCTGCTTGTCACGTGCCAGCCGTGGTGGCAATGAGCCAGGGCAGTTGGAGTCATTATTGTTCTCACTGACTACAGTTACACTCATAGATGAGAAGAGGTAAAGGACATTTGTGTGACAAGTTTGGGTACTTGCAAGCATAAGGTATAGTTGGCACTAATAATAAAAATAATAATAAACTAGAAGAAGATTTACCCTACATGATATCTAGCGTGTCCTCTTGCATTTAAACGTGATGAATCTCAGAAGAGCTTCCCTCGGAATAACAGTTGAGCTTCAAAACATATTCAAAAACATCTTCGATTTCCCTCATAATTAATTATGATTATAATTGTTCTCTCCCTGTTGTCATGCTCTACCAACTATGAGATGATGAGATTAGATTACAATTTGCATATATTAGACCTGAAATAAAACTTTCTTCCATTGTGTCAGCCTTCCTTGAAGGTTTAGCAATAGGAGATTCCCTCCTCCCTAGACCCCAACCTTCTGAGCCAGCTGGGTGGGTCGGCACGGGGCGGAGGAATGGCTAGAGTCATAGACCAGGAGTCTTCAGCTGGGTTTCAGAAGTTTGGTGTTCAAGAGGGATGACATCAGGGGAGATGGGAAGGAGTTCGGACAGAAGAATCAGTGTGGGCAGAGCAGGGAGGCTTGTGGAATGGCTCAAGCTTGCAGAATGGTGTATAGGGGGTCCTCCAGTAGAGAGCTGTACCGGCTGGGAATAAGCAAAGAGGGATGTGGCTACAGGAGATGAGAACTGCGAGGTGGGTTGGGAGTCGGTTGTGAAGGCACTGGGACAACCTGCATCTATTTCAACCTGCTCTACTCTGCCTCTTGTCTGCTTCGATGTACTGTTTAACCTTTGACTGTCCTTGGATCCCTTCTTTTTGCTGCTGCAAGCTCAGCACCCGATGCCTCTTCCTCCAACATTTAGCTCTGCTCCTTTTCTTGTCTCCACTCTAAGCTCAACCTGCAAGCTTCCTAGCTGGCAGTTAGGGGAGCAGTTTGATTATCTGGTGAAGTTAGTCCCTGTGGGTGGCAGCGGGAGAGACAGGGCTGTTGTTGGGTCAATCACAGGGTGGGAGTCGACACTGGATGCCTGTTCTGGGGTCAGGTAGGTCATGCAGCCTCTCAGAGCCCCACCTGCTCACCTGTAAAGTGGGGCTGGTGATGTCCACTCACAGGGCTCCCTGGAGGCGATGGGCATCCTTCATACTCAGCCAACGCCTCTGGACAGAAAATTGGTGGATGGGAGAAACAGTCATGCAGCATTTGCTGAAACTAGCTTGGCCGACAGAAAACTACCATGAAGTGGGGACAAATCCAACAAAATATTACTCTTCCGTCAGCTGCTGCATTTGTATCCGCGGCTTGAGAGGTGGGGAGTAATTGGCTCCTAGGAGAGCTGACCTTCGGTTGGGAAGATGTCTTCATGGGCTTTTGCCGTGTGCAGGTGAGAATAGGCTACTCTGGAGATGAAGCAGCAGTTGTGGATGTTAACTGGCTTTGGGAGCAGTTGAGAGGCTAGTGGCTTATGATAAGGGGAGAGCAGGAGAGAGAGGGCTTGGCTCTGAGTGGGAGGGCATGCTGGGAAGTGACAGCAATCTGGACCACAGAGAGACATGGCTGTGCATTTGACCTTCTAGACTTCAGAGCCCTGGTTTATAATATTAAGTGTCAATGTTTATTTTCTGGAAAAAAAAGTATCCTTGTAAATCCACAGACTATCTGGAAAGATACATAAGGAACTAGAAGCAGTGGTTCCTTTTGGGGTAGGAAATTGGAGTGTGAGCAAGCATCACTTTAACTATATACCATTTTGTGTAAGTGTGCTAATAAAGTAGTTTCAAATATCAGTTCTCTTGTTTTGCATTGGAATTTGCCTCTAATAGCCTCAAGTCTGGAGTAAACACCAAAGGAACCAGCAGCCCTCTCTTGGTGCTGCCTCCAGCACGTGATGGGAGGGTCTGGCTTCTCCACATCTGGGACAAGGGGCCACCCTACGTCTGGGGCAGAGGGGAGATATAGAGGGTACACTAATGGGTGAGAATGAGTGACAGTCGTGGCCAGGGAACCTTCGGAAATGTTTAGAAGGAGGCTGGCTTTCCTGTGGTCCAAGAGGATGGGAACATGGGTTACTTTGCCTGGCAGTTATGTTATGGAAAGGGTGACCCCAGAAGGCTGGGAGGATGTGGAGCTCTCAGAGTAAAGCAGAATGCTATGTGAGAGAAGGACAAAGAAGAAAAGGTGAACATACTGCCCTGGAGCTAGTCTTCTCTTATTTAATCTTGGATAATCCTCACTTCCACACTACGGAGTGACTATTCTTATTCCTATCTTACTGATTAAGAAACGGAAGCTTAGAAGTAAAGTAATGTGCTCGAGGTTGAGAGATCCGTCTAACTCCAAGTTCAAAGCAGCCCCTCCATAGGAGAGCAGGAGAGGAAAAGGGAAGACAAGATGGAGATCTAGGGACTTGAACAGACCATTGAGAAACTGGCTCATTATCCTGATGGTCTTGAATAATTCATGGATACTTCCAAAGTCTCTGATGTAACTTCCAAATTAGAGTATAGCACCTTTGAAAAAAAAAAAAAGTGTGCTTTGGAAGTTGGCAGGGAGTCTCTTTAAAAGTGCACTCTGGCAGAGAAGGCTGCCGGATGGGGCGGGTTAGGAGAGGAACTTGAGACTGAGTCATTTAGCGACTGCTCAGCCATTTCTCGAATATGAACATGGTGGTCACAGCTGTTTTCTGTAACAGCATCAATTGACTCACTCCCTGCTGTCCTGGTTTGAACTGATCATGTGGCCAAGAGCAGAAAATCCAAACTAAACTGGCTTAGAAGATGTATTGCATCATTTTATTGAACAGTCCAGGGACAAGTAGTTTCACAAGGTGGCGAGGTCCGGGGCCCGGCAGGTGATTGAGATGCTCCATCTCTCAGCTCCTTGGAGAGCATCTCGTCTCAGGCATCCTTCTTCCCAGTCCCAGTCCCATGATGGTGACCAGGAGCTCCTGGGGCCACATCTCTCTTCATAACTGTCCAGCAGGAAAAAGAGAGGGCTTCTCTTTGGTTCCCTTGGATGAAGAGAAAGCTTTATCCCATTGGCTCATTGGATCAAACTGGTAACCTGCCCTGCAGGGTCTACTCGGGAAGCTTGGTTTACATCAATCTTATCCATATCAGATGATCAAAGGGGAGGAGGAGCGAATTACCTAGCAGCTTACAATATTTTTCATGGCTGGAAGGCAGAGGTAGGTAGAAGGGACAGATACGTTTTTCTTATGGACAGGCTACCCATGAGTGGGCCTACAGTTCTTGTCAATGGGGCATGGAAACAAAGACAAAGTTCTGAATGGGAGCCCCAGCCTGAGCCAGCAGCCTAACCAGAGGCTTGGTTTCTTGAAAAGGACTCTGGTGAATGTTTTGGGGTCTCCTGGTGTTGGCAGATAAGCTGTGATGTATAACTGAACCCTTTATGTTTCTTCCCCCCCAACTGTGAAAAATGTCAAATATTGTAATGATCAGCTGAATATTTAACACAAATTTAAAAATTAACATTTTTTTCCTTATTTCCTTTATGTATATGAACCCCTTTAAAGTCTGCTGTAGACACCAGGACACTTTTCCCATAACTGCTTCTTTTATGCATGTCCTAAAAATAAGGACGTTAGCCTTCATAATCATGACTTCATCACACCCAGGAAAATTAACACTCATTTTCTAATATCATCTGATACCCAGTCTCAGTTGTCCCTCAAAGTCTTTTTGGCTGTGTTTTCTTTGAACCAAGATCCAGTCAAGTTTCATGCCTTTATTCTCCAGTCTCTTTTGTTTTAGAACATGACCCCCACTTTTTTTTTTTCTTTTTTCTTTCTTTTTTTTTTTTTAAACATCTTTATTGGAGTATAATTGCTTTACAATGGTGTGTTAGTTTCTGCTTTATAACAAAGTGAATCAGTTATACATATATGTATATCCCCATATCTCTTCCCTCTTGCATCTCCCTCCCTTCCACCCTCCTTATCCCACACCTCTAGGTAGTCACAAAGCACAGAGCTGATCTCCCTGTGCTATGCGGTTGCTTCCCACTAGCTATGTATTTTACGTTTGGTAGTGAATATATGTCCATGCCACTCTCTCTCTTTGTGACATCTTACCCTTCTCCCTCCCCATATCCTCAAGTCCATTCTCTAGTAGGTCTGTGTCTTTATTCCTGTCTTACCACTAGGTTCTTCATGACCTTTTTTTTTTTCCTTAGATTCCATATATGTGTTAGCATACTGTATTTGTTTTTCTCTTTCTGACTTACTTCACTCTGTATGACAGACTCTAACTTCATCCACCTCACTACAAATAATGCCATTTCATTTCTTTTTATGGCTGAGTAATATTCCATTGTATATATGTGCCACATCTTCTTTATCCATTCATCCAATGATGGACACTTAGGTTGCTTCCATGTCCTGACTATTGTAAATAGAGCTGCAATGAACATTTTGGTACATGACTCTTTTGGAATTATGGTTTTCTCAGGGTATATGCCCAGTAGTGGGATTGCTGGGTCGTATGGTAGTTCTATTTTTAGTTTTTTAAGGAACCTCCATACTGTTCTGCATAGTGGCTGTATCAATTTACATTCTCACCAACAGTGCAAGAGTGTTCCCTTTTCTCCACACCCTCTCCAGCATTTATTGTTTCTAGATTTTTTGATGATGGTCATTCTGACCAGTGTGAGATGATATCTCATTGTAGTTTTGATTTGCATTTCTCTAATGATTAATGATGTTGAGCATTCTTTCATGTGTTTGTTGGCAATCTGTATATCTTCTTTGGAGAAATGTCTATTTAGGTCTTCTGCCCATTTTTGGATTGGCTTGTTTACTTTTTTGTTATTGACCTGCATGAGCTGCTTGTAAATGTTGGAGATTAATCCTTTGTCAGTTGCTTCATTTGCAAATATTTTCTCCCATTCTGAGGGTTCTCTTTCCGTCTTGTTTATGGTTTCCTTTGCTGTGCAAAAGCTTTTAAGTTTCATTAGGTCCCATTTGTTTATTTGTGTTTTTATTTCCATTTCTCTAGGAGCTGGGTCAAAAAGGATCTTGCTGTGATTTATGTCATAGAGTGTTCTGCCTATGTTTTCCTCTAAGAGTTTGATAGTGTCTGGCCTTACATTTAGGTCTTTAATCCATTTTGAGCTTATTTTTGTGTATGGTGTTAGGCAGTGTTCTAATTTCATTCTTTTACATGTAGCTGTCCAGTTTTCCCAGCACCACTTATTGAAGAGGCTGTCTTTTCTCCACTGTATATGCTTGCCCCCTTTATCAAATATAAGGTGACCATATGTGCATGGGTTTATCTCTGGGCTTTCTATCCTGTTCCATTGATCTATGTTTCTGTTTTTGTGCCAGTACCAAACTGTCTTGATTACTGTAGCTTTGTAGTATAGTCTGAAGTCAGGGAGCCTGATTCCTCCAGCTCCATTTTTCATTCTCAAGATTGCTTTGGCTATTCGGGGTCTTTTGTGTTTCCATACAAATTGTGAAATTTTTTGTTCTAGTTCTGTGAAAAATGCCAGTGGTAGTTTGATAGGGATTGCATTGAATCTGTAGATTGCTTTGGGTAGTAGAGTCATTTTCACAATGTTGATTCTTCCAATCCAAGAACACGGTATATCTCTCCATCTATTTGTATCATCTTTAATTTCTCTTATCAGTGTCTTATAATTTTCTGCATACAGGTCTTTTGTCTATTTAGGTAGGTTTATTCCTAGATATTTTATTCTTTTTGTTGCAATGGTAAATGGGAGTGTTTTCTTAATTTCACTTTCAGATTTTTCATCATTAGTGTATAAGAATGCAAGAGATTTCTGTACATTAATTTTGTATCGTGCTCCTTTACCAAATTCATTGATTAGCTCTAGTAGTTTTCTGGTAGCATCTTTAGGATTCTCTATGTATAGTATCATGTCATCTGCAAACAGTGACAGCTTTACTTCTTCTTTTCCGATTTGGATTCCTTTTATTTCTTTTTCTTCTCTGATTGCTGTGGCTAACACTTCCAAAACTATGTTGAATAATAGTGGTGAGAGTGGGCAACCGACCCCCACTTTTAAAAAATGACACAGATTTTTAAAAAAGATTATATGAAGCTTTCCCCATCCCAGTCTATTTCTTGTTTTTCTTGTAATTTTGAGGTTAAGTACCATGGCTTAATAATTATATTCAGGCTAAACATTTTTGGCAAGAATATTTCATAGGTGATGCTATCGTGTCATTTGTCCCATCTGTTAGGTTGTTCATTTGGTTAGGGCAATGTTTATCTTCATTGCAAAGATATTTTTTTTTATTGAAGTATTGCCCTGTCCCCTCAAAACTTTTCACCTTATAGTTTTAGTGTTTAATGATGAAACTTGCCTGAAGCAATTATTTCATCAGAAGTTGTAGGACGATTTTTTTTCTAATTCCATTACCCTGGAATGGATTATTTTAAGAGAGGATAACTCTACTTCCAAGGATAGAACCAGGATGGAACAGGAAAGTTCGAATGCCTTCCGTCAGGTGCTCTTCACCTGCTCAGCTCCAAGTCCTCCTTCAGGTATTGGCTTGGACCCCACTCACTAGAGAGGCCTTCTCTGACCACCCCAGTCTACATCAGGTGCCTCTGCTAGTCTCTCTCATTGTATTTATCACAGTTAAAAAGGAGAGTCTATTTGTAGGTTATGGGCTTAATCTCACTTATGTGCTTGATGCCCTAGGGGAGCATTGGCCATGTCTCTTTAACTACCATTGTTTATCCAGCGTAAGGCTCAGAGCCTGGCACATAGTAGGTACTCAGCAAATATATGTTGATTGGATATAACTGGTGTAACACCCAGAACTGAGTTCAAATCCTGGCTTGTCCAGTCTTGACTTCAATCATTTCATGTCTCTGAGCCTCAGGAAAGTGATCAGCCTGTTCGAGGATCAGATGAAATAATGCAGGAAAAGTGATTCTCCACAGAGGAGAGGTCCCTTTCCTTCCTTACCCAGCTACTGAAGCCCACATTTTTAACCAGGTCCTTTGCAATCTTGCTCCAACTTGTCTTTCTTGCTTTCTCCCTTATAGCCCTCCTCCCACCCTCCTGCCTTACATTCCAACCATGCAAGACTATGCGCTATGCAGAAAAGGAACTTTGCCCAAAGAGAGGTCTGGCCTTTGTCTTTGGCTCCTCGAGGTGATCTTGAAGTCTTTGGAATGTCCTGCCTGACAAGAGTGTCTCTGTTTACCTGGGGGCTTGGAGCACATTGGATGGTCTATGCTAATAATGTGATTTCTGTGAAGGCTTTGGGTCTCATGTTATCAGCTCTCCCTCTCTTTGGGCTGGAGATTAAGGTCAGTCAAGTGGATGGTCAATCATGTCTACATGACTGAGCCCCAGTTAAACTCTGGACACCAAGTCTCCATTAAGCTTCCCTGGTTGGAGGTCCTTTGTGTGTGTTGTCACACATCATTTCTGGGAGAAGTAAGCACTGTCCACGTGACTCTGCTGGGAGAGGAAACTGGCATCTAGCCCTTGGAACTCTCCTGGAGCCTGCCCTACATGCCTCTTCCCTTGGTTGATTTTAATCTGTATCCTTTCACAGTGACAAACACAACTGTGAGTATAATAGCTTTCAGTGAGTTCTATGAGGGTTTCTAGTAAATTATCAAACAGGAGGATGGTCTTGGGGATCCCATAACTTGTAGTTGGTGTCAGAAGTGAGAGTGGTCTTGGGGATTCCTGATCATTTCAAACCCCAAACCCTCCAGCTTGCTTGTCCATGCCATTCCCTCTTCCTGGAACACCCTCGCCCTTTTGTCCATCCATCAGAACTACACAGCTGTCATTCTCCATCCTTCTCAGGCCTTTGCTGACCTTCCACACCCAGGGCAGAGTGGCTACTCCTGTGAATGTTGTTGCATTTAGAGATGTAGAGATAGAGAAATTATTTATGAGTTTGCCATTCTCCTCTCTTAGTCTGGATGTTCTTTCCGAGCATGGCCCAGGCCTACTTTTTCCCCTCTCTTCTTTTCCTTCAAGCATGAATCTCTTCAGAGGCTCTGCTATCCCATACAGTGTCTTTGCAAAATTAGGAAAAAGCACTTCTGGGGACTCCCATAGCTTGGCTTGGTCAGTGGCATGGAGCCTGTATTCCTGTCCTCACTTGCTCCGTCTGCTGGGGACCCTCATGCAGTGTGCACATAGGATACACAGCTACCTTGTATGCATTGTACATTCATTCATTTTCATCCAAACATTTGCATATTCCTGTATTCAACAATCCCTGCAACAACATAAATGGAACACCCACTCCAGAGGCAGGGCGATGCAAAAGTCATATCACTTACCTATGCATCCCAGAGGCTGGCACAGTTCCTTGTGTCTAGCAAGTGTTTCAATGAATGAATGATTAAATGAATAAATGAATATGAATAAATGAATGATTAAATAGATGATTCACATTAGGGGGACCATGGTAAACACTTTATGTTCACCAAGAATGTAAATTTATACTTTTCCCTAAGAGCAGTGATTCTGAACCTTATCTTAGTCGTGGGCCCTTTGGAAATCTAATGAAATCTGTGGTCAGTCTCCCACTTACATAAGTCAGGATAAGGTAGGATCTTCTGATGTAACAAATACCTCCAAATTCTTATAGTCTTAGCACTGCAGAACTCTATTTTCCCATCAGCCAGACCTAACCATGTGGCCCCAACTAACAGCAATGACACTAGAGCAGGTGCATCGTTTGATGAATTCCACTGCCTCTGACACACACACACACACACACACACACACACACACACAATTTTATACAATTTCAGAGAGATCCATAGAACTTTTAGGAGACCCCACATTTGGAACTCCTGTCTTACAGTGTATAAAAACAGTTAGGGGCCAAACCATGAAGTGTCTTGAATGCCATACTAAGGACTTAGGCCTTTTATATGATGAGCCAGAATTCCAAGTTCAGTCCTTCAGTGCTGGGTAAGCAACACAGCTGGCTATAGGGCAGGGAGTCTGTGCATACAGGGTATGAACAACAAGGCCTGGGTTGTACAGGGTCATCTAAGATTGGGGATGGGGGTGGGGGTGGGGTGGCAACTGCTCAAATAAAATTTTTTTTTTAGCATCTTTATTGGAGTATAATTGCTTTATGATGGTGTGTTAGTTTCTGCTTTATAACAAAGTGAATCAGCTATACATATACATATATCCCCATATCCCCTCCCTCTTGAGTCTCCCTCCCTAACCCACCACTCTAGGTGTTCACAAGGCACCTAGCTGATCTCCCTGTGCTATGCGGCTGCTTCCCACTAGCTATCTATTTTACATTTGGTAGTATATATAAGTCCATGCCACTCTCTCACTTCGCCCCAGCTTACCCTTCCCCCTCCCCATGTCCTCAAGTCCATTCTCTACGTCTGCGTCTTTATACCTGTCCTTCCCCTAGGTTCTTCAGAACCATTTTTTTTTCCCCCTTAGATTCCATATATATGTGTTAGCATACGGTATTTGTTTTTCTCTTTCTGACTTACTTCACTCTGTATGACAGACTCTACATCCATCCATCGCACTACAAATAACTAAATTTCGTTTCTCAGAGAAATTTTTTGCCCTGTGGGAAGTGGGTTCAATTTTCTGTATGTTCTAATTTTTCAAGAGGAATCAGAAATCCAGATTTTAATTAAAGTCTCCCAATATAAAAAATATTAGTTCTATTAAAGCAGAAACACACTGCTGGCCCATGGAAGCCCACTGATAAGCTAGATGTGGCCCAGGGAAGTTGTGACCTCTGCTGGAGAGGGAATCTTTTTTTTCACCTTCAGCTCTAGTGCTTTGCTCACACACACTCCTTTGCCCCTCTGCCCTCTCTGGGGGTCTACCTCATATGCCCTGGGCAGGGGGGGGGAGATCCATCCAATTCAGCTGATGCTAAATAAATGCATGTCGGATATTTCTCCCCAGAGCACTGGGAATTAGACTCCGTCTCTTTAGAGTCTATGGGGAAGTCCTTTTGGCTCTAAGCTCATCAGGTCTACACAGGGGCCGCTGGGCTGTGAAGAAAGCTTGACTATATAAGTTCCCTCTAGGAAATACTCTTTAAGGAACCCCTCCTCCCTCTTGTCATTCCCACATCTCCCTCTGACCTATCGACCAACCAAGATTGATTTATGTGGAGCAATGGGAAGCAGAACTTACAAATAAAATGGGAAGACCAAGCCTTTTACAATGCTTTGCAGAGAGTAAGCACTGGGTGATTCTCTGCCTGTCCCAGTTTCCTAATTTGGGCACGTTTTATGAGGGCAGGGTTAGTAGTGATGACGGTGGTGGTCCTGCCCACTAGACACAAGGCACATGTCATGTTCATTGCCTTCTTTCCATTTGTTTACCACCTTATGCAGCCTTCCAGGTACTGTGATGGACACCATCTCATAGGATTCTCACAGCCAATGAAGCAGTTGTTAACATCCCTTTCCAGATGAGGTAACAGATGTTCAGAAAGATGGTAATGCTACTTGCTCCAGCTTCTAAGATGTCACATGTCCAAGTGAAGCTCCTCCTCATGAGTGTTTCCCCAAACTAGAGGATTTTCCATAACATCTCCACAATTAAGGTTATTTCCATGAGCCATGTGTATTACCTCACACTCAATAATTTTCTTTATGTAGACTTCTATTTTTCTATTTTTACTTAGCCTTGCATTATGTAATAATATCTGTGGGATCATGGATTTGATGTGCTGTTTACAAACTTTTCTAATTTGCATTAAGATAAATAGAATAAGAGGTCTTTTATCCAATGTCACTGAGCCTTGTTGTTGAATGGTTAATAGAATAAATTCAGGTTAAAGCAAGGTATTAAAAAATGGTACATACATATCATAAGTAGTTTATCCTAACTTCAAATATGTACATTGTTTGATGTAAACGATGGACTTCCCTTTGAGTGTGGTATTGTATTAGTTTCCTAGAGCTGCCATAACAAAGTACCACAAGTAGAGTAGCTTAAACAAGAGAAATGTAGTGTCACAATCTGGAGGCTAGAAATCCAAGATGAAGGTATCAGCAGAATTGGTTCTTTCTGATGGTTGTGAGTGAGAATCTGTTCCATGCCTTCTCTGAGTTTCTGGTGGTCTGCTGACACTCTTTGGTAAATCTTGGCTTGTACATGCATCATTCCAATCTCTCCTTTCATCTTCCCCTGTGTTCATGTCTGTGTCCAAATTTCCCCCTTTATAAGGACACCAGTTATATTGGATTGGGCCTCATCTTACTACAGTGTGACCTCATCTTAGTTTAACTAATTATATCTGGAATGACCCTATTTCCAAATAAGGTCACAGTCTGAGACAGTGGAGGTTAGGACTTCAGCATATCTTTTTTGGGGGACACAATTCTCCCCATAGCAGATATATTAACTAGGATTTTGTGACATCTACATAAACTGCACCCAAAGTGCATGGCCCACAATTTCCAAATTCAGATTGTTTAAAATGGGGTGAGAATTCAGACCTTGGATATAAATCTGGATGTGCAACCTTCTAGGATTCTATTACTTTTCCCTACTGGTTGCTGTCTTTCTGCCCACCAAACTCAGCAGCACAATTTACCATATTGTTCTTTAGCAATTCACCTTTGTCATCTCTCTCTAAAGCATTCAACTTGATTTTCATATAACTTGAGCTTTTCATTCTTTTCCTACTGATATTCCATTGATTTACATGATATTTATTTGAATCACGTATGTCCGATAAGGAATGCAATTGGTATAGCCCGGTTTGGGAACAAACTCAGAGCCATCTTGGTGAGCATACAATGATCCTGGTGGCAACGGAAGACTGTGAGTGGACGAGTGAGTATTTGTAGGGATGCAAATGTCAATCAACAAAATGGACTGAGAAAATGGAGAGTTCAGTAAAGTGGATGTTGTTTGAGGGAATTCTATTATTTATAACTGTTGAAAATGTGTGCAAATCCCCTAAACCATCTCATCACCAATGGGATATGCACCATCATTTAGAAAACACTATCATTTAGTCATTGGTTTATACCTTTTTAAAGTTTATAAGTGCTTTCACTGAGCCAGGCCTGTGCTAAGTGCTGGAGGTGGAGACAGATGAGTGAAGCTCAGTCTTGTGCCCTCTGTGAAGTGGGGGAGAAAGCACTCAGGGGCCGAAACTGCCTTCCATGCATTTCCCAGAGCCAAAGAAGTGGCTTTGAAATAGATTTGGAGAGAATGTAATGGTATTAGTCAGGCTTCTCCAGAGAAACACAACCAATAGGATAGAAGATATACCCTATATACAATACATATTTCTTTATTTTAATTAATTAATTAGTTAATTTTAAGGAATGGGTTCATGCAATAACAGAGGCTGGCAAGTCCAGAATCTGCACTGAGTGAGCTGGTGGGCTGGAGACCCAGGGAAGAACTGACGTTGCAGTTCAAGTCCAAGGCCATCTGCTGCAGAATTCCCTCTTGCTTGGGGGAGGTCTCTCTTTATTCTATTCAGACCTTCAACTGATAGGACAAGGCTCACCCTCAACAGGGCAATCTCCTTTAGTCCACTGATATGAATGTTAATCTCATCCAAAAAACACCCTCACAGAAACATGCAGAATAATGTTTGACCAAATACCTGGGCACCATGGCCCAACCAAGTTTACGCATACAATTAGCCATCCCAATGACATGGCAGTCACCCACTGGTCTTCTTCCTTCAAATTCCTCTCCTTTGTATCTGTCATCCTCTAACCCTGTCTCAGGGAAATCTTTCTAGAATAACCTTCTGCTCCTTAGAAGTTACCCAGGACTCCTTTGCCTGTAGATGACATCCAAACACTCTTACAAGGCATAGGGCTCATCTTGATGTAGCCCAATTCTGTTTCCAGACTCATCTCTCCTACTTTTGGCCATGCAACCATAGGGCAGCCTCCTAGGACTTCTGACCTTGTCTGGAGTGACTACATCCTGTGACCTGGCCCAAGTATGCTGTTCTCTGTCCCTGGAGTGCCTCCTCCTCTCCATCTGATGCATAGCCTAGAAGATTCAGCTCCATAGCATCTCCCTTGGGTAGTCTCCTCAATGCCATGAGCCTAATGAGTCTCTCCTTCCTTCAGTACTCTACAGTATGTTGTGTGTCTGCCTGTCACTGCACTTGCCCTACTGGATCAGGACTGACATTTATACTATCTGTCTCCCCACTAGAAGGGGACCTCTGGCAGTGTGAGGGTCATATCCTCTCATCCTCACACTCTTCCCCCCAGAGTGGTACATAGTAGTGGCTCAGTAAATAATAATGATGAAAGGATGGTTCGTAGAGCTGGTGTTCCTCATTACATGCACGGGGAACTCAGGGGTGAGGATTGAAATAAAGAGAAAGATTCTTCCACCTGTTCTATGTTCTGGCCAGGGAGACTGGCAGAATCAATAAAGAAAGCTTCCTGGATGGAAATGTGTTTACTAGAATCTTTTGGATAAATAAGGAAAAGCCTTAGTGATAGAAGGACACACCCTTGGAAAGTGAGGAGAATTTTGGGGGGTGCCTGGGATTTGGGGTAAAGTTTACTCAATGCTAGCCCTGCCTAGGTCACCTTTTGGGGAATTGCCTGAACCTGGCCTCTACCTCCAGCAAGGAAGTTCCTTTATTTATCAGCTGAAGGCCTCTGTCTGCTGAAAAGGTATCAACAGGGCCCGGAGTGAGGGTGACTGCGGCAGAACTGGAAGCAAAATATGTCCAGGCCCTGAATGTCATTTTCTTCAAGCATGGCTTCAGTCAGAGGCACCCGACATCTCCTGTGAGGGACTGCTGCGTCTTATTACATGGTTCCCCTAAGGGACATTAGAGTCAGACAAAATGATTCTCTCTCACCTGAGATGGTCATTGTTTGTCATGAAGGTGAATAATCTGCGGGAAGCAGTGGCACTAAGGATTCCTGTTCCAGGGAACTCACATACATCATGAAATAGTTCCCCGTTTCAGGGTTCCATAGTTAGTCATAGATCAGGAAGCACGTACCTGGCAGCGTTGCAGAGTGAAAAAGGCACAGACTGTGGAGTCAGAGGTTTGTATAACGGCCATGGAATAGACGTAGCAAGCAGGGGTGGGGGCGGGAGAGCAAGCTAACATTTCTACACCAGCCCCCAGGGCGTTTAATCTCATTTAATCTTTACAGTCCCAGAAGATAGACATTCTTTTTTTTTTTTTTTGAAGTATAGTTGATTTACAATGTTATGTTAGTTTCAAGTGTACAGCAAAGTGACTTGGTTTTATATATATGTGTGTGTGTGTGTGTGTGTGTGTGTGTATATATATACATATATATATTTTTTCAGATTCTTTTCCATTATAGTTTATTACAAGATATTGAATATAGTTCCCTGTGCTATAGAGTAGAACCTTCTTGTTTATCTATTTTGTATAGAGTAGTGTGTATCTGTTAATCCCAACCTCCTAATTTATTCCTCCCCCCTTTCCCCTTTGGTAACCATAAGTTTGTTTTCTATGTCTGTGAGTCTGTTTCTATTTTTTAAATAAGTTCATTTGTATCGGTTTTTTAGATTCCATATATAAGCAATATCATGTGATATTTGTCATTGTCTGACTTACTTCACTTAGGATGATAATGTCTAGGTCCATCTATGTTGCGCAAATGGCATTATTTCATTCTTTTTTATGGCTGGGTAGTATTCCATTATGTGTGTATGTATATATATTATATATATATAATATATATACATATATAATATATATACATATATAATATATATACATATACCACACCTTCTCTATCCATTCATCTGTTGATGGACACTTAGGTTGCATCTGTTGATGGGCACTTAGGTTGCTTCCATATCTTCGTTATTGTAAATAGGGTTGCTATGAACATCGGGGTACATGTATCTTTTGAATTAGAGTTTTCTCCAGATATATGCCCAGGAGTGGGATTGCTGGATTATATGGTAACTCTATTTTTAGTTTTTAAAGAAAGTTCCAGACTGTTTTCCATAGTGTCTGCACCAATTTACATTCCCACCAACAGTGTAGGAGGGTTCTCTTTTTTCCACACCATCTCCAGCATTTATTATTTGTAGACGCAGATAACATTCTGACCGGTGTGAGGTGATACCTTATTGTAGTCTTGATTTGCGTTTCTCTAATAATTAGTGATGTTGAGCATCTTTTCATGTGCTTGTTGGCCATCTGTATGACAGAAAATAGACATTTTTATTCCCACTTTAGAGATGAGGAAACTGAGGCTGGGAAAGCTGAAGGATGTGTTCAAGGTCACAAGCCCAGGCGTGCCTGACTCCAGTCCTTTCCTCTGCTCTTTTTCTCACCCATGGATACTAGAAGTCTAGCAGACCAAGTTCAAACTCAGTGTACCAGTTGACCAGGGCTACTGTAACAAAATACCACATCCTAGGTGGCTTAAACAACAGAAATTTATTTTCTCAAAGTCCAGTATCAATGTGTCAACAGGTTTGTTTTCTTCTGCGGCCTCTCTCTTTGACTTTCAGATGGCCACTTTCTCCCTGTGTCCTTACATTGTTTGCCCTCTGTGCACTTGTGTGCCTTGTGTGTCTCTGTGTGTCCAAATTTCCTCCTCTTATAAGGATACTAGTCAGATAGGATTAGGGTCCATCCTAATGGCGTCATTTGAACTTAATCAGCTCTTTAAAGGCCTCATCTCCAAAAACAGTCACATTCAGTGGTCCTGGAGGTTAGGGCCTCAATTTTGAGGGACACAGTTCAGCCCATAACATCCAGGATGTGTTTGCTCCCTATAAGGGCCTTTTCACTCTACCTTGTGCAGAGTTTAAGCTCTTTGGATTCCAAACCAATTACTCAACCAGGCCAACCTGCCTCCAGGCAGGTCAGACAACAGAGACATGTCGGAGTTTTCACAGCTAAGAGGGTACACGGCCAGGAAGATGCAGGGAGTACAGTTTCTGCCATGGGTGTACACAGGCTTGGACAAGGCCTAGGGATGTCTCTTGCTGAGAGGACAGCCCTGCCCCTGGCCTTGGTTACAGCTTACAGCATCTTCTGCAGGCACCATTAGAAGGCATGTTTCTGCATGCATGTGTCTTTCTTCTTACTATACTATTTTTTTCCCCTATATTCTCCAGGAATTATGGGGAAAAAAACCAGATGGTCTAGGCTTGTCCTTTATTGCTTGCATTTCAGGGTGCCTGGCAAAAAGTCCATTCCTGTCTCCATCTGATGCTGCCTGCCCCCCACCCCCGAATCATCTTGCCTGTCCACTTCTCCATCCTCATTCCTGCTGCTTCACATCCTGCAAGCGTCCTTCTTCCTATGCTGAGATAACCAACACATTTCTCTCCCTCATGTCTATATGCCTTTGCACATGCGGTTCCCTCTGTCTGGAATGCCCTTCCTCTTGATCCTTCAATTGAGTCAGGAGTCAACTCCTCTGAGAAGCTTCCTGATCCACTCCAGGAAGCTAAGTGCCCTAGTTTGTTAGGATGCAAGTTCTCCTGTGGGCAACAGAGACCCAAATCCTAGTGCTGTAATTTGAAAGCCCATAATTTGCTTTCTTCTGTAAAAATGTCTGAGCTAGTGTGGTGGTTTTGCTTGGTCATCTCACCCGGGGCCTGTGCTCCTTTATTGTTGTTGTTGCTTTGTCACCCCTAGGCTATTTATTTTCCTTGTGGGCATGTCTAAGTTGGCTCACCATCACCTCCATGTTATAGCCACTGTGATGGAGGAGAAGGAAAAGGGAGGCAACATCCTTTTTTTCTTAAAGAAACCTGGAAGTTGTATACATTCTTTAAGTGCATATCCCAATGGTCAGGATTAGTTGCAAGGCCAACTGCTAGCTGCAAGGGAGGCTTGGAAATTCCATCTAATGTTTCTGATCACCAGTTCCGTTGTATGTGTGAGTTTTCCTCACACCACCAAGCAATTCTCCTACACCAGTTAGGTGTCCTACAGTTCAACTCAATTCTGGTCCCATTGGTTAAGGGCTCAGTCCTTTAAGACTACCCTCACCCCCCATTTTAAATGCCAATCATAAGTCCAGGTTGGTACCTGTGTTTCTGAATGAATAGCTATAAATCAGAGATTTCCGTGACCCTCCACCTTTGGTTTGATTAATTTGCTAGAGTGGCTCACAGAACTCAAGAGAAACATTTAACTTACTAGATTACTGCTTTATTATAAATGGCTATAACTCAGGAACAGCCAGATAGAAGAGATACATAGGGCAAGGTATGGGGAAAAGACCAGGAGCTTCCATGCTCTCTCTGAATCTCTGTGTTCACCAACGTGGAACCTCTCCAAACCCCATCCTTTTGGTTTTTCATGGAGCCGTCCTTACACGTCACGATTATTTACATGATGGGCCATTGGTGATTGAACTCAATCTTTAGCCTCTCTCCCCTCCCAGAAGGCCAGGGGATGGAATTGAAAGTTCCAACTCTCTAATCACATGGTTGATTCCCCTGGTGACCAGCCCTCACCCTTAGGTGATTTTCAAATGTCACCTCATTAATATGACAAAAGACACCTTTACTGCTCTCATAGCTTAAAATATTCCAAGGTTTTGAGGAGCTCTGTGCCAGAAGCTGGGCGAAGACTAAATACATATTTTTTATTAGAAATCACAATAACGCATCATTTCTATTCTGGGTGTCTAGGCGCCTTACTCTTGACAGATGGGAGAATGGATACTGGGGCACCCTGTAGTCTAACCATGGTCCTCTTCCCCCTGTTCCTATGGACCCCAGCTTCTCTCCATCCTTGTGATTCTGACATGTTATAATAGTCTACTTACACATCTTTCTCCCCGCAAGACTGTGAGCTCCTTGTCTATGCCTTGGCTTTTTCTTTTTTTCTATACTCTTTACTTCTAGGGCAGAGTTTGTTGAACAAGGGCTCATATTATAATATAATAATCCATTCATTTGTGACATTCCCCCACCGACTGTATGCATTTATTTGGTCTCTCTTGGCTTTCCTTGTCTTCATACCCTGTTTTAATAGAGTCACTATGTCTTGCTTGCTAGGGAGAGTCCTGGTTTGTGTGATCAATTATATGGCCACTTTATACATGAGTCAGTTGACTCTCTTCTCTAGGTTAGACCTAATTTTTTAACATCTTTCAAAATAAGCAATAGCAGAAGTCCAGAAACCCCGAAGTTCCAGAAGACCAGTCAGAGGATTATATTCTCACCCTTTCATTTTTCACTTAACCTAGCATACCCATTTCTCAGATGGGATTACCTTGGACCCAGCCTTCTGCTGTGCACACTATATTTAGGGATGTCTGAGCAGGTCTGGACCACTCACCCACCTTTTTCAGTAGGTTGACCCAGAGGTGTTTGCCTGCATCGGGAGACTGTGTAGGATGAGGGAGGGTACTCTGACATTTTCACAACCTTTCTTGGGCAGCCCTGACTGGAGAAGATGCTATCCATTCACCACTCCCTTTCTGCAGTTGGAACAGTGAGTAACTCTCTGACCTTCAACAGGGGTATCGAAGCCACAAATGGGACAAACATTTCTTATAGGAATTTATAAGCATTTTATGTTCTGTCTGTTGCATCCAGGGGAGCCATATCATTTGAGAAAAGTGTACACTTATCTCACTGGGTCTTACTTGAGAACAAGAGTTATAAGTCACAATTTGTCTTTTATATCACTTTTTTTCCAAAGAGAGGAGGAAACTCATAAAGTGTATGATGCATGTTAAAGGAACATTATGATTATAAGAATGAATTAACCCATGAGCCTCCTAGATAATAGCCCCACTGCTTCACAAGACCTGAAACACAGGGAGTACTGGAAAGCCAGCCCCCTTCCTTCACTTTAGTCATGACACCTCAGATGAGGGGAGGGATATCTAGCAGGCAGCTTGAAACACAAGCCCAGAGCTCAAGATGGTGGTCTAGGACATCTAATATTTTTAGTGCCCACATTAATTAGATGAAAAACCCAAAGTCTGCAGGAAAAAAGAAACAAAAAATTCCACATTGCAGTTTTTCCTTTGCAAGTACAGAAACCCAATGTGAATAAGCTTAAGTAAAAAAAAATCCAGGTTTTACTGGTTCATGTAGATGAAAAGTTCAGGGATGTATTAGTTTCAGATGTGGCTGGATCCAGGAGCTTAGACAAAGTCATCAAGACTCAGCGTCTTGCTTTTTCTGGGACTCTGCCTTATTTTGTGTTGGCTTTCCTTTAGGAAGACTCTCCCCACGTGACGGCTGCCAGCAGTTCCTGCCTTGCTTCATCTTTAAAGTTAGCAACCCCAGTGGAAAAAGAGTTTTGCTCCTAATAAGTCCACCAAAAGCTCTGGAATTGAGTCCCACTGAACCAATCTGGCTCCTGTGCCCATTCCTAAGACAATCACCCTACAGAAACCACAAGACTTGAGAGTCAAGAAGAGGTTTCTTTTTTTTATAACATCTTTATTGGAGTATAATTGCTTTACAATGGTGTGTTAGTTTCTGCTTTATAACAAAGTGAATCAGTTATACATATACATATGTTCCCATATCTCTTCCCTCTTGCGTCTCCCTCTCTCCCACCCTCCCTATCCCACCCCTCTGGGCGGTCACAAAGCACCGAGCTGATCTCCCTGTGCTATGCGGCTGCTTCCCACTAGCTATCTATTTTACGTTTGGTAGTGTGTATATGTCCATGCCACTCTCTCACTTTGTCACAGCTTACCCTTCCCCCTCCCCATATCCTCAAATCCATTCTCTAGTAGGTCTGTGTCTTTATTCCTGTCTTGCCCGTAGGTTCTTCATGACCACTTTTTTTTTTTTTTAGATTCCATATATATGTGTTAGCATACTGTATTTGTTTTTCTCTCTCTGATTTACTTCACTCTCTATGACAGACTCTAAGTCCATCCACCTCACTACAAATAACTCAATTTCGTTTCTTTCTTTTTATGGCTGAGTAATATTCCATTGTATATTATGTGCCACATCGGGAAGAGGTTTCTTAAAGGAAAGTCAAGATACTGTTACCACTGAAGAATGGGGTGGCTGCTGGGCTGGTGAAGACCACAGAATCCCACTGTAGCATCCTCCCAGGAATTCTTATGGTGGGGGCAGGTGGCTCTAAGGCCACAGCTGTCAGCTGGCTCACTCTCCAAGCTCCACTCTTCATGGGCAGTGAGGCCCGGCCCCTGTTCTGAATGAGGTGGCCTTTCCATCAGTCTGTGGAAGGGCAGCTCAGGAAAGTGACCTCATTCCGCCTGTTTTTGCATCTCCTTAAAGGTAAGAATACCAAGACCCCATTCTCCATGGGAAGAGCTGGCCTTCGGGACATCTCTAGTGGGATTCTCTCCACCTCTGGCCAATGTGGAACTGGTATGACCGCTAGAAGGAGGGTACATAGCGTGGGTCAGTTTCACAGGAATCTTGTGAGTTCGGTATGATTATTATTCCCATTTTACAGATGAGGACACTGAGATGCAGTGGTGAAGTCACAGTCACACAGGTGGCAGGTGATGGAGCTGGGATACACTCCTGCATCTGCCTGGCACCCCAAGCCACACTCTGTCCCCACCCACCACATTTCCATACTAATACATCAAACTGTAATTGTCAAGTGTGTTGATGAATGAGCAAGGTCAGAATTTTGATAAAAGTTTCCCTCTTCACAGGGCACATGCTACAGCTCAAACTGCATCAAAACCTCCCCCAAATTTCAGCAAGCAGAGAGAGGGCATTCTGTGAGCATCCTGTGTGTGATCAGTTCATGTGGGAACCCAGAGAAGGCAGTTATTCATTCACTCATTGGACAAATATTTACTGAGCACCTACTATGTGCCAGACACTGAGGTGCTGGGGAAAGAGCAGTGAACAAGACAGACAAGTCCCTGGTCTCATGGAAATAGCATTCTAGTGGGGAGGAAACAAACAAGAAAACAAATAAAATTCACATGATGCAATAGAGAAAAATGAAGCTGCTGAAGGAGAATTTACAGGCGTCCTCTAAGTGTCAAGCCCTGTGTGGAATGCAGTCATCAGCCTAAGTAACCTGGTGTCTGTGCCCATGGAGCTCCTGGTCTTGGGAAGACAGGCTTCAGAGGAGTAAATAAGCCCACACATCATTATGTAACCATGGATTGTGATAAGTGCAACGGAGGAAAATGATGCAGTGCTTTTAGAGAGAAGAAAGAGGGGGCTTTAATTTAGCTGGTGTCTCAGTCAGCTCTGGCTGCTAGAGCAGAATACCCTCAAGTGGGAACTTAAACAATGAACATTTATTTCTCACAGTTCTGGAGGCTGGAAGTTTGAGATCAGGGTATCAGCACGGTTGGGTTCTGGTGGGATCCCACTTGCTGGTTTGCAGATGGACACCTTCTTGCTCTATCCTCACCAGGCTGGGGAGCAGGAGCAGAGAGAGAGAGAACTCCCTCTCTTGTCTCTACTTATAATGGTTAATTCCATCATGAAAGTTCCACCCTCATGACTTAATCAGCTCCCAAAGGCTCCACTTCCTAATACCATCATATTTGGGGAGTGGGGTAGGTCTTCAACACGTGAATGTATTCAACACATGAATTTGGGGGGGCACAAACATGCAGTTCATAACAGCTGGGATGGTCAAGGGGAGCCCACTCAACGTGACATTAGAGCTGAAACCTGAAGGATGAGAATTTGCCAGATAGAAGAGGGAAGAAATAGGGAACAGGTCAGGGAAGGTTGAAAGAGAGGGTGACCTTGGAGTTGGGTGCTGAAGGATAAGTTGGTACACATGTTGAGGAAGAGGAGGGAAGGCAGTCCTAGCCAGGAGGACGGTGGGATTAGAGGTGGGAAAATTGTCTCTGAGCTCCATGCTGGCTGGGAGTGGGGATGGGGAAGCAGGAAGTGATGGGAGGAGAAGACCGATGCCAGAGGTGACTTAGGACATGCTCAGCTACATGCCTAAGAGCCAAGCTGTCTTTCTGGGTTCATCCTGAGGCTTCATGAAGCTGTTGCTGTTGATTTTAATGGAAATGGGCATCAATTATTCACAGGTTACAGCTGAGACTTGTTCAGTGCTACACAAGAAATAAAGAAAAATAATGTTCACTGAGCACTGACCACAGGCTAAGAAGTGGGAACAAGTTGTTCACTCTTTTGGAGAAAGCTCTGCAGCCACTCAGATGATGCTGAAAAGTTCTGGTACCTTCCTGCAGTACGACGTAAACACCTGCTGTTCCCTTGGCTGGGAAGCTCTTCGTCATCACCTTCCATGTTTGATTTCTGTTTACTCTCAGGTCTGTGAGGCACTGTTGCTTCTCTAGAAGCTTCCCTGAGCACCCAGTCTAAATCAGCTACTACCTCCGCCACCCTATCTCTCGTATTACCCTATTTTTTTAAACCTTCTTTGTGCTTCTTATATTTTGAGATGTTTTGATTTATATGTGTGTTTCATGCTCACTCCACTAAACTGCAAACTTCATGAAAGAGAGGGGCTATTTCTGTCCTACTCATCCCTGAATCCCCAGGTCTGAATGAGTGCCTGGCATATAGCAGGTATCGAATGAATATTTGTCGAAATGAAATGAAATAAAATGAGCTAGGGACCGTGCTAAGAAGTTCCACAAGTGATTGGTCATTTAATCTTCACAGCAACCTAATGAGAGCACGTTATCACTATTGTATAACTGTAAAAACTGAGGCCCAAGGTCACACAGTTTGTAGGGGTGGAGTTAAGTTCAAGTTCAGGACTCTTCCTTTGACTAACAGGCACTAAGACAGTACCATGCACCTCTAACGGGCTGTGTACACACTCCAAAAAGGACACACACACACACACACACACACACACACATACACACTGCTCTATTTTTTTTTTCAAAGCAGCTCCTTTGTTCCAAGGATTCAATTCAGTCTTGCCCCCTCCCTTGTTTTAAACGCTGGTTTCTGCATGCATGCAGTGTTCATTCTCTGTGAGTCTCACGGAGTTTTGCAGGCATCTGTCCCATAATCCTCCTGAAATAAAATGGTACTTTGTTCAATGTAGGAAGATGCTCAGATAATTCAGAGCTACATGAACATGAAATATTGACAATTACACCATGTACATCTCAGAATATATTACATGTTACCTCCAAAAAAATCCATGACCACGATTCACAAATCAAGTGATTTTTTTTTTTCTGGGGGTTGCAGGGCAGAGCTGGTATATCATTCAGTTTCCCCTAAAATATAAATCACTGGTAAAGCAGCTGAAACCCCAGAACCATCAGGAAGTGCCATAAAAGTCCATGGCTATTTTCAATATCTTTGAAGACATGATAGAAATTTTACACTTCCCTGCAATCTGGCTGCCAGTCCTATCATTCTCTGCTCTGGGCCGGCACGATAGCATTCTCTGTGGCACATTTTAATCATTCCTTCTCTCTTTGCAACCATATTTTTGGGAAAGATTTTGCTTTACTAAATGAACTGTGGGTAGTATTGAAAAATATATTTGTTTTCTGGGTTTCTGTTAATCGTAAACACAGAGAAGAACTGGTCAGAACTTTTGATTGGAGGGAATGATGTGATAATAATGATGGTCCTGGGCCACAGTCCTTTCCAGGAAATTCCCAGATTCTCAGAGCTCTGGAAACAGAGAGTAGTTTTGTAACACAATAAGCCATGGGCCAGCAACTTCAATTGTTGTGCTAGAGACGCTATTGCCTCAAAACCTGGAATATTCCGTACCTGGTCCTTTACAGAGGAGTTTTCTGACCCCTTCCTTAAGTAGCAAAGCCTGAGGCAACTTGTTTATTCCACTGAGCGTGATAGTCATGTCTTTCTGTAGGCATGTTATTGTGTTTAATTATGGAATGTGGTCCAGAATCCTCTGGACTATTCCTTAGTGTATGGCATATACAGCATATTACTTTCTTAATATCCAAGCATCCTGGAACACATCTGGTGTCAGGGTTTCAGATAGAGAAATGTGGACCAGAAATAGCTAACACAGTGCTTTCTCTGTGCCAGTACTGCTCTGAGGAGGACCTGTGTAGTAACTTTTCATCCTCAGGCAACTCTCCCAGGTAAGTCATATTACAATGCCTCTTTGACAAATGAGAACACTGCAGCAAGGGAAGTTAGCGTGCCTGAGGTTGCCCAGCTAGTGAATGGCAGGGTGAGATCTTAGCCCCACACTCCACCTCCACAGCCTGTGCTTTTATCTCCCCACTGATAGCCTCTCCCAAATGGCCATTTCTGATCTAACCAGGCAGGTGTTGGGGCTTAAGGAGAGGAAATGAAGGCTTTGAGGTCAGGCACACCTGGCCTTACCTCTTGCCTGGCATGTGACCTTAGCAGACATGTCACCCCTCAGCCTCCTTATCTGCAGCATGGAAACAATAAGAAGCCACCTCATGGGGCGTTCTAGGGCTTGCTGATATTGATAGTCATGGTAGCTCACAATTACACTGAATTGCCATATGCCCGGCACTGTTAAAGGCATTTATATACATTCACTCAGTCATCATAACAACCTAGGAGTTAGGTGTGACTATTAGCCCCATTTTACAGATGAGGAAACTGAGGCACTGAGAAGTAAGTGACCTGTCCATGACCACCTCCTGATAAGTAGTGAAGCCACTATGTGAACCCAGCCAGCTGCTCTAGGCTCCATGCCCATAGCAACCGTTCTCTGCTCGCAAACTGACTGCTGTTAAAAACCTGAGCCTCAATCTGCCCATTCCTAGAATGGGGAACCACTGCTATTCCTTTCAGGATTGCGTGAGACACTCCATGTAAAAGGTCCTGGTGTATAGATATTCAGCACAAGTTAGTAAAATACATGACAAATGTCTTGAGGAGACAGTCTTGTCTTTTCTGAAAACTTTGAGATAGTTGCAATGAACCCACTTCCCCCAATATTCATCATCAAAGTAGAGTTTGGGCTTGTGCAGAGGTAAGAACTGGACAGTTGTCTTCTTTGCTCCACTCACAGCTTCCTCACCTTGTGACCTCTGTAGGTGATGCCCGGGACTCTTGGATTTCTTTCTCTTGCCCTACATGTGTCACATCCTTTGCCACTGGTCCATCACAGAACTCCCCTGCCTGGTGAATGCCTGTCCCTGACAAGGCTTGGCGTAAGAATTACTTCCTCTTGGAGGCCCCCTCAACTCTGGCCTGGGTCAGGACCCAGAGAGTTACTTCTCACAGCTGCCCTGTCATGACATATCCCTGCCAATAGGGGACTTGCTCCCTGGTCAGCGGCCAGTGTGGGATCATAAGCTCTGGGAGGGCAGGGCTGTGTGGGATTATCTGGGAGAGTACTTCTCAAGCCTTTGTGTCCACAAAATCTACCTGGGGAGCTTTTGTAGCCATGCAGACACTGAGCCCACCTGCAGAGATTCTGGTTCAGCGGTGCTAGGCTGTGTCCCAGAAATCAGCAATTTTTAAAATTTTTAAATTAAAAAAAAAAGTTTATTATTTGTTTATATTGAATGAAAGATTTTTAAAATTCTACTGTGCTTTACAATTTTCAAAAGTTTCACACAGATGATTTCTTATAATCCCATAATAACCCCCTTTTTGAAAATCCCCTGCACCTATATTGCCTCATAGCCCTCCCCTCTGGTACCAGTAGGTACCCTACTGGTGACCACTAGTTTGTTCTCCATATCTGTAAGTCTGCTTCTTTTTTGTTTTATTCACTAGTATGTTGTATTTTTTTAGATTCCACATATAAGTGATATCCTACAGTATTTATCTTTCTCTGTCTGACATATTTCACTTAGCATAATACCCTCCAAGTCCATTCATGTTGCTGCAAATGGCAAAATTTTGTTCTTTTTTATGGTTGAATAGTATTCCATTGTATATAAATATCATATCCTCTTTATCCATTTACCTGTTGATGGACACTTAGGTTGCTTCCATATACTGGCAATTGTAAATAATGCTGCTGTGAACATTGGGGTGCATGTATCTTTTTGAATTAGTGTTTTTGTTGTTTACAGATATATTCCCAGGAGTGGAATTGCTGGGTAATATGGTAGTTCTAGTTTTAGTCTTTTGAGCAATCACTATCTCCACAGTGGCTGCACCAATTTATGTTCCCACCAACAAGGTTGGAGGGTCCCCTTTTCTCCACATGCTCTCCAACACTTGCTACTTGTGTTCTTTTTGATGATAGCCATTCTGACAGGTCTGAGGTGATATCTCATTGCAGTTTTGATTTGAATTTCCCCGATGCAGAAATCAGCACTTTTATCTGCTAACTCCCCTCCTCCCATCACTGGTGGAGGCTGAAAATCCTCGAGGGCAGGACTGGGTCTGCCTGGTCACCACTTGGTCCTTGTCTTTAGCTCAGTGTGTGTCTGAGGCAGAAAATGCAGACATATTTGTTGGATGACTGGGAAGAAAAGCTGCTACCTTTTACCTTAAACAGTTTCTCAAGCTGTCCACAGGCCACCTGCATGAACAGTACCTTGGTGGGAGTACTTAAAAGTACCTTATTAAAAATTCAGAATCCTGGGCTCCAGCCCTATGGAGAAAGAATCTCCGGGGATGTAGGCTTTATTTTTCTTTTAAGCTAGACCTCTGGCTACTTCTTACGCCCTCAAAGGCATTGTGGATCAATGCTGTCAGCAGGGAGTAGACACATTAGGTACCTTGTTTGGCAGTCTCTCAAGGGTAGGACCTGTGTTGAATCTTTCTCCTAAATCTTTCCTAGTCCTGGGCAGAGGGCGTGATTGAGCTGCGCGCATCCTGACTGAGTTACCAGGAGGGAAGGGTCTGCCCCCAGTGGACCCTCAGGGTCTGTTTGTTGTGGTTGAGACTTAAAATGTATTTGGTGCCTCATAAAATCACTTTCACAGAATTTAGCTCATTTGAAGAGGCAAGAAAGGGAAGTAGTATCTTTTACTCACATGTGAGCCAGGCAGAGCACAAAACACTGTATACATGTTGTGTCATTTAGTCTGCCTCACAATCTGATGGAGTGAAGATAACTCCCCCATTTTACAGATGTAAAAATCGAGGTTCAGACATTCCCAAAGCCTCACAGTGAATAGATGATGAGCTGGGATCTGAACCCAAGATCATCTACCGTCTAAGTTTCTGCCCTTGTTATCCCTTTGTTTTGGCCACACCATCTTTCCTCCTGGAATCCCTTTGCTGTAAGTACATTGTTTGTGCCTACTTCAGAGATGAGGAAACAGATGAGAGAGGCTTCAAGGTCACCCAGCCAGTAGATGTTGGATCCAGGATTCTTAATCCTACATGTTACATCCTCACATGGAGGAGGCGGGGGCGGCATCAACCCTGGCTGGATTCCTGTCACCTGAGTGTGTGGCAGAAATTCTCCTCTAGGAGAAGGTCTCCCAGGCTGACTGTGGTAGATGCAGCCACGTGTCTCTAGATTTATAGATGGAAGCTGGAAGGATTAAGAGGAAAATGTCATGTGTTTGCACAAGAGCTCTTGTTGCAGAAACTATAGGAATCCAGAAGAAGCTGGAAAGTGCTTTAAGCAAGGGAACTAGCCCTCAGTGACACAGACCACCATGCTTGAACTAGTTCGGGCTAATATAAACCCAGTTAACCACAAGTGATCAGAGTGGGGCTTTCTTCATCACCAACTTTAGCAAAATCGAAGTTATTCAGATTCAAGCAATCCTTTAAAAATACTCAACTATTGAGACCCAGGTGCAACAGAGATAAAGACATAATACACACAAGGGAAATTATTCATACAGTGGTCAAAGAAGTACAAATTTAAACAAGCGGGGGGGGGGCACTGTTTTATACCTATGAAATAAGTAAAATAAATGGGAAAATTGTAACTCCCAGTGCTGGTCAGGATGTGGTAAAACTGGCATACTTGTGTCCTAGGGATAATGTGTGAATGGACATAGTACATTTTGAAAAGTAGGAGCAAGCTGTATACAAAGTCAAACAATGTTGCTTCCTTCGATCTAATAATTTTACTCTCAGGGGGACTTCCCTGGTGGTCCAGTGGTTAAGACTCCACGCCACCAATGCAGGGGGCACAGGTTCGATCCCTGGTCAGGGAACTAAGATCCCACATGCCACACGGTGTGGCCAAGAGATAAAAAAAACAGTAATAATTTTACTCTCCAAGGAAGTAACTTAGTGGAAAGGAAAAGCTGTATGCACTAAGAGGTTTATTGCAGCAGTATCTAAAAGAGCAAAAGAGAAAAAGAAAAAAGAAGGCTATAAAGGCACCCTCAAGGGACTATGTCTGTGGATAAGAACAGGGGCCAGCAGGAAGACCCCAGTGTGCAGGGGCAGCTGGGGGTGGGAAGAGCCAGCATCTGGCAGCCAGAGTGGCAGCAGCCATAGTGATGGGAAGAGGTGAGAGTGGGACGAATGTTGGAGCCTGCATTGTATGTATTAAACAACCTTATGAGGTGGGCACTTTAATTGTCCTCGTGAAGACACCTCCACCTGTTTAGTAAGACCGCATCCTTACGAGCACAGACTCGTAACTGCTAGTGATGTTGTCTCACATCTGCCTCTTGCATGACTGTGATGTGCCAGCTGTGCAGGTGCTTCACATGCCTTCATGGACTCATTTACTCTCCACGAGACACCATGTGGTAGTTATCACTTCCTAGTAGGCTACTGGGTAGCAGCTTTGGAAGGAACTTTAAATATTTTATGGCTAAGAAGAGGAGGAATACGTGACCTAGTAATAAATGATTATTAATTATTAATTAGTACTCATAAAGTATAATAGTCATCACAGTATAATTAAGTAGTGTGGTCTACGTGCCAGATATCATCTCACATACTCCTCCAGGTCACTTCCTTTTTATTAGATGTAATTATTATCTACCTCATTTTACAGATGAAGGAATTAATATTTGAAAGGTTTAAGCAGTTTTGCAAGACCACACAGCTAATTAAAATCAAGCCGGGATTCCAAGCAGGTTTCTCTGCCCAGAGGCCACAATCTGATCACTTTCCCACTTCTGTGGAACAAGACATTGAGTCCCCAGCTGGGTGCAAAGATGCCCAGCTCAGTCCTGGCAGGAGGCTTTGGGAGCATTTGAGCCAAGCCCTAGAGGTTGTGTGGGCTAAGATGCTGGTTGACAGGGCATAGTTGGGGGCTCATCCAGGTGAGCTGGGCCAAGCTGGCCCACAGTTCTGCTTTCCATGGCTGTTCCCCTCCCAGGACCTGTGCAGGTGGCAGGGATTCATTGCCAACGCTGCTTCTGTTGAGTTTGCAAAATGAAGATGAAAAGCAAAATGCCTGGGGTTACAGTGCTGGATTTGGAGCGGAGGCAACGTAACTTTTTGGAGTTTGTACCTAACTTGTTGACGCCCACACGCGTCTGGCAGGTTGTAGCTGATGTGTGTGAGTGAGCCAACAGGCGGCAGCGATATTTCTGCCGCTGGCAGGCGCAAAGGCTCGGACTGATGCTGAGGACAGGCGGCCGGCCATAGTGACTTTTGCATGGTCTCACCAACCAGCCAGGGTTCCACACCCTGACATGGCCCCATGTGAGGGTGGAACAGATGATTGATGCTGCTTTGGGGGCTCTCATCTTGTCCCGCAGAGGAGATGAAAGCATGGAATTGGAAGTGAGTGAGACCTCTGAATTTCAGCTGTGCCTTGGATGACCTTGGACGGTCACTTCACCCCTTTGAGCTTTGTTTTCCTCATCTGTAAAATGGGGATAATAGTAATTCCCACCTTGCAAGGGTTAAATTAGACAATGCTTGTAATGTGGGTCATCCCTGAGTACGCAGTACTTCTTTTTTTAAAAAAATTAATTAATTAATTTATTTATTTTTGGCTGTGTTGGGTCTTCATTTCTGTGCGAGGGCTTTCTCTAGTTGAGGCAAGCGGGGGCCACTCCTCATCGTGGTGCGCGGGCCTCTCGCTATCGCGGCCTCTCTTGTTGCGGAGCACAGGCTCCAGACGCGCAGGCTCAGCAGTTGTGGCTCAAAGGCCCAGCTGCTCCGCAGCATGCGGGATCCTCCCAGACCAGGGCTCGAACCCGTGTCCCCTGCATTGGCAGGCAGATTCTCAACCACTGCACCACCAGGGAAGCCTCGCAGTACTTCTTAACTATTATTAGTTCTTTTTATCAAAGGTAATTAGCTTGCCTGGATCCTTCGCTATGGCTCTTGATGTGTTTGGTGACATGTTTCCAGAAGAAGGAGAGAGTGAACCAGTATTGATTAGCCTCTCTACCTCAGGGCTTTTATCTCAGCAGTGGGTTATTCCATTTATTGTTACAGAAGTTCAGTTCCTGGGAGAGTGGAGGAGAAGACATTTTTTCAGTAAAAGAAAACCCCAAACACTACAAGGTTTCCTCTGGATGCAAGAGCACTTAGCAGGGAGAACCAGCAGCACAAAGGATCTGACCATTGTTGTCTCTGGCTCTGACCCCACTGGCCCCCTTTAATGCTGTGGTCTCCACCCAGTGCAGACCTCGACCCAGCATCCACTGAGCTTGCAGAGATAGTCCAGGCACATTGGCAAACATCCAGGAAAATCAATCTGGAGAATCCAGGCAGTGTAATCACAGGGACAGCCTTCCCTGTTACATTCGGAAGATCCTTCTTATTCCCTAGGTAACAGATGGCAGAAATGAGAAATGGTCTCTCCTTTCGGTGACAAGTTGGTTCTGTGTGGAGAACAGCTATACTTTCTGTCTAGCAGACTCTCCGCATGATCAAAGCTTCACACACTCAGAGCATTCATCCCATGGAAAAATGTACACAGTGATGAGGGGCTTTCATTTATAGAGGATGGGCTGGAGACAGGGTTTCCATCAAACCTCTCCTTCTCCACTACCCTCTCACCATCCCATGATAGTGTAGGGATAGCAGGAAGTAAGCATCCCCACCATGAAAACTCTGGGGTCCCCTCTAGCTTGGAACTGAGAGAGGTGAATAGCTACAAGGCTATAGACATTCTATTGCTCCGTGGCCTCATTATTTTAGCACCTTCCTTTACCCATCCAGAAGTTCTGGGAGCCTATAAAGGGAAAATACTTGTTCAAAAAATAAATTCCTCAAATGTCCAGTGTTAAAGGAATAGGTCCCTCTCTGGGCCTCAGTTTCCCCATTTGTACAGTGAGCTGGTTGACCTAGATGAGCTCTCAGTTGCTTTGACTCTCTGATTGAGTTCTGTGAGTTTTCTGCCTTCCCCAGCGCTTGACAGTCTCTGTGGACAGGTGAAAATTAACCAGGAAATGGTCCACTCTAAGGCCGTGGGAACCATGGGCTGTTACACTTGACAGCTCTTGGCGTGTTCAAAGCCGGGTCACCATGGACCGGCTAACGAGGCTGCAAGAGACAGAAACACATGTGTGGCCAGGATGAGAGGTAGCAACAAGTTGATTAAATTGATTAAACTACATTTCTAGTCCAGGAGGCTAGGGTGGGGTGCAGAGTTAAAATTTTGCCAAGGGCTTTTTGAAAAAGAAAAAGAAAATACGGTAACATGTTTTGAGCTCCCTTTTTGTGCTGAGAACTATTTGTACATTGTGTCTTTCTAGGTTGCACTTCTAGACTGGCTTATCACCTTCCTTTTCCAGCCAAGCAAACAGAGGCTCAGAGAGGTTAAATGAGCTGCCCGAGGTCCCATGGGGAGTTCATAGAGGAAGCCAGCCTTAGGTTCCCTTTATGCTCCATGCCGCAGTTTGCCCATCTGTAAACCTTATAAAATTGCAAAGATTAAATGAGCAAATACTATGTAAAGCAGGAAAGCAAGTGCCTCCTCCATAGTAAGTGTTCGTAAATGTGAATCTCTTGGACTATTAGTGATTCCTGATGCCGAAGTTCACTCTCAGGGAACCCAAAGCTCCTCCACAGTCACCAAACTCACATGCATCTGCGCTGCAAGATTACCTACTTTCAAAGGAACTCAGTCCAAACAAGCATACAAGAGTCATTCTAACTGCAGCTCATGTGGTATGAACCTTGGTCTTTAGGCAACTTCATCTGCAGGGAATTTGTCTTCGTCTGGAGGATACTGACCTGTTTTTGTCTAATGCCAACTCACACAGGGGCAGAGGGCAAAGTGAAGCTCACACACACGTTCATGGACACTAGCGGGTCCTCTGGGAACTGTGGAACTTCTGCTTTTACGATAACAGCCTCTGCTAATGATCTGATTGCACTTTTGTGAGTCTAGATGCATACACAGGTGCATGCATCAAAAAAAAAAGTTTTAAAGTTCCTCTCAAAAATGTTCATGGTGATTATCTTAGGATGGTGGGCTGTGGTTGGCCTCTTCTTTTTGTATTTCTCTGCGTTATCTAATTTTTCTTCAATGAACACATATTGCTTAATAAAGTAAAATAGAATATACTGTAATGGCTCTTCTTTGCCAAGCTCTGTGTGTGTGTGTGTGTGTGTGTGCGTGTGTGTGTGTGTGCGCGTGTTGGACATGATACAGTATGCTTTTTCTATATGTTAGCTCTTTTATTTTAGCTACAAAATTTAATTGTAAGGATCAAACAGTGGTTATTGGTCAAATCAATCCACATTAATAGTTTTGAAGTGTGCAGAAGGTAGTTTTTGAATGAAGGTGATAAATATCAATCAGATTCTTATAACACTGTTTGGATCTAATTAAATGTGATTCTGGAAGTTGAATACAAAAGGCTAAGAGAAGGATAGTGCAGTCATCAATAAGTAAACCAAAGGCATGATTTTCTAATCATTTTTAGTTAAACAGAATGAATTCCAGTTTTGAAAAAGTTTAAAACAATCTAAAACTCAAAGCAATCTAACTATTTTCTACCTGAGATCATAACAGTTTTCTTTTTCCTTATCTAAACATTATTCCTGGCATTGAGGTAAATCTGAATTCACATGATATACTTTGAAGAAATAATATGTAAATATGTATGTATAGCATGAGAATTTCTCTCTACAGCAGGACTTAAAATTTTTTGGAAAAGTTTGACAAAGACTAATGACAAATATATGAGGTTAATAGGCCTTTAATGGGACCATGATACTATTAATATGATAGTATTATGAAATATGAAAGTAAAAAGCCATTCATTTATACCATGCATTCATATATGGTGCAATATGAAATGGGATCATAGAATCTATGTACATAGATGAACTCTTGGTGATTCATCTATGTACATATATGTTAGCTGTTGAAGCCCCACAGGTCCTGCAAGGAAGTGATTATTATTTCCATGCATTTAAGGAGGAAACTGAGACTTAGAAAAGCTAGAGACTAAAGGCCACTTGTTACCTCTCCCAAAAGCTGCCACCAGATCTTTTCCAAATTGGGCATCTTTCAATGGTTCCTTCTAGATATTTCACCAGAGGCCCAACTGATAAACTCGAGCCCTCTCTCTTTCTTGCTAGGCAGCCAGTGCAGTGAAAAGCTCCCCTCTCTCCCTCAGGACCTGGGAAGAGGTTGTTGCAGGATCAGGGGCTCAGCCATTATGTACTCAGCCCTGAGCAACATAGCTAAAGCCTGCTGGGCTCAGAGGCCATGGCTTGGCTGAAACTGTCTCAGCGGAAGGAGCTGAGGCATGAACAACTTGTGGGCACAGAGGCTGAATTTCCAAGGAGGATGCCTGAGGTTGGGCAGGTAGGAGGGCTGAGCAGGGAGAACCAGAGTTGGCCTGTCTTTGCCCCATGAAACTCTAGATGTGGAAACCAAGGTCAAATGGGGATGGGAGTTGGCACTTTTGTTTGGATTCCCAGGGCTGGTATCAAACAATTTTTACAAGACTATATCAGCAGATATTGCACCCTGATTTGGCTTAGTGGAGAAGGAAGATGTTTGGAGTTAATTTGTGTATTACCTGCACTGAACCCTGCTGACAGTCACTGTAAACTGGAAATACTAGCTCGTGCTTCCCCAGGGTTGGTGTGAGGGTTAAAGGAGATTGAATGGGTCTGACTTGGAGTCTGGCCAAATTACAGGAGTTCAGGAAATGTGAGTAAAATCTGCTTCCTCCTTCCTGACAAGCAGGGGTGGACAGGCTCATACATTGAGACTTCTGATGTGAAATGTGCCCTAAAAAGGTGTGCAGAGGGTGCTGGCGAGCTCACAGATGGGAGTCTAGGCTAAGAAAATGTTGTTGTTTTGGATGGGACGAGCACAGAGGCCTCATAAAAGCACAGAAGTAAAGCCAGGCCACATATAGGAGTAGTAGTCATCTGCTGAGCACCTCCTGGTGCTAGATAATGTGCTGACATCTAATAAATATCATCTCATTTCCCTTTTCACAAGCCCAGGGGTTGTTGATGTTATTATTTTCAGAGGCTTAGATCACACGTAGTAAGAGTGAAAGGACATGGGTAGACTACAGAGGAATCTTGAGTAGTCCTGAGATGTCTTCTCCTGTCTATTAATACTCTTCCTTGGGTGGTACAATCCCTATCCAGATGCCAAGCCAGAGTTTCCCAAACTTGTCGCTATTGTCATTTTGGGTGGGATAATTCTCTTTTGTGGGGCCTATCCTGTGCTTTGCAGAGGGTTTAGCAGCGTTCCTGGCATCTACCCAATAGATCTAGTAACATTCTTCCTCCCCCCAGGTGTGACAGACAAAAATGTCTCCAGAAATGGCAAATGTCATCTGGTGACAAAATCCCCCTGCCCCGTATAAGAACCCCTGCTCTAAGTACAATCTATATGTGAAAGATGCTGAATGAATGTCCAACTCAAACTGAGCTCCACGTTTATATAACCAGCTACTTAATACCTTCACTTGGATGCTTCTCAGGTCTCAAACTTAGCATGCTCAAGATTGAACTCCTGGTCTCTCATTGGTCTGTTCTCCCCACCTCAATTTAAAGGCATCTCCACTCAATTGCTCAGATGAAAAACTTCAAATGTAATCTTCCTTTTTTCTTACCCTCACATCTATTCAACTTCCAAAACATTTCCTGAATCCATACACTTTTCTCCATCTCAACCACCTTCCTCATGTAGGCTGGCTTCATCTCTCACTTGGACAGCTCACACACCTCTTTGTTCCTACTGCTTGCCTCATTTCAGTTCATTCTCCAAACAACAGTCTTTTAAAGCATAAATCTGATTATATCACTTCCCTGCCTAAGTCATTCCAACCACTTCTCATCACTTGTAGCATAAAACCCAAACTCTTAACCATGACCTTGGTAGCCTTGGTTGTTGTGGTCCCAGGTACCCTGGTTGACCTCATCGCATAACTTCTTCATCTTGCTGAGAGCCCTGAGGCCACGTTGCTTTCTTTCTATTCCACAAACAGGCAGCCTCATTCTGCCTTCAGAGCTGTTGCCCTTTCTGTTCCATCTTATGGAAATATTTTGCCTCCCGAGACCATTTCGTTCCCTTCCCCAGACCTTTGCACACACTGTTTATCTTCAGTGGGTGTATCCCTCTGTTCTTTGTATGGCCAGTTCCTTTTAGTCCAGATTCAATATTAGTTTCTCAGATTACCTTTGGTCAGCCAATTTTAAATTGCTCCTCTGCCAACCTCTATCTCAGGGTTGTTTCTTCGATTTATCTAGAAAAATATGTATTTATACATTTAGATGTTTACAGTTAAAATCTTTCTTCCCCAGTAGAACATCGTCTAGCACACAATCTGGTTGAAAACTATTTTAAATGAACTGTTCAATATGATTGAAATTCAAGTTTCCAAGATTTTCCCAAGAACTGTCAAGAAATGGCCACCAGCTTCTCGCAGTTTCACTAAGAAGACCCTGTTACCGAAGTTAGCAGAGAACTGCAGAGGTTGATTCTGGCTGCCTCAGCTTGCTTTCATGACCAAACATTCCTCGAGAGCTTTGGGAGCCTGCCGAGATCAGTTTTGGTAGCACAGGTTCATCGTGCCAGGGAGCTGTCCTTGGTCCTGAGATTTGACAGTTGAGTGAGGATGGGATAGAAGATGCTGCAGTGGGGACTGTATGTAAAAAAGGTGAATGCTGACTGCCTGCAGCTCTGTGAGTTTCCCAAGTTTGGATCAAGGGCGGAAGGAAAGTGACTGGCAGCAGGAGTGGACTCCAGGGAGGCAGTACGTTCTGTTTGAAGTTCCTCTTCTTTACACTGCGATCCTTCTGCTGAAGGGCTCATGTTTTATCTTCATGATGGATATTTAAACATTCAAGATGATCTCTGAAGGGGAAGAAAACATTTCAGGGTCTTGACATTTGTTCCACTCTCCACACTCAAGTATTTACAAATGAGACAGATAGGATGTTTTACTTTAAAGATGTCAAGGTGATAAGTAAGTAAGCTCCTCTGGAAGCATTGACAAATATCTTATATAGTTCTTAATATTTGTTCATTTATTCAACACACATTTCCTGAGCACTTGATCTGTGCCAGACCCTGTGCTGTATACTCATAGATGTAATTTCTTATGATTTCTACAAAACCCTTGAAATAATTCTTTATTCCCATTTTGTGCATGGGGAATCTGAGGCTTAAAAAGTAAGGTGTCTAGGATCTCCCAGACAGTTGCAGAGATAGGAACTTTCCAACTCCAAATCCCATGCTCTTTATTTTCCTTTTAGAATTCATTTAAAGATATTTAACATGCATACAAAGGTATAAATAATAATATACCATCCAGCTTTAAGAAACAAAATATCACAGTAAAGATGTAGCCTTTTGGATAGACAAGACATACCCTCCTTCCATTGCATGTTCCATTTAGCTTCTCCAGGAAACATTTATTATACATCTTTTGCATTTATTTTTCTCATGCATATCTTTTTACTCCTACCACATATGCACATATTTCTAAAATATATATAATATTCTTGCATGTTTAAAAATTTAATATTAATATTATTTGTTCTGTATGTATTCTTCTGTGACATCTATTCACTAATATGATTTTGAGATTGTCCCAAATAGCTCATTGATAAATGAGAATAAACTCATCTATTTTCCCCATGAAGACCTCATCTTCAAAGGTGCTCAGGCTAGTGGGGACTTAGGAAGATAACTTATAGAAGTGTGAAATAAATGGTAGGAAGGCATAAGGAATCAGAGCCCTGATAATACTGAAAGCAACCAACCCAGCTTAGGGAGATCATGGAGAGCTTCATGGAGGAGGTGCCACTTGAACCAGGTTGAGGAAAGAAGGGAAGAGACAAGCCAGAAGGCAGTAACAGCATATGCAAATGTATGACCATGTAAGAGAGAATGTAATTCACTGTTGCTAAAACTTAAATTGTAAGAAGGAAAGTAGTGGCAGGACGTGAGTCTTAGGGACAACAGAGGGCTTGAAAACAAAGGGCTTGTGGTGTCCTTTCCTTGGTATGGTGCTCAGTTACAAAGGGTAGTCACGGTCATTCTGAAAGATGGGGTGAAACTTAAAAAATTATTGTCCCGAGTTCACAGAGCTGGAAAGTGGCAGAAGTCGGAATCAAACTCGAGCCCCCCTGATGCTTCCTTTTGTGTCATAGATTTGAAAGTTACATTGGCAGGTAGGAAAAGTAAGGAAATGGTTTTAGGGAAGCTGGATGAGGAGTGTATGGTGAAAGTTGATTCCATTTATATGCATAAGAAAAAATAGCAATCAGAATATCTGATTTCAACTTATAAAAAATAAATCCATGTCTTTTATAAATATTTGAAGCGTTGATAACTAATTCAAACATTTAAGAAGCATGGTGGTCCAATCCAAACATGTTTGTGGCTTACCACCTGCCCATGGTAACTTTTTGTGACTTTTGAAGACATGATACAGTAATGCCCACAGGATAGGTCTGTTACAGATCAATAGACAGATAGATAGATAGATAGAGATAGGAATCATACAGATAGTGATCACCTATTTTATGGATGAAAAGCTGAGGCCCAGAGAGAAGTTTCACACAGCTAGGGTAGGAGGAGAAGGGACTTAACCCAAGTTCATGTCCTTTTCACATACTTTCATCTCAGTGCCTCTCCTTGCTGAAGGCTGTGGTCATACAGTAGATGTTTGTTATTCTTTTTCACCTAACTTCTAAACCCTCTTCCTCTGTTTGAAGATTACCTCCTTTTGGGGCAGAATCCATCTTTCACTATAAAAAAAATGAAAGTGCCAGATCTTCTTTTTCTAAGCTCTACACGGTACTGGATTTATCTTTCAAGTGGACCACACTCTAGACTTTGAATGACAAGCTAGAGACAAAAAAAGGCAAGATCATGCCAAATCTTTGTGGTGATGCGTTGTAGCGATGGTGTCAGCCTCATCCAAGTTCCAGTTCTACCATCATGACACATAATATTGCCAGTGTAAGCTGCAGTCTGTCCCTAGTAGTGGTAGCTATGAGCTGGTGTATTTACTGGGTCAGCAATGTACAGTGACTTGGAGAAATTTTCCTTGGCTACATAGCAACTGTACCCAGTTCTTCAGCCATCTTTGGGATGCAAGAGGTATTCAATATCCCTACAAAAAATTTTTTTTTTTTTGCTTAAATTAGAGCCAGTGTCCCATACAGGTGCCTGATACTGGGATCCTAGAAAACATACAAGCGATTACTGGGAGCTTTTCATAATGATTTTTCTTCTTTCAACACTTCACTTGCCAAAGTTCCATTTAAAATTACTGACAACAGTTTTCTGATTGCCCGTGATAATATATTCTGGCTATTTACACCTCCATCTGTGGGGAGAAAAAAAATTCTCCTGAATTCCTTGAGTGATGACCTTTGCATAATTTTGCTTTGCCCTCTTATTTCTATGATTGCTGCTCCTCTAAATAGCCATGGAGTATTGATTGTCTTTCTTTCTAAACCACAAGAGCTGAAGTCTCTTCTTTGAAATCTCCTCATTTTCAGAGAATGTGAATTGTTGCATAGGTTCAGTCTGCTCTTTCATTAGATATTTGTGTCTTGTTTGTTTTTCTAAAATCCTTGTTTGGGAACGCTGTATCCATCAAGACAATCTAGATTATATCACAGTAACAAGCAATCCTGAAGTCTCAGTGTCTTATAAGAATAAAGGTTTATTACTGTCTATCCTGAGTCAGCCAGGTTCTACTCTTAAGTTTTACTCTGAGATCCAGCTGACAGAAAAACCTCTGTCTGGAACATTGCCAGTTGTATAGCAGAAAGAAAAGAGATATAGCCAACCATATGCTGACTCTAAAAACTTTCCCCAGGAAATGACTCATTACTTTCTTCCCACCATCATGAGCCAAAAATGTCACATGGTTTACTTCTAAGTTCAGTAGAATGGGGATGTATTATCTTCCCACAGGAAAGGGAAACAGAGAACGAGAAAGTTCACTCTTCTAGTTACTGGGTATTCAGTTCCTTTACTCTACCTCAAGCAGAAACACTCATCTCTTCCCTAAGGGAGACAATTCAAGAGTGCCCCCAGCCCTGACCTAGTCACTGCTTCAAACTCAAAGTTCAGGATCTCTGCAGGATGTGCAGTAATTTCTGCATGGTCTCTACCAGATATGTAACCTCTGGATCTAGAGAGCAATTGTCGTAGTTGGGTTTCCTTAGAATGAGACCCTGAGACAGGGATTCAAGTGCAAATGATTTTTCCAGGAAGCAAAGGAAAAGCTAATAGAGGATAGGGGAAATGAGATAAAGAACAGAAGGTAGCCAGTAAAAGGCATGGGAAGCTAGAGCTAAATCCCATTGGAGAAATTGTGAGAGTCAGTGAAGGTACACACCTCAGGATTATGCCACTTGAAGGACAAGGAACCTTGGGTACTTATACATTGACTCTCATTAGTTATTGTTTGAGGGCTACTCCTTGGGTGGGGGTTGATTCCTCAGCACTTCTGGATTGCCACTTGGGCAGAGAAAGCCCTCAGGCAAAAATTTCAGACTATATAAAAAGTTTAAATTCAGTAGGTGTGTACTAAAGAGTTAAGGGTGAGGGGACAGCGATGGGACACCAACAACATCATATATCAGTGAACCAAAAATACAAGTCATTTGTTTATTCCTACCCAAAATTCTGTGCTGGAACAGGGATAGGATAATATCAGTAAATACTCTTATTTGGAAAGGGAAAGAATGGGAGGCACACAGCAGTCACTGGTCCATAGCAATTCTGTAATTCTGTATGCCAGGCATTAAGAGAGTTCTAGCTGAAGATGAGACAGTGTTTGCCTGTCTCATCCCCCTGGGGTGTCTTTCTTTTTCCATTATCTTTTTTTAGATGCAACTGAAGAGGACTTTGAAGAATATATCCTAATTGGAGGCTGAATAGCTTTCTCACCTGCTTTCTCCTATAAAAGTTTGAGGGCCCACAGGTCATTTTAAGTCTTGCACTGTCACAATCCTTTTTGCTGAGAATGATGGTTCTTTTGACTTAAAACTCTCTCAAAAACTTAGCTGGTATCTTTCAGTCAACATGTGTCAGTAGCTCCCACAATTCTTTTTGAGACGTGACTTTCTCTTAATATTTAGTTGTGGGTATCTTGAGTTTATTAGTTTTCTGAGCAAGAGCCAC